>NW_028318451.1:600000-942500 GCF_062004578.1 Staurois parvus | reverse complement strand
TCAGACAGTTAAATAGAAGGGCTGATACTCAGCTTGTGGGCGGAACGTCATCATAGCCACGCCCACTTCTCAAAGTACTGTTGGCAGAACGGGAATTTTGGTTTCGGTTTCGTTTCTTATCTTCTTTCCTAAATAACCGAGGGCACTGCGGAGTATCGTCTGTCTAAGGCGCCTGCGCTAATCATAGGACTCGGAGTCATCTGTCTCTCCGCACGTTTAGTATTTCACTGACAAAACTTTGCTGTTTGTACCATTACATTACAAAGCCTGGTGCCTGAAAAAGAAATAGTTGTAAGGGCTTGTTTATGCTTGCAGTTTGGGGAATGGTAAAAAAAAAATATTAACAGATGACCTGTGTTTTTAGCGACCTCCCTAACCACTTGCTTTCTGGAAGATTTTGCCCCCTTCCTGACCAGGCCATTTGTAGCTATAGTGCTCTGCATTACTTTAAATGACAATTGCACGGTCACGCAACACTACACACGTGACATTTATATGATTTTTTTCACATACACACACTGATTTCTTTTGGTGGTGTTTGATTGCCAATGGGTTTTTTATTTTTGTAAATTATAATTTTGAGAAAAATTTTTTTTACTTTCTGCTATAAAACATTTCCAAAAAAACTATTTAAAATCTCAAATTTCTCCATAAATTTAGGCAAAAATGTATTCTGCTACAAAAATTATAATAAGTGTATATTGATTAGTTATAGCATCTACAAACTATGGGATATATACTGGAATTTTTTATTTTTTTTCCAAACTAGTATGGTGGCGATTGGCAACTTAAGTTGCATTCACCTGAGCGTAGCGAATTTGAGCAATTTTTTGTGCATATTTTACTACGATTTTAGTACAATTTTATACAGCATTTTTGGGCTTGGGCATTTTTTATTAGTCAATAGAGAAAAATATATATTGTATCATTTGTTGCTAGGTTTTTCTGTTGTTTTTTTTTGCTTTTCCATTAGCATTTCTTTTTTTATTATTATTAATTTATTATTTTGTTTTTTAGGGTAAGGGTTAGAGTTAAGGTTAGGTTAGGGTTAGGATTAGGGGTTGGTGTTAATATTTTATTATCTTCTTATTTATTTTGTTAGGGTTAGGGTGTTAATAATAATAAATAAATACATGTAAAATAAACACACAAATACCTAAAAATAATCAAATAAATACTATGTACTAAATAATAATTAACCCCTAACCTTATCCCCCTAACCCTTAAGTAATATAATAATTATTATTATTATATTTTTGTTTGGGTATTTTATTAATAAGAACAATAAAAATAACTTTTTTTAGGGTTAGAGGTTAAGGGTTAAATTGTTTATTTATTTATGTATTTGTGTATTTATTTGATTTTACATTTATTCATATATTACTTTTTTTTACTTTATTATTTGAGCAGAAAATCATGCAAAACACACGGCAAATTGCGCAAAAGTGTGCAAAAAGCTGCCACCTGCACATTTATTTCTATGGGAATAAACATGCACCAGTCTGCCAAATTTGAGCTACAAAAAAAGCTCCAGAACTTGTTTGAGCTTCAGGCATCTTGGAGTGGAGATGTGAACCATCTCCATTGAGAATAATTCATTTTTCTGGTCAAACGTTTTTCAGCTTTGAGCTACAAACCGCTCGCGTGTGAATGGGGCCTTATTGTGGGACTCTAATAGTACAGGGGTCAATCTGACACTTTGTGGAAACCAGTGACACTAATACAGTGATCAGTGCTAATATACAATACACTGACACTGTAATAATGACAGTGGTTGGGAAGGGGTTAACATCTAAGGACGAGCAGAGGGTCAAGTGTATGTCTAGGCACTTTTACAGGTGGTGCTGATTTTGCAGGATTAACTAGTTGCAGACTTTGGGCGTGCTAGACATGCGCCAAAGAAAGTAATTGTACACAGGGCATGTGGAACACATCCAGTCTCTCTGCCCTGCTAGCTGTGATTAACCACTAGCCTACAAGGCACTTATATCCCCTTCCTGCCCAGGCCAATTTCCAGCTTTCTGCGCTGTCACACTTTGACAATTGCGCGGTCATGCAAAACTGTAACCATATGAAATTTTTATCATTTTTTTTTTACAGATAGAGCTTTATTTTGGTGGTATTTAATCACGTCTGGGTTTTTAATTTTTTCTCAAACCAAAAACCACTGAAATTTTGAAAAAAAAAATGATTTTCTTAGTTTTTGTAATAAAATTTTGTAAATAAGTGATTTTTCGCCTTCACTGATGACGCTAATGAGGTTGTAGTGATGGGCACTGATAGGCTGCACCAGGGGCGGAATGACAACTTGTGGGGACCCCGGGCAATAGGGGATCATGGGGCCCCTGTGTCCTTGCCCACACTCAAAAAAGCCTGTAAAAACGGTACCAGGGGCATTTCATGGGGCCCCCTACTGACCCCAGTCCCTCGGGCAGTGCCCGAGTGCTCGAATGGTCAGTCCGCCCCTGGGCTGCACTGATGGACACTGATAGGTGGCACTGATGAGGAGGCACTGGTAGGTGGCACTGATGGGCATTGACAGGCATCACTGATGGGCACTGAAAGGAAGCACTCATATATGGCACTGTTAGGCGGCACTGACTGGCACTGTTAGGCGGCACTGACTGGCACTGTTAGGCGGCACTGATGCACACTGATAGGCGAGACTGACTGGCACTGATAGGTGGCACTGATTGGCAGCACTGATAGGTGGCACTGAAAGGCAGCTCCGATGGGCACTGAAATGTGGCACTGATGGGCACTGGCAGGTGGCATGGATGAGCACTGACACATGGCACTGATGGATACTGACAGGTGGCACTGCTGGGACTACACTGATCATCAGGGCACACTGATCAGCAGGGCTCTGATGATCAGTGTAGATGTCCCCTCTGAGGAATGCCGTTGTCCGGCTCTCCTCTCGAACTGTCAGCGTGACAGCTCGTGAGGAGAGAAATGCCGATAACCGACATTTCCCTGTTTACATGTGATCAGCTGTGATTGGACACAGCTGATCACATGACCGAGCCGACATCTTCGGCTCTTTCTGTGGATCGGTGATCCGCTGTGTCCGAAGGACACAGGGCACCACCGATCGCCGCGCGCTCCCAGAACGAGAGAACGGCCTTGCGTCCGTCATTTTACTATATGGCGGGCGGGAGGCGGTTAAACAAAGCCTAGTTACAGTATACTCAGAGGTGAAGCTGCAGCCCTAGCTGTCAAAAAAGCTGTCTGATGTTGTTTATAAACAACACTGCTCCAAACTGGGATTATACAAATATACAACGTAACATAATGTTACATTCATCTGCAGATCAAATGGATACATTTAGATCTGCAGATGATGGCAGTTAAATCAACCTCACAAGTAAAAAAAAAAAAAATGTTGCTTTTTTATAAAATGCTTTTCTGTTTAACACCTTATTAAGCCTTAGTTTACTCTACTCAGCCCCAATTAACACCTTCCTCTCTTCAACTATTTTTTCCCGCTGATTTTTTGTTTCTTTCAGTTTTATTAACTATTAAAGCAGAGTTCCAGTCAAACTGTAAAACATTAAATATTTTTAAATAGCACACTGTTTATCCATTTGCCATCCGCCCTCTAGGAGAAGTACTGGTATAGGGCGGCACGGCTGCGCAAAGTAACGTGTATATATACGTGATTTGCATTTCCAGGTAGGGGGCGTACCTGCACCGCTATTGGTAGCTGGGGATGTCAATCACTTGATCCCACTCAGCTATCAGCTGTAAAGCTGACAGGGGAGAGACCTGTGTGTAAACAGTACAGGGTTCTCTCCTGTCAGCATGGACATGCTGCTTTGAATCACTCTGCTCAGCAGAGAGATACAAAGCAGCATGTCTCCCAAGTAAAACACAACACCGCACACAATGTAAAACACACATAGAACACAGTTAACCCTTTGATTGTCCCAGATGTTAGACAAAATATAGTAAACAATGATCCCTTCCTTAGCAGCCTGAGTCAATCTGCTCCCTCAAAAATAAATGGTAATGATAGAAGTGACCAGCGCTCTCAAAATAATAAGTTCAATAATGTCTCTGTATAACCAAAATCAGACGTCATACATCCATCAACTTCTTCCTGTGAATCCAATCTTCCCATACAGTGATCTCCCAAAAAATACACCATTCTTCAAATCCTGTCCAATGTGATCACACTTATAACAAATAACTATATGTGTATTTTTTTCATCAGTGTCCTTCTTTATCTACCCTTACCCTTCATATACTTGTGTATCCAGTCAATTATTCTCAGATTCAATTTAGCTTGGTGTCTCCTTGTGTCTGGTACTTCAAATGATCATCTCACATGAAGATCCACATGATTTCACCCAAAATACCAATATAGTGCAATCAGGGCAGGTGCTACCACTAGGTGAACTAGGCAGCCACCTAGGACACACTTACCGCCCAGTGTACGGTCACGGCCATGACTCACGGACAATTCGCACATACCGGTGAAAATGAAAATGGTTGCTATGCCTGCGTTAATCAAAACAGAGACACACACACAGTCAAATAGATCCCTCCTGTTACGATCGTGGCGTCAGACCTCAGACCTTCTCACTAAACTCGTGATCAAAGGACTAGCCGATCTAAAACCGCGATGTCACGTGCGTAACAATGCCACACCCAGCTGCACCCTGCACAACGATTTTCCAGCTAATTGGACCACAATCGATGTACCGGCAGCCTGAGCGATTGTTACTGGGTCAGGTTAATTACGCAATTAACCCTTCACACTGCCACCACCTTCTTTTTGTACAGAGAAAGAGGAAACTCAGCAATATCAGCTAAAACACTATAATGGTTGAGATAATCGTCTGCATAATACGGTCACCACAGGCCGATTATGCAGACAGTTAAACAAACACAGTAGCGTTCTCTTAGAGGCAGGAATTCGTAAATTGCAATAAAGCGCTATAGAAACAGTTCAACACTTTCAGAAGGAAAGATTTATTACTAAAAGGTCAAACGGGTGCAATAAAAATATTTACAGAAAAAATGTAACTAAGAGATATATATATATATATATATATATATATAAACATACAGAGACCAACAACACAGCAAAGAGATAGCAGAGAGAGGTGAAAGCGTTAAGGTACTTGCCAAAGTCCTGGGTTAGCAGATCCAAGTTTCAGAGCAAAAGGGCACGGGTCTCCCCAGGTGGTATTGATGTTAAAATGGGAGACGTCTTCAACTTAGACTCTTAGGCCTGAAAGCCTATTTTGTAGTCCCCAGCAGGGGGTGTCTCTGAAGTCAAGGACCAATACCCCGCTTAGGGCGTGGAGGTATGGGTGGATAACTCATCTGGAGCCAAAATCTCTTGTAACTCATATTTTGGCCCATAACTTTCCAGCTGCACAAGTGACATTCCACCCACGGGTAGATTATTATGCAGACACATCTGAGGATTGATTAGATATGAATTATGAAATTATACACTGTACGGTTCACGAGATCTACTTTTCTGTTTTCCTATGTATTCGAGACATTGCGAGTGACCTATCAAACTGTTCACCTTCTCGTGGCCCTCTGATGAAAGGTCCGCTTTTTATGTAAGTCTATCATATTCCAAGATATGAGATATAGGGGAGAAATGGATTTTGAAAAGTGTTTATCTGATTCTGTCACCTACGCTGAGTTAGGTTTATTAGGTTGGAATCTCTTTCAACTCCTGGGAAAGCTTGCCTTATCTCTTACGAGGGGTTACAATTTGCAGGTTCTTTGGACAGGGAGGCCCCAGCTCCCTTGGGAGGGGTTTTATAGCTCCTATGACCCTCCTGTGACATTCCCAACTCACACCCATACTGGCCAAATGTCGCTGGGCCTCTCTAAGGAGGGAGGGGGGAAGAATGAGGGAGAAATATATTTGTCAGGATGGTTAATCCCTTTGCCAAGATGGAGGTTGAAGCCAAAATGGTTGAACCGCGTCCATCTCTGGGTATACGCTGTTACACCTCCACCTCTAAGAAGTTAGGTGCTGCCTGCCTGTTTGCTTATTGGTCAGCGCTGAGTGAGGGGCATGGCTACACGAGGGATGACAGCACACCTTGAGCTGATCAAATGGGCGCAGATGCAGGTATGGGAACATGTCACATGTTCCACCCTAAAAACAGGTGGAAAATGTAACATGTTCCCAAAGGTGAACTTATCTTTTAACTGCCTCCCACCCGCCCATATAAGGAAATGACGGCGCAAGGCGGTTCTCTCATTCTGGGAGGACGTCAAAGGACATCCTCACATTCTAACCACGCGTGCGTGGCAATCGGCGGTACACTGTGTCCCTCGGACACAGCGGATCGCCGCTCAACGGAAAGAGCCGAAGACGTCGGCTCGGTCATGTGATCAGCTGTGTCCAATCACAGCTGATTGCATGTAAATAAGGAAATGCCAATTATCTGCATTTCTCTCCTCACGAGCTGTCACGCTGACAGCTCATGAGGAGAGGAGAGCCGGTAATCGTCATTCCTCAGAGGGGACATGTACACTGATCATCAGGGCACTGATCATCAGCGTGCCTTGATGATTTGTGTAGCCCCAGCAGCGCCACCTGTCAGTGCTCATCAATGTCACCTGCCAGTGCCCATCAGTGCCACATCAATGCTACATATCAGTGCCTACCAGTGCACATCAATACCACTTATCAGTACCCATCTGAGCTGCCTTTCAGTGCCAGTCAGGGCCGCCTATCAGTGTGCATCAGTGCTGCCTAACAGTGCCATATATGAGTGATGCCTTTCAGTGCCCATCAGTGATGCCTGTCAAAGCTCATCAGTGCCTCCTATCAGTGTCCATCAGTGCAGCCTATTATTGCCCATCACTGCAGCCTCATCAGCGCACATCAGTGAAGGAGAAAGATCACTTATTTACAAAATTATATATCAAAAACTAAGAAAAAAACTTTTTTTTCAACATTTTCAGTTGTTTTTGGTTTGTTTAGTAAAAAAATAAAAAAACCCAGAGGTGATTACCACCAAAAGAAAGCTCTATCTGTATAAAAAATAATTATAAAAATTTCATATGGGTACAGTGTTGCATGACCGCGCAATTGTAATTTAGAGTGTGACAATGCTGAAAGCTGAAAATTGGCCTGGGCAGGAAGGGGGTATAAGTGCCCAGTAGGCAAGTGGTTAAACAACACAAGGACCACAGTGCCTGGATTGTGACGTGCAGATGCTGAGTCAGCTACCATGCGCAATGGTTATTTTGGGCCTATAATAATTTTTAACATTATTGTGAACTTCTGATAGGGGTCGAAGTCTCAGTTCCTGCAGCTTATTTTTAATCACCTCAACACCCCCCCTTTTGATGCTTTCCTGTAGGGGTTTATGGCAGTATGGACACCTGGCTGAATAAGCCCTGGAGTCGTCATTTCTAACACCTCTTAGGGAGTATTGTCATAGATCTTACTGGGGGAACTGGCTTCAAAGGAGGTATAACACATACCTGGACATTGGCCTATCATAAATTCAGTCTGATGAGCTACAGTTGGCCAATATCTTTCACAAGTAACCAAGCCTGGAACTTATTGAAGGGTGTGCCTTTACCTGGAATGGAGGGGGTATAAAAGTAAGCAATTGCTCCATTTCTGCATAACGTATTATTCTAGGTTTCTTCTCTGTAACTTTCTTTCCTGTAGTCATCTCTTTGTATTGGTAACATTCTGTATGTGAATTGTAATCGTGCTACTTTTAAAGTTATACCGGCAACATTATATTTTATTATATTTGATTAATCGCAAGCTTCTTTTCTGTGTAAATTAGATCTTTATTTTTTGCACAGATGTTATCATTTTGTATTAACTCTATTGGTATTAGCCACATCAGGATTGGCTAAACTCATGTATAGACAAAAGGTTGTAATCACTTATTACATTAATAATCTTAGACAGAACAAAGAGAATACGTGCGGAAGCAAAATCGCCAAAACACGTCATCTCCATCCTGCACAGTCATCTCCATTCTGCATACATTCATCTCCATGTTATTTGCATCCTGCACACAGTCATCTCCAGGGGAAGATGAAAGAAAGAGCGCACAAACCTTGCGCATTACCTCAATAAATAGTGACTAATTTTATTAATAAGGAAATATACTCACAAAATGATTGTATAACAGGCATCAGTAACCATAATCCAAACAGGGTTACAGGTAAATCAAAAAGGGGGGGTATGAAGGCTAACGCGTTTCGAAGGGTGCTCCCTTCTTCATCAGAGCTGGGTTTGGCAGATAGAAACTTCAGTATGGCAGAATTCCCATGGCAAGGAGATATTCAGCCACTGAGTGTCAGTATTACAGCAGTTCAGCCTGTTTAGTCTTTCATCTTCCTCTACAGTTGTATTAAGCTTCCCCAGCTTCATGATAGAGCTGCACAACCTCTGATCACCAGTGGATGAATACACAACACGCTGCTTGTCACTAACGCCTGTTTGATCTGAGTCCTTGAGCGCAGGAGATAATGGATCTTTGGTCACAGTCATCTCCATTCTGCACACAGCCATCTACCATGTCATCTCCATCCTGCACACAGTCCTCTACCATTCTGTCATATCCATCCTGCACACCACATTCTGTACTATGCAGGTCATCTAAGACTCTTTTTAACTACAGCCCATTTAAGACACGCCAAATATTTAGCATAATTTACTTTCCGTGGCACACTTTTTATTGCTTCTTGTAGAACATCACTTCCTCCCAGCTCCCCAGTCAGTTATTTTTTTGGGGGGGTGCAAGTAGCTGGTCTTATGTAGGGAGCAAAATAGTCTAGCACCGGCCAAGAGTGCAAAACTGTTTTCTAAAAATCTCTCCCAGATACAAAGCCACTCACATAATATATTAACTGTGCATACCTTGAAAGAAGTCTTGATGGCAAACTAGTCGGAAGTGACGTCAGACGCCGGAATAGACACAATTGAGTACGCTTGAAGTGCCGCAGCAGCAATTTTGGAAGTGGTTACAGCTGTTTATTTACACTGAAAGTTTGTAAGTGCATACATTTTAACAAATATATGGTTTTATAAGGATTTGCTGCACTATGGCCTCTGTATGATATCTCTTGCATGGGAAACCTGGAGAGAAGCTGGAGTTAAGGGGACTGTTGAAAGTGGAGGAGTTTGGTGGAAAGTGAATTGAAAGGCACCAATCTGGTAAAAATGCATGGAGTGACACTATTAAACACGTGCATGCGGTTGATCTGTGTTGTTTAAAGGGATATGCACTATTTTGGTGGTATGGAAATGTGAGTGGTTTTAAATTTTATTTTCATGCGTTGTTTACTGTATAAGCAATATCACACTATAGTAGTCTTTGGCGTTTTTTTAACACCATTCGCACAAGTCACTCTGGTAAAGAGCAGGAAGAAGGTGGAATGCTTTATTAAACGCACAGTTTATTGGAAGTTTGGTAAGGAGCTTGGAGTGTCTTTGGCGAGGTGATACGCTTGGTGGATCCTTCTATGGGTATTAATGGAAATGGACAGTTAATATATTATAATGTTAGAGGCTTTCTATCGAGAGACTTTTAGAAAGCAGCATTGCACTATATTGGTATTTTGTGTGAAATCGTGCGGATCGTCATGTGAGATTATCATTTGAAGTACCAGACACAAGGAGACACAGAGCTGAAGTGAATCTGAGAATAATTGACTGGATACACAAATACTGTATATAAAGGGTAAGGGTAGATAAAGAAAAACACTGGTGAACAAATACACATATGGTTATTTATTATAAATGTGACTACATTGGATAGGATTTGAGGCATGGTGTAGTGAGCATACTCCACTATATTTATTTTTTATTTTTTTTGGAGGTCACTGTATGGGAAGATTGAATTCACAGGAAGAAGTTGATGGATGTATGATGCCTGATTTTCGGTTATACAGAGACAATGTTGAAATTATTTTGAGAGCGCTGGTCACTTCTATCATGTAAAAAATAAAAGTCAGCAGCTACAAAAAACTGTAGCTGGTGAGTTAGAAAAAAACAAAACAAAAAAAAAGTCAATCACCTATCCCATCGATCCAGCGGAGTCCTCCCCACAGTGTTTCACCGGCCGTCCTGTGTTCCTGATGCCAGCATCTTCAGTGTGGGCAGCTAGCTGTGATAGCTTGCAGCTTCAGAGCTGGGTGCCCAGTGCGCATGCGTGGGTAAGGCTGCACTCTCTGAATAGTCCAGTAGTCTTCTGGGACCTGTCACTTGTCCCAGAAGACTGCAGGGAGAGGGCAGGACAACTTCCACTTCTGATCGCCGCAGAAACGGGAGCGGGTACCTGTCAATTTCGGGTACCCACTCCCCCCCCGTGCTCCCCAAAGGTGCCAATCCTTAACAGGGACCAGTCCTTAAAGTGGAACTTTCCCCTTTGGGTGGAGCTCCGCTTTAATATTTAAACAGTTTTGTTTTTTTAATATTTTTACACATTTAAAGTGATATTAAAGGCAGATAGCAAACATGTTATACTTGCCTTCTCTGTGCAGTGGTTTTGCATAGATTCAAAATGTTTTTCCTATTCTAGACGGTTATTTTCTATTTTATGTTTTTTTGTATTTTAATCGATTTGAAACTTGAATTTCGGAAGACAGCTATATACTATTCTCTTTTCTTTTCTATTCAAATTTATTCTATTTGAAATGTTTTTTTTCTATTCTATTCTTTTCCATTCTATCTATAGTCTATTGTTTTTCTATTCTGTTTTTATCTATTATATTCTTTTATATTCTATTCTATTCATAGTCTAATTCAAATTTTATCAGAATTTTATTTCATTATTTCAGATTTGTTACTATTGTAATTCGTAAATTCGGATATACCTGAATAACAAAACATTTGTCTGAATTTCAACTTGGAACAAAACAAACTGCACATGTCTATCAGGTAAGTATTAGGGAGGGCTTTATGCATAGAATGCATGAGCCTTTACAACCACTTTAACATAGATTTACACATTTGTCATTTAAAAAAGCTCAAATTGGAAAAAAAAGGAAACAATAATTAATTTGTAAATAATTTTCAATGCTTTGTCCCAGAATCCTAATTTTTTCATTTTAAACAGGACAAATTACAGAATAAAATTTGCACAGTAACACTATTTATTTGAAGCGAACACTGCTCAAAAAACAAAGAAAAAAAGTGTGTTTTGTTGCTTTTAACGGTCTAAGGATTGAAAAAAAAATCATTGTTGCAAGACAATATCATGAAAAAGAAAGCCTTGTTTGTCCTTAAAAAAAAAAAAAAAAAAAAAAAAAAATCACACACACAAACACACCCCTTTCTAATCAGAGTGCATCAAGTCATTTAAACTCCTGGGTATATTGATCTGGTCAGTTAAGTAGCAGAGGGGGTTGTTAATCAGATTCAGCTGCTTTGGTGTTAATGAAATTAAGAACAGGTGCATTAGATGGGCAACAATGAGATGACCCCCAAAACAGGAATGGTTTTACAGGAGGAGGCCACTGACATTTGTTTCCCCACTCATCTTTTCTGTTTTTCACTAGTTTTGCATTTGGCTAGGGTCAATGTCACTATTTGAAACATGAGGCGATACCTGGACTCTACAGAGGTTGCACAGGCAGTCCAATGCCTCCAGGATGGCACATCAATATATGCCATTGCCAGAAGGTTTGCGGTGTCTCCAAGCACAGTCTCAAGAGCATGGAGGAGATTCCAGAAGACAGGCAGTTACTCTAGGAGAGCTGGACAGGGCTGTAGAAGGTCCTTAACCCATCAGCAGGACCGGTATCTGAGGAACAGGATGAGCACTGCCAGAGCCCTACAAAATGACCTCCAGCAAGCTAATGGTGTGAATGTCTTTGACCAATCAGAAACAGACTTCATGAGGGTGGCCAGAGGACCCGACATCCTCTAGTGGGCCCTGTGCTCCCTGCACGGCCCCATAGAGCTCGACTGGCAATTGCCATTGAACACCAGAATTGGCAGGTCCGCCACTGGCGCCCTTTGCTTTTCACAGATGAGAGCAGGTTCACCCCGAGCATATGTGACAGACGTGAAAGGGTCTGGAGAAGCCAGGGAGAACATTATGCTGCCTGTAACATCGTTTAGCATGACTGTTTTGGTGGTGGGTCAGTGATGGTCTGGGGAGGCATTGAACATATCTCAGAATGCTTCCAATTTTCCCTGGGTTATCTCTGCTTCTTTCCTAGAAACTCTTTAAAAGTGCACGTAAAGCCAAAACCTTTTTAGGGGGTTTTGGATAGAGTATGGAATGGTTAAAACTCAGGATCCAGAAGGGGACTGATGATCTGGGGGAGGAATCACATTGGTGGTCCCGTCACGCAGAAACAGGGGCAGTATATGACCTGGATGGGGGTATTAGAGGAGTACACCTAGCTTCACAAGGAAAGGGGGAGAAAGATTTACAGGGGGGGTTTGAGGGGGGTTGGAGGGCCAGGGGGAAGAAAAAAAAAAAAGTTTTTGTCCAGGGTGGGGCTTTAAGCTACAGAATCCTCTAAAATGCAATAGTTGCAGAGCAAATGTGGGAGATTAGTTCAGCTGCATCTAGTGAAGCATTCAATGGAGGTTGCTAGTTTACGCCAATTGAACCCTCAGGCCAATTGCATATGTAGAAGACCCTTCAGAGCTTAGTTCCTGAAAACAGGACTCTGGCTAGTGCTTTGGAAAGCAACATGGTGATAAAACAAGGTTCAAGTGTGAACCTGCAAGAGTAAACAGCTGAAATGTTTGACTGCCTTTCGCTAAGATGACCGTTTTGCTGAGGCAGGACACCTGTGGATCTATCGTAGGTGGAACGGATTATTTTTTTACCAGATCCTCTAGGAAGAGGTAAGAAGTGTCAGTGCCCGCAACCATCATAAGTTTTGAGACAGATAATTTCAGTTCAGAGGGGGTCTTGCAAGTGCCACAAAAATAATAATGTAGTTATTTAATCTAAAGATCTTTATTGCAGTTTGTGCATAAAGCTGAAATCAAGCTACAACACAACTTGATAGAAATAATATATCATTTTTAATTGCAGCAAATATCGTTTTTAAATGATACATTATGATTAACATACAGATGTATAAAACATATTCGTGGATTAAAAGTGCTCAATAAAATAAAGTAACAAAGATAAAAGCATTAAAGCGATAGGATTTTTTGCCACAATTCTGTGGTACCCTATTCTAATTTCAGCCATTTAAGAAAATGACCATCCATTTCTGTAGACTGGGTAAATGCTGAAATACAAGCTACTGGATCACACTTCATTTAATAAGAAACATTACCTAAAAACTGTACATCTTCCAAATATCATAAAGGCTATCAGCATTATGTAAGCTAGGCGAGCTGTTCATAATCCCTATTAGTAAGAAAAACATTTACATAGACAGCTAAGAAATTTAAAATAAGTATACATCTGTAATATACAACATGGAAAAGGTTTAAGCTTAGGCTCTCATTGTATTTGCTCTGAGTAGATGCTGGATGTGCCCAAATGCAAATGTGTGAGGAAGACCAATGAAGAAGCTATACATTATACACTATATTGCCCAAAGTATTGGGATGGCCCTCCAAATCATTGGATTCAGGTGTTCCAATCACCTCCATGGCCACAGGTGTATAAAATCAAGCACCTAGGCATGCAGACTACTTCTACAAACATTTGTGAAAGAATGGGTCGCTCTTAGGAGCTCAGTGAATTCAAGCGTGGTACTGTGATAGGTTGCCACCTGTGCAATAGGTCCATATGTGAAATTTCCTTGCTACTAAATATTCCATGGTCAACTGTTAGTGGTACTATAAAAGTGGAAGCAACTGGGAACAGCAACTCAGCCACGAAGTGGTAGGAGAAGTAAAATGAATGGCCTTCAGATTAGCACAACAGTGCGCAGAGAGCTTCATGGAATAGGTTTACATGGCCGAGCAGCCTTACATCACCAAGTGCAATGCAAAGCATCGGATGCAGTGTTGTAAAACATGCCGCCACTGGACTCTAGAGCAGTGGAGAGTGACAAATCAAGCTTCTCTTGACAATCCGATGTACGTATCTGGGTTTGGCGGCTGCCAGGAGAACAGTACTTGCCTGACTACACTGTGCCAAATGCAAAGTTTGGTAGAGGGGGGATTATGGCTTGGGGTTGTTTTTCAGGGCTTGGGCTTGGCCCCTTAGTTCTAGTGAAGGGAATTCCTAAAGTGTCAGCATACCAAGACATTTTGGACAATTTCATGTTTCTGCAACTTTGTGGGAACAGTGTGGGGATGGCCCCTTCCTGTTCCAACATGACTGTGCACCAGTGTACAAAGCAAGGTCCATAAAGACATGGATGTGCGAGTTTGGGATGGAGGAACTTGACTGGCCTGCACAAAGATCTGACCTCAACCTGATAGAACACCTTTGGGATGAATTAGAGCGGAGACCGTGAGCCAGGCCTTCTTGTCTGACATCAGTGCCTGACCTCACAAATGCACTTCTGGAAGAATGGTCAAACATTCCCCTAGATACACTCCTAAACCTTGTGGACAGCCTTCCCAGAAGGGTTGAAGCTGCTACAGCTGCAAAGGGTGGACCAACTCAGTATTGAACCCTACAGACTAGGACTGGGATGCCATTAAAGTTAATGTGCGGGTAAAGGCAGGCATCCCAATACTTCTGGAAATATAGTGTATATATACTTATTCCTGATGATGTTCACTTTCGGTACTACCTGGGCACCCTTCACCCTTCCAAAAGTATGTCCTCCTTACAGTGGAGGAAGTGCAAATAGCTTTTGCTTTTAGTAGCTAATGCTTTTCATTTACATTAATCACAGTATTCTTTATATGTTTATTTTGAGAACTGTAGAATAATTATACAGTAAATCTGTGTGCCAGAGGTATTGCCCTCAGCAATGGGTAAGTTTAAAAGTGTTATACTGTAGTGTAGTAACTAGTATAAATTCAGTTTTATACACAACTCTCGAACACAAGCTAAAAAGCATCGTGGATCTAAGTCATTATGGGGTTTGTGACTCACAATGGATGTGTCACAAAATATCTAGGTGTCTTAAATTTTTTCATACTTTTTGTAAGTTAACAATCTCAAAGGAAACATGTTAACTTAAGAAAACATAGAAAATAACCACTTACACTTGACAAATGCCCTAATGTGCTTGAATGGTGGCACTGATCTCTCGTAAAACACCCCAAAACTCTGAAACATGGGACAGCAAAAGTGACAGCAGCTTCCATGGTCTCCGACTCTGGCCTACACCCTCCACTGGATATTGAGGTCAATCATTGGAATAATGAGCCTTGAATGGAGTTTGAGAAGTTTACAGTACATTGAATACAATATGAATATATTTTAGTGAAAAGCCATGACAAAATTGGTACTACATAATATCTTTCTGATCCAAATAATTAGGCAGCTAATTTAAGTCATTTCAGAAGTAATGCCTCAGTAATGGTCATTATATTTGTGAAATATATTCAATAATCTTAAGGAAATCATGTGACCAGTCATATTTATGCATCTGGCATACTGTTTTCTACCAGACCCGGATGTCATACACTTGTATGTCTCCATGAATTGAAACCTCATTGATCATACTCAGGTCTTTAAATCGGTGCCTATAATCCAGCAGATGATGTCCATTCAATGCAACTTTAAATTGATGAGCTTCACAATATATGAGGAGCTGCAAATACAGAGCAGACAACAAAATTAAATTAATGTTCAAAAATGTAGACTTTTAATAAATATAATAGGTGGTAATTTTTTTTTATAAACATTAGTTTTGCCAATTTGCTCACTCTTATAATGATTAACCTTTGGTATACAGTAGTTCTTTTTCCCAAAATAGAACACTAATACTATAAGTAACATAGCCACTTCTTTTTTAATTAAATTTTCCAATATTGCTAAAACATTCACTTTATACCTGTGTGCATCAATCTTTATTCCTTTTTTGGGGGGAATATTGTCAATTTAAAATGTTATGTACTGTACTTAAAAAAAACAAACAAAAAAACTTTTGAAACAAAATATTTAGTTTTACTGCTAGTTACTGAAATGGTTAAAGCTACAGATTATGTTTGGATAATTCTATAAAATGTATTCACGATTTGTGTATTACTGTTATGTTTAACCCATAGGAAACTCAAAGTTGTAGGCCTAAGGAACGCTATATATTATGTAGCATATATATAACATTTAGCACATTTACTGCTAAAGTTAACTGTACTTCATTAACAGTATAAATTAATAACATACACTGTGTGTATGCATGTATCTATGTCCAAATGATGAGCCACATGTAATCCAACGATAGAAAATCTGTGCATGAACATCCGGAGGGCTCCCAAGCACTACTACACAGAAATTGAAAATGAAAGGGATGAGGCACAGATGGAAGCAATATCAGATGGATGCAATCGTTAAATTGTGTAATAAACTTTGTATCAAAACTCTGGGTAATAACGTAAATTGTGTTTTCTCTGGTTCAGGTTGAGAGCAGGCCTTATCTATTGTACTGACAGCATAACTTATCAATAAAATGCATTTCTCAAGATAGCTGGAGTGCGCAAAAATCAGACTCACTTCTGCATAGAAACCAATCAGCTTCTAACCTCAGCTTGCTCAGTTAAGCTTTGGCAATAAAACCTGGAAGCTGGTTGGGTTCTATGCAGAAGTGAGCTTGACTTTGCACTCTCCACCTCTAGTAAATAAACCCCACTTGTGTTGCTTGTAGTCTTCTGCACAGCTAGAATTTTGCCTGAAATTACAACATTGACTTGGGGGTGTTTTTAATCCACTTGTGATAGCAACTCCTATGCAAACAAACGTTTCAAAAATGGAACAGTGTTCAAAGATACATGCTTCTCTTTTTTCGTGGATAACATCATGGCTAGAACTAGGCAGGATTTCAATCTGCCTGAAAGTGTTAGCTAACATGAACTGAAACTATCTGCGTTTTAGCACCCAACACCTGTTGCTTCTCTATATACACTGACTCCAGCCTGCAAGGAAAAGCCCTGCATGCAAGATATTATTGCAGGGTCCATAAAACCACAAACTGCAGGCTATAGTTTCAGTACCACTGATTCCTGCATGGTCAGTCTTTAGTTTTTCATCCAGGCATAGCTATAGGGCATCTGTCCACTCCCTACATTTTTTCTTGTTAATATAACAAAATTTTGATTAGATGTTTGTAATAAGAGTTCAGATACTCCCAAGCACCTCAAATGAATGCACCTTTCTCTCTTTCACAAGTGGAATGAGATGCTATAATGATACTTTATGGTGAAAAGGGACTAAAGGAATCAAAAATCCCTCCAACCAAATCAGTGCATAGCACAGTAAAGCCAACTCAGGCCGGTTGCACATGGAAAACTTAGCTGCTGATATTCTGTTAACTGCAGGTATTCTGCATGCTGGGCATATGTCTCTGAATGGATAGGGCCCTGAATGCCTGTTCCACTCAGTGAAGCATTCAGCCTTATTTTTAACTTCTTATTGGGGCACTCTATACTAAGGAGCACTCTGAAGGCAGGAGTTGCCAGAAGCGCCAGCGTGGGACCCCAGAAAAGGAGAATCGGGGCTGCTCTGTGCAAAACCATTAAAGCAGGTAAGTATGATAAATTGATGAATTGGTTGTTAAAAAAAAAAAATCCAATGTTTACAAATCAGTTTAAGGGCTCTGTGCAGGGAAGATCAGCATCTGAACCCAGAGAAGCTGTGAGCTGATAGACTGGAGGCAATACAAGGCATTACATTTAAAGTTAAAGTAAAAGTTTAGCAGAATTGTGCATTAAATTTAAAATGGATTATATCCATTCAAAAAAGTCTCAGCCTTTATAGTGTGTACACAACTTTGGACATCTGATTCAGACTTTCCAAACGAATATTTTTGAAGGGACATACTCCAGAATTTTCAGTGTACGTAAACAGAACTAACAATATTTGTTTAAAGCGTACTGTTTTCATAAAAGAAAATAATCTGATACGAAAGACTGCGCATGATCAGAAATAAAAAACAATAACCAAAGCTACATTTAAAAAAAAAAAAAAAAAGCCCTTTGCGGTTTCAGAATTTTTGTACAATTAGTACCATCCTCGGGTTCGACTTGCTGTGAAACATCAAGGAAAACTGGTTGATTGTTTGCCTGATTTTCTTAAAGTGTGTACCCAGCTTTAGTACAGAGACCTGTCAGTTTTTTTCATTCAGCCTGCTGGGTTGAATGAAAAAAATTCATAGTGTGTACCAAGCTTTAAGTGAAAGCAGACACAGGGATCTTGTGTCCATCTACTTGCCTATGACAAGGGAGTCTGTCATCCATAATATTCTATTACAATTCTAATTAACTATTGAACTAAGCCCTAATTGTAAATCATCATCCTTGGCAAATAACAAATCTATACTGGACAAGGGTGTGTTTCCCTACGCATCATCTGGCCAATTGATGAATCTAAAATATATAACCTTTATTCAAATATATAAAAAAAGTATGCTCAGCTGTAATTAATGCCTATTGGAGTGGAATGTACTGTGCACAACAATATGACTGGATACCATTGCAATTATTTACCTTACATCCAAATTATTAATAACACCAGACCAAAACAAATACCATACCGTTTTAGATGAAGTGACGGCATACAAAGAGTCACTGTAGTTTGATCATAAGCCTATCAGCTTGAATATATAATCTCTGTTATGGAAATGAAGTTACCCCATGGACAAAACTAATTAGATAGTATAATCTATCTTGCTACAGATCTGTAAAACAGGTACACTCATCCAAGGGCTTAAGTGTCAGCCTGAAATGGATAAGCCCCATACGTCACCATATCCAGTCAAAAATACCTCAGTGTCTTGAGGAATGAAAATTTTGCACTGTAAAACGCAGTACAGACCTATCCAAAAAAAGGGGGGAGAGTAGTGAATACCATGTGCATTCAAAAGTGCTCCCAAAGAAAGACCCAAAGAAAAAAGAAACTACATGTTTCGCTCCAGAAAACAGAGCTTCGTCAGGAGTATAAAGAATTAAAATAGGTCACGTAATTTCTAAGTCCAAAAAATGTATGCTATATTTAATTTCACTCGTAAAGTACATCCCAATATTGTTTTGATTTAAGGTGGCTACAAATTCCACAAACAGATCCTTTTGACCCTGCCATAATATGAATACATCATCAATGAATCTTGCCCACATAAGAGTGTGTGACATAAAACATTCTAGTTCTTCCACAAAGACCATAGTACACTCCCGCCACCCAAGAAAAAGTTTTGCATACGTAGGTGTGCACGATGAACCCATCGCAGTTCCTCTGCGCTGTCTATATACTTTACCATAAAATAGGAAAAAATTGTGTTCCAATACAAACTGCAAAAGTTGGAGAGTGAATGTGGTATGGTTCTCAAATAGTTTGCCTCTAGTTTCCAGAAAGGATTTACAAGTTTTTAGACCCAAGTCATGACTGATTACTATATAAAGCCTCCACATCTAGACTAGCTAACCACACATCATCTTCCATTGTGATATCTATTAGTCTGTTTACAAAGTGTTGTGTATCTTCGATATATGAAGGTAAACTATATACAAATGGATGCATGATATAATGTAGATATTTGCTTGCTCCTTCTGTAAGATTGTTATTGCCCAATATAATAGGGTGGCCAGGAGGTTTTTCTTTATGTTTGTGTACCATAGGTGAGACATAAAAAGTTGCAATATTTGGATGTGCATTCATAATAAAGGCACCTTCATCTTTGGAGAAGATCACCTCTTCAACAGTCCTTTTCAAGTTATAGTTCAACTCACTCAAGTATTTGGTGGTTGGATCATTCTGAAGTATTTCATAGTTGTCCTCATTGCTTAATAACTCATAACACATTTTCAAATAAAATGCTCTGTCCATCAAGACTATATTTCCCCCTTTATCGGCTGCCTTTATAACTATTTCTTTATTACTGTGCAGATCTTCCAATGCCTTTCATTCAGACTAAGTCATATTATATGACTTATTTCTCCTCTGCCTGCTTAACCATAAATCATTCAAATCTCTCTCAACCAATTTTAAAAACAGTTGGATGCTGCTCCCCTGAGGGAAGGGCGGGGTATAGTTATTTCTTGGTTTGAATGTGGAAAAAAGACCCCGTATTTCAGCATCCCCACTGTTGTTTTCAGCTTGCAATGATTCCAATACACTTAGGGCTTCCATATCTCTAGATGTCAGACCCATCAGAGTATTAGATGGTTTGTCCTTATATTCCTTCTTCAAAGCCAGTTTCCTGGCAAACTAATTTATATCTTTAACCCAGTCAAATAGGTTAAAGTCCTGTGTAGGTACAAAGGATAATCCTCTCCTCAATACTGTTAGATGGTCAATTGTTAATGACATCTTAGATTGAATACTTGTAAATCCCCTTCTTGGGTCGTGTTCGTGTCAGCAAGGCCTGTTATTTCTTTCCTCTCTTGGCACCTGTGTATCCCCACTACTCCTGATTTCTCAATTGCTGGGCGGGATAACCTAATTCCCACGATTTCTTCTAGGTTGTCTCGAAAACCTCTTCTACCTCGTCCCCTCCTAGGGGTACAGTTGTATTCAGTTCTATTGTTACTTGAGTCACTCTGTTTCAGTACCATCATCAGTCTCTGAGCTATCCGAGTCCCTAGATATGTCTGACTCTGGTCTCATAGATGTCTTAGAAGAGGGTATATTTTTCATGTCCATGAGTAGACTATCACTTGAGATATCCTCTGAGTCTTTTATATTACAATCCTGTCTGAAAACATGCAAAACAGTGTTTTAGGTTTTTTTTTTATATCTCAATAAAAATGTTGATCTCTGAGTCTGATGATCTGTACCAGATTCTCTAATAGTATACATATATATCTTCTGTGTGTTATTCTCAGAGTGGATTAGATATTATGTTCCCTAACCAGCTGCTTATTAATATTTACCACTGCAAAGAGATATTCAAAAATAAATTGTCTTTTTTAAACTTTGCATATTAACAATTCTACAAACTTTTTTTGAAGTTTTTATCCAATTGATTAATCAAAACAATAAATCGGTCAACTAATAGATTATGAAAATCGAAAAAAGCCCTAACATAACCACTTTAACACCGCGCTATAGCCGATAAATGGCTACAGCGTGACTATCCAGTACTGGGAGGATGTACCTGGATGTTCTCCCACACACTCCTTGGGGGGCAGATTGCAAGCGCTTTGTGACTGCTGTATGCCTTGGACACAACGGATCACAGATCGGTATAAAGTGCCACAGTGGCCCTTTACCGTGTGATCAGCAGTGTCCAATCACAGCTGTCAAAGGGTATACAAGCACTGCCAGTTATCGGCTCTCCTTTCCTCACACAGAGACTGTGTATTAGTGAAGCTCATCAATGCAGCTTAGCAGTGCCACCTCATCAGCACCCACTAGTGCAGCCTCATCAGTGCACATAAGTTAAGAAGAAAAATTACTTATTTGCAAATTTTTATAACAAACTAAGAAAAACATATTTCTTTTCATTTATTAGCCAAACAAATATCCAACGATGAATAAATACCACCAAAATAAAGCTCTATTTGTGTTAAGATAATGATATAAATCTCATTTAAGTACACTGTCACTGAGTAATTGTCATTCAAAATGTGACAGCACTGAAAGCTGAAAATTGGCCTGGGCAGGAAGAGGGTAAAAGTGTCTAGTATTGAAGTGGTTAACCACTTGCCCTCCAGAGGATTTACCCCCCTTCCTGACAAGACCCTTTTTTGCTATTCAGCACTGCATTGTTTCAACTGGTAAGTGCACGGTCATGCAATGCTGTACCCAAACAAAATTTATGTCCTTTTTTCACACAAAGAGAGCTTTCTTTCAGTGGTATTTGATCACCTGTGAGCTTTTTATTTTTCACGCTATAAACAAAAAAGACCAAACATTTTGAAAAAAAAAACCAACCAAAAAAAAAAAAAAAAACAGTATTTTTTACTTTCGGCTATAAAAAATATATAGTAAACTCAAAGTTAGTCAGAAATTTAGGCCAAAATGTATTCTGTTACATGTCTTTGGTAAAAGAAAATCCCAATAAAGTATACAGTGGGGCAAAAAAGTATTTAGTCAGCCACCAATTGTGCAAGTTCTCCCACTTAAAAAGATGAGAGAGGCCTGTAATTGTCATCATAGGTAGACCTCAACTATGAGAGACAAAATGAGAAAAAAAATGCAGACAATCACATTGGCTGATTTGGAAAGAATTTATTTGCAAATTATGGTAGAAAATAAGTATTTGGTCAATATCAAAAGTTCATCTCAATACTTTTTTATATATCCTTTGTTGGCAATGACAGAGGTCAAATGTTTCCTGTAAGTCTTCACAAGGTTGGCACACACTGTTGCTGGTATGTTGGCCCATTCCTCCATGCAGATCTCCTCTAGAGCAGTGATGTTTTGGGGCTGTCGCTGGGCAACACGGACTTTCAACTCCCTCCAAAGGTTTTCTATGGGGTTGAGATCTGGAGACTGGCTAGGCCACTCCATGACCTTGAAATGCTTCTTACGAAGCCACTCCATTGCCCGGGCGGTATGTTTGGGATCATTGTCATGTTGGAAGAACCAGCCATGTTTCATCTTCAATGCCCTTGCTGATGGAAGGAGGTTTGAACTCAAAATCTCACGATACATGGCCCCATTCATTCTGTCCTGTACATGGATCAGTCGTCCTGGTCCCTTTGCGGAGAAACAGCCCCAAAGCATGATGTTGCCACCCCATGCTTCACAGTAGGTATGGTGTTCTTTGGATGCAACTCAGCATCCTGTTGCATCCTCTCTCCTCCAAACACGACGAGTTATGTTTCTACCAAACAGTTCTATTTTGGTTTCATCTGACCATATGACATTCTCCCAATCCTCTTCTGGATCATCCAAATGCTCTCTAGCAAACTTAAGACAGGCCCGGACATGTACTGGCTTTAGCAGGGGGACATATCTGGCACTGCAGAATCTGAGTCCCTGGCGGTGTAGTGTGTTACTGATGGTAGCCTTTGTTACGTTGGTCCCAGCTCTCTGCAGGTCATTCACTAGGTCCCCCCGTGTGGTCCTGGGATTTTTGCTCACTGTTCTTGTGATCATTTTGACCCCACGGGGTGAGATCTTGCGTGGAGCCCCAGATCGAGGGAGATTATCAGTGGTCTTGTATGTCTTCCATTTTCTAATTATTGCTCCCACAGTTGATTTGTTCACACCAAGCTGCTTGCCTATTGCAGATTCAGTCTTCCCAGCCTGGTGCAGGTCTACAATTTTGTTTCTGGTGTCCTTCGACAGCTCTTTGGTCTTCGCCATAGTGGAGTTTGGAGTGTGACTGTTTGAACTTGTTATCAGTATAAAAGACACCTGTCCACAACCTCAAACAGGTGCCATTGATACAGGTAATGAGTGCAGGACAGAGGAGACTCTTAAAGAAGAAGGTACAGGTCTCTGAGAGCCAGAAATCTTGCTTGTTTGTAGGTGACCAAATACTTATTTTCCACCATAATTTGCAAATAAATTCTTTCCAAATCAGCCAATGTGATTGTCTGGATTTTTTTTCTCATTTTGTCTCTCATAGTTGAGGTCTACCTATGATGCCAATTACAGGTCTCTCTCATCTTTTTAAGTGGAAGAACTTGCACAATTGGTGGCTGACTAAATACTTTTTTGCCCCACTGTATATTGATTGCTTTGCGTGAAAGTTATAGTGTCTACAAACTATGGTATAGATACTGCAATTTATGCCATTTTTTTTCTATACAGAGCTGCACTAGTTTATCTTACAATTGTGCAGTCATGCAATGCTGTACATATATGAAAGTGATGTCCTTTTTTCACACAAATAGAGCTTTCTTTTGGTGGTATTTGATCACATCTGTGTTTTTTTTTTTGCGTTAACAAAAAAAGACCGAAATTTAAAAAAATAAAAAAAAGATATTTTCTCACTTCTGCAATAAAAAAAAATCCAAAAAACCCTCAAATTTTATCATAAGTTTAGCCCCCCCCCAAAAAAAACAAAAAACCGTAATAACTGCATCTTAATTGGTTTGTGTGAAAATTACAGCATCTACAAACTATGGTATAGATAGTGCAATTTACACAGCTTTTACTTCATGACATTTCTTACTCACCGCCCTTGAGATTGCCAATCACTTCAAAAACAAGATTGACACAATTCGCAAGGACATCGCCGCAACTCACACGCCCTCTCAACCCGTCCCCTCTCACACAGCTACCCCCTCATACCCCCTCCCCCTCGAAATAACCCGCAGGGACTTCGTCGCTGCTCAAACTCCCTCCAACCCCGTTCCCCCTCACTCAGTTACCCCCTCATCACCCCTCTCCCACGGCCCCACCACTGCTCTGACCTCCACTTCCACCCCACCCTACATTCCTCATACTGAAGCTCCCCCAACACTCCACACCTTTGACCTTACTACCATCGAGGAAGTCTCCAAGATCCTCTCTGATGCCCGCCTCACCACCTGCCCCCCTCGACCCTATCCCCTCACAACTCCTACGACCTCCCTCCCCCTCAATCCTATGCTCCCTCACCCACATCTTCAATCTCTCCCTCTCCTCAGGCATTTTCCCCTCCCCTCTGAAACATGCACACATCACCCCCATACTTAAAAAGCCCTCCCTGGACCTCAATGACCCGAACAACCTCAGACCCATCTCCCTGCTCCCATTTACATCTAAACTCCTCGAGCGCCTCGTCTACATCCGCCTATGCTCTCACCTCAATGACAACCACCTCCTCGATCCCCTACAGTCCGGCTTCCGTCCCCTACACTCCACCGAAACCGCCTTACTCAAACTCTCCAACGACCTGCTAACCGCCAAAGCTAATGGCCACTATTCAGTGCTCCTACTCCTTGACCTCTTTGCGGCCTTCGACACAGTCGACCACCCCCTCCTCCTCAAAAAACTACACTCCCTCGGCCTCAGAGATTATGCTCTCTCCTGGCTCTCATCCTACCTGTCACAACGCTCCTTCAGCATTACCTATAAAGCTACCACCTCCCCCTCACTCCCCCTCTCTGTTGGGGTCCCTCAAGGCTCTGTCCTTGGGCCCCTTCTCTTATCCATCTACACCTCCTCCCTTGGCCAACTCATACACTCTCACGGCTTCAACTACCACCTCTATGCCGACGACACACAAATCTATCTCTCAACCCCCCACCTCACCCCCTCGGTCTCTGCCCGAATCAAACACCTACTGAGCGACATATCAGACTGGATGTCGCTCCACTTCCTTAAACTGAACCTCTCCAAAACCGAGTTTCTTGTCTTCCCCCCCCAGCCCGGACACCACCCCCCATTGACTTCTCCATCACATCCAACAACGCCACCATCAAACCCACCCCGCAGGCCAGAGTACTTGGTATTATTCTGGACTCCAACCTATCCTTCCAGCCCCAAGTCCAATCTTTAACTTACTCATGCAGACTCCACCTCCGCAACATCGCCAAAATACGCACGTTCCTAACCCCAGAAAACACTAAACAGCTTATCCACTCCCTCATATCACGACTCGACTACTGCAACTCCCTCCTCACTGGCCTGCCTCGCCGCTGGCTATCCCCGCTTCAGTCCATCCTGAATACGGCTGCCAGACTCATTCACCTTTCCAACCGCTCCGTTTCCGCCACCCCCCTCTGCCAATCCCTCCACTGGCTTCCGATTGCGCAACGGATCAAATTCAAAATCCTAACACTGACGTACAAAGCTGTCCACCATACTGCCCCGAACTACATCACTGACCTAATATCCAAGTACCGCCCAGCACGCACACTCCGCTCCTCACAAGACCTCCTTCTCTCTAGTTCCCTGGTCTCCCATGCCCGCCTCCAGGACTTCTCCAGGGTGTCACCCATTCTCTGGAACTCCCTGCCCCAACCCATCAGACTATCACCTACTCTCCTCTCCTTCAGGCGCACCCTGAAAACCCATCTCTTCAGGGAAGCCTACCCCACCCCCTGCTAAGTTGCCGACCTCCTCCACTCTTCCTACCACTCCATCCCCACAGCTATCTCCTCCTGTACCACTATCCCCTCCCTCCTAAATTGTAAGCTCGAAAGAGCAGGGCCCTCAATCTCCTCATGTTTTGCATTGTATTGGTATTGTTCTGTCACATGTTCTGTCCCCCTTTGTAATGTACAGCGCTGAGCGAACTATTGGCGCTTTATAAATACTGTATAATAATAATAATTTCTTAGGGTGCTAAAATACCAGGACAATACAAACACCCCAAAATGACCCCATTTTGGAAACTAGACACCCTAACTGATCTGCTGAGAGGCATGTTGAGTCCATGGAAGATTTTTTTTTTTTCCCCACACATTTTTGGAAAATGACAAACTTTTTTTTTTTTTTCTTTTACACAAAGTTGTCACTTCAATGATATATTGCTCACACAAGCCATGGTTATATGTTGAATTACACCTCAAAATATATGCTGCTACTTCTACCAAGTAGGGGATACCACGTCTGAGACTTTTTGGGAGCCTAGCCACATACAGGAGCTTGAAATCCAACGACCACTTTGAAAGCCTGAAGGTGTGTAACTTCTTAATTTCACTTCCTCACTACCTATCACAGATTAGTAGGCCCTGAAATGCCAGGATAGCACCAACCCCCCCCCCCCACAAATGACCCCTTTTTGGAAAGTAGACACCCCAAGGAATCTAAGAAGAGGCATGGTGAGTATTTTGCAGATCTCGTTTGTTGTCACAAGTTTTTGGAAAATGAAGAAAGGAAACAAGACACATTTTTTATTTTCTTTGATTATAATTCAGACTCTTGCGAGAAAAAATGAGAAATGCAAAGTACAAAAAAAATGTTTTTGACTTCTTTCTTCATTTTCCAAAAACTTGAGGCAACAAATGAGATCTGCAAAATACTCACCATGCTTCTCATTAAAATCCTTGGGGTGTCTACTTTCCAAAAAGGGGTCATTGGGGGAGGGGGAGGTTTGGTGCTATCCTGGCATTTCAGGGCCTCCGACACTATAATAGGTAGTCAGGAAGTGTAATGAGGAAATAAAG
This sequence comes from Staurois parvus, assembly GCF_062004578.1. Taxonomy (NCBI): domain Eukaryota; kingdom Metazoa; phylum Chordata; class Amphibia; order Anura; family Ranidae; genus Staurois; species Staurois parvus. The sequence goes on along the minus strand of NW_028318451.1, from coordinate 915,454 downwards.
CCCTTTAAAAGTCTGAAGGTGCTTATTGGATTTTGTGGTTCTGTACTTGGCTAGGCTGCCAAAAAGTCTCTCACATGTGGTATCCTCATACTCGGGAGAAGTAGCAGAATGTATTTTGGGGAGTAATTCTACATATACCCATGGCATGTGTGAGCAAAAAAATCAGTTAAGTGACAATTTTGTGTAAAAATGTTTTTTTTTGTCATTTTCTAAAAACTTGTGGTTAAAAAAATAAATTTTTCTATTGACTCAACATGCCTCTCAGCAAATAGTTTCAGGTTTCTACTTTCCAAAAAGGGGTATTTTCTGCCCAGCATTAGAATTTTATGCCACACATCATTCACTCTTCTAACCACCTGAAGACCAACCTTTTTCTGACACTTTTTGTTCATATGAAAAAAAATCAGTATTTTTTGCTAGGAAATTACTTTGGACCCTCAAACATTATATATTTTTTTTAAAGCAGACACCCTAGTGAATAAAATGGTGGGTGCTAGGGGGTCTAGCAATAGAATTACTGCCCTTGACCTGACGTTCACACCGATATCTCACATACATGGTGCAACCGCTGTTTACATACTGGCACGCAGTTATTTTGATTTTTTAAAATTATTTTTACACTGTCCCTTTCATTTTTTTTTCTTGATCACTGTTAATGCTATCACAGAGAATGCAAATATCCCCTGTAACTTCAATGGGCATTGACAGATATTCTTTTTTGAGAAATCTGGGATCGATCAGACTTGAAATATCTCCTCTGCATTTACATTAGTCTCACCAAGATCGGTGTGATTAGATGCTTTCCCAATTTACAAATGGTGCTGTTTATGTCCTGTAAAACTGAAGTGATGAAATGCTCGTAGCTTCTGATGTCTTAGACTATAGAGATGATTGGCGCCATTCCAGTCTCCAATCAGCTCTATGGTCAGCTGGCAGAAACACCGGCTGCATTCTCAGGTTCCCCCGATGGAATGGGACTGCCCGAGAAGGCCGTGGGAGGTAGCGGGGAAGGGAGGGGCATCTTCTCCCACTGCTTGCAAAAGCAATCCTGCAGCTAATTAGCCACTAGGATTGCTTTTACATGAAAGCCAATCTACAGCTGAATAAAATGAAACCAAGATGATGCCTGCAGCTTTTTATGCAGCCTGTGAGCTGAATGAAAAAAAAAAAAAAAAAGAGAGAAGAAATCTCTGCCAGAAAAAGTGTGTGGTATGCCCACTATTAAAATATACCACCCTGCATGCACCCACTTCTAATGTTGGGCACAAAGGAAATGTTCTTTTTTTTTGTCGTTCACCCTGTGGGCTGAACTAAAAAAAAAGAACCTAACAGTTTCCTCTATTCCCATCGATCGATGTGGATGAAGCAATCTCTGCCAAAGTTTTCTTTTTTTTTTTTTTTACATATACATACACTGAAGCATAGGGGCCATCCACTCACTGGCCACCCCAGGCCCCCATGCTTCGGCATATATGCTCTTTTTTTTTTTTTTTTTTTTTTAACTGCGGATGAAAAATCTCATCCAACAGCGCTGCACACACCTACTTATGTATATTCTGAGAACAAGACCCTGCTGCTGTCAGAATAAACAAGTCGGTGCTGCAGCTAATTGGCATTTCTGCAAGGAAAACAGAAATGGTTAACAATAAAACAGTAACTCAATAAAACAACTTTTGTATTGAAATATGTGCCCAAAAATATTATAAAATATATATACAGAAGCATAGAGGCCATCCACCCACTGGCCACCCCAGGCTCCCATGCTTCGGCTTATATGCTCTTTTTTAACTGCGGATGAAAAATCTCATCCAACAGCGCTGCACACACTGACTTATGTATATTCTGAGAGCAAGTTCCTGTCAGGATAAACAGGTCGGTGCTGCAGCTGAATGGAATTCCTGCAAAGAAAATTGCAATGTTTAACAATAAAACAGTAAAATCGTAACAGTAGGACAGTAACTCGGCAACAACAAAAAAAAACTACAACTATTTTTGCTTTTTAAAATTTTACATTTTTTTTGTACTTGTTCTTTTTATTTGTTATGTTTTTTTTACTTTTTTTTTTAAACTTAACCAGATTGTAGGGTCTCTCAAAATGCGATTTTGAATGCCAATTTCCTGACTCATAAAATATGTAGTGCGCTACAGACGACTAATACCATATACAGTTGTGTTCAAAAGAATAGTAATCAGACATCACTAACCTGATCAATCACTGTTTTTGGTAGAAATGATATTTCTACATGGCAAATAATTTACTAGCAGGTGTAGTAGAGTAAAAAAAATCAGCAGCATGCATGTCATGACTGTTGGGTCTGTTGGATTTCTGTGTAACTGGATCACTAATTGAAAGGGGCATGTTCAAAATAATAGCAGTGTGGAGTTCTATTAGTGAGGTCATTCATTCTTTGAAAAACAGGTGGCAATTATTGCACTTATTTAAGGAAGAAAGGCAGCAAATGTTGTACATGCCGGTTACAGTGCATTTCTCTCTGAAATTCTGAGGAAAATGGGTCATTCCAGACATTGTTCAGAAGAACAGTGTACCTTGATTAAGTTGATTGGAGAAGGGAAACATATAAAGAAGTGCAGAAAATGATCGGCTGCTCAGCTAAAATGATCGCAAATGCTTTAAAATGGCAACCAAAACCTGAAAGACGTGGAAGAAAGCGAAAAACTACCATTCGAATGGATAGAAGAATAGCCAAAATGGCAAGGACTCAGCCAACAATCAGCTCCAGGAAGATCAAAGAAGGTCTAAAGTTACCTGGGAGTACTGTTACAATTAGAAGACGCCTATGTGAAGCCAAGCTATCTGCAAGAAGCCCCTGCAAAGTCCCACTGTTGAAAAAAAGATGTGCTGAAGAGGTTACAATTTGCCAAAGAGCACATGGCCTAAAGAGAAATGGCGCAACATTTTGTGGACTGATAAAAGAAAGATTGTTCTTTTTGGGTCTAGTGGCCGGAGACAGTTTGTCAGACGACCCCCAAACACTGAATTCAAGCCACAGTACAATGTGAAGACAGTGAAGCATGGTTGCGCAAGCATCATGATATGGGGATGTTTCTCATACTATGGTGTTGGGCCTATTTATCTCATACCAGGGATCATGGATCAGTTTGAATACATCAGAATACTTGAAGAGGTCATGCTGCCTTATGCTGAAGAGGAAATACCCTTGAAATGGGTGTTCCAACAAGACAACGACCCCAAACACACCAGTAAACGTGCAACATCTTGGTTCCAGACCAACAAGATTGACGTTATGGAGTGGCCAGCCCAATCCCTGGATCTTAATCCAATAGAAGACTTGTGGGGTGACATCAAAAATGCAGTTTTTGAGGCAAAACCAAGAAATAGAGAAGAACTGTGGAATGTAGTCCAATCATCCTGGGCTGGAATACCTGTTCACAGGTGCCAGAAGTTGGTTGACTCCATGCAACACAGATGTACAGCAGTTCTCAGAAACATTGCTTATACAACTAAATATTAAGTGATTCAAAGGAAAGCAAAATCTTCAAACATTTTTCAGTTTATATAGTGAATGTTTGAGTTTGTAAAGAAGAATACAAACACTGCTATTTTTTTGAACAGTCTAATATTCACTTTTCTTCAAGTTTTTTTTAGAGGAACAACACAAATTTGATATATTTTTCTTCATGTTTTGATTTGGAATAGAATGTGTAGTGTTCCCAATGCATTTGAGTGTATGGAAATAAAAGCTATTAGAAGGATTTTGAGCTTTACTCACTTTTTTCAACCCACTGATATTATTTTGATCACAACTGTATATAAATAGGATATAAAATTGTCAAACACCTCTATGTATGCATATAAAATGATCCACAAATGTCAAAATAACTAATATTAATTAGACAAGGTGTATAGACAACAAAAAATAGTGTCCTTGATGAATGTGAGGTGCTCAATTATGTCAATCATATCCACTAAATACGTGGTAAACAGTGTTAATAAGAGTCCAAAAGATGACACTGGTGATGAAACCAGATAAAAGGTGACTAGATAATATCCCAGTAGCACATACGATCCGGAGTTGTGCTGGAATAACAGTTAAATTGCACACTCACCAGAGGCGCAATAATAATGCGTGTTTATGTCGTGTATGACAGAGGCCCCTCAATCCTAGATAGGGTGTAGCCTGGAATGGATCACTCCTCAGAGGGTAATGGAACTTCTGGGGGTCCCCTTTCACACCTGGCTATGGACAGGATCTGCTGGATACAGCTCTCCTCTGGGCCCTGGGGTGGTAAGCGCCATGGCAGCCGGACGTCAGAACACGTCTATTTACATTGTGGGAGCCTGCATGAATTAAGCAGGCGCCATTTTGCCAATGATCCGTGTGTATTGCGCATGCGCGGGCACTATTATCTCGTAGACAAACGCGTATTAGTGTCTAATGTGCATGCGCACACACCTTGAGTGCCATTTTCTAGTGGATCATTGCATGCGCACACATACAGGGAATTCGCCAACTCATGGTCCTATGATTTTTACGACCATTATGTTTGCACGATATCTGCAATAATCGATGTGCGGTGCGCATGTACAAGGGCATGTGCGCCATTTTCTCGTGGAGCGATGAGGTCATTGTTAAAAGCTAAAAAACAAATAACTTCATAGGACAGCTAAAAAACACATTTAAAATAACGGGTTTTGGCAAAAGGATATGACACCTAAAATGTATCTGGGTTGTTAGATAAAAATGAATATCATAAAATTTAATATTAATATAGTATAATAAATACTCAAAAAGTATCTAAGATTCCGATGGTATTAGAAAAAAATCAATAAATAAAATAAAAATTAAAAATTCCATAAAACCTCATTGGGATTAGGATATATGTGAATGTTGGTTGTTCCATGTAGTTAACATAACAGTGACATATACCATTGCTTGGTGAGTATACACTAAGTATACCACATGTGATCTGTAACAAAAATTACTTCGAATAATACATTAAACATATGGAAATATAAAACCTATAAAAACGTATATATAAAATTATAAGCTATGCACTGCATGATAAATAGGATGTATAAGAAGTGGGTAAATTCCACACTGTGTAATAGAATAGAATACATAAGAACTCCATATAATAAATATCTTAATAATCATATCCAAAAATAAATTGTAAAAAGAAATAATAGCATATGGAATGCTGATAATAAACCTTACTTAAACTTCATAGATATGAAGTATAAAACAGGATGAGATACATAGATAATATAAAAATTCTAGCTGTTATCTATGTAACAGTTTATATCCACTTCCACGTTGTGACCAAGAGGGGCAAGGTTTTCATCTCATATATCCATCTTGTCTCCATCTGGGAGACTAGTGTAAGTTTATTGGTACCACGCCAGAGGCTTTGAACCATGTCAATGCCTGAGAATTTTCAAAAGGTGGGATCCCGGTTATGATGGTACCTAAAATGTCTAGATAACGAATGTTCCTTTATACCTTTTTTTAATATGGTTGACGTGCTCCCTAAATCTATCTCTTAATCTCCTGGTAGTGCGGCTGATGTACTGTCGCTTACATGGGCACTCCAAAAGGTATACCGCATAACGGCTATAACAGGTAATACACGTGGAAATATCATATTTTTTCCCGGTTGTGAAGGAGGTGAATGATTCGACTCTCTTTTTCCGTATGCCGTTAAACTTACATATGACACACTTGTTACACGGGTAAAAGCCCTTAATATTTGCAAAAAATGTTGCTCTAGGTGGTGGATCTGTGAAATTCTATCTCTAAGCGTAGGGGCCTTTCTGAAGACAATCTCTGGCTTATCTGGTAAGGCTTTTGATAGGACTGGATCAGCTTGAAGAATGTCCCAATTCTTTTTGATGATTTTACTAACTTGTTTGTGTTGAATGGAATAGGATGTGACAAAGGGACAGAACTTATCTTTCCATGTAGCAGAGGCAGACAGCATAGTTTCCCGATCCATATTTGCTACATGGGCCAATTCAGTGTCAAGTGTTTCTGTATTGTATCCTTTTTCAACAAATCTTTAAGAATGGTGGCTGATGGTAAGTATTAATATCTGTACATATTCTTCTAACCCTCATGAACTGGCCCTTAGGAATGTTGGCAAGCCATGAAGGATGATGGCAGCTATCCATTGGAATGTAGCTGTTCCTGTCCGTACTCTTAAAGAAAGCCTCTGATGTCAAAAAACCTCTTTTGTTCACCAATGTTACGTCTAGGAAGTCAATTTAGGTAACACTATGATTAAATATAAGTTGAATGTTAAGATTATTGATGTTTAGTGACCCGAAAAAATTAATTAGTGCCTCTTCTTCCCCTTGCCATAGGAGGAGGATATCGTCAATGTATCTTTTATAGAATAGGAGTTCTGGCCATTCTCTAGAATAAATCATATCCTCCTCCCACCTGGCCATAAATAAATTAGCCAGGCTGGGAGCAAACTTTGCTCCCATTGCCACACCCCTCTTGTGCAGGTAAAATTTATTGCTAAACCAAAAGTAATTGGTATGCATAGCAAAATCAAGTAGTTTTAGAATGAAAGATTTCTGCTTAGTGGGAATATTACTAGTCATGTCAAGATAATATTCAACTGCAGATCTGCCATCTTCATGGTTAATATTACTCTATAAAGAGGCAACATCTGCAGTTACTAAGAATGTCACATAATTAGGATTCCGCGTAAGGTCTTTAATCTCATTTAATACCTGCTTAGTGTCCTTGAGGTAAGAAAGTGTGGTTGAGACCAAGGGTTGTAGATAATGGTCTATATATTGACCAATCCTGTAGCACGAAGATCCTATTCCACTTATTATCGGTCTCCCTGGTGGGTGAACAGGGTCTTTGTGAACCTTAGGGAGACAATAGATGACCGGAAGTTTAGGGGCATTAGGGCATATAAACTCCCTTTCCTTTTTATTAATGATATTATTCTCAAATCCTTTTTTAAGTAATTGTTTTACGGACCGTTTGTATGTGGAGAGTGGATCTTTGGGTAATAACTGATAGGTATGCTTATCATCCAAGATTCGTTGAACTTCTTTCATGTAATCTGACTTGTTTAGAACCACAACTCCTTCTCCTTTGTCAGCGGGTCTTATTACGAGATCTTTCTTCTTGAGCAAAGATTTTAATCCTGTATCTATGTCCTTTTGGCTATAGGGACGCTTTACTTTAATGGACTCCATATCCATAAGTACCATTTCCTTAAAGATATTTATACGAAATTGGGTTTGAGGAGGGGGGGTTGAAGAGGGGACCTCTATCATACACGACATAAACTCGCATTATTATTGCGCCTCTGGTGAGTGTGCAATTCAACTGTTATTCCAGCACAACACCGGATCGTATGTGTCACTGGGATATTCTCTAGTCACCTTTTATCTGTGGTTTAATCACCAGTGTCATCTTTTGGACTCTTATTAACACTGTTTACCAAGTATTTAGTGGATGTGATTGACATAATTGAGCACCTTCCATCCATCAAGGACACTATTTGTTGTTGTCTATACACCTTGTCTAATTAATATTAGTTATTTGACATTTGTGGATCATTTTATATGCATATATAGAGGTGTTTGACAATTTTATATCCTATTTATATATATGGTATTAGTTGTCTACAGAGCTGCACTACATATTTTATGATTATCTTGCAAGGTTTTATGATTCCCTTTTTTGTGTACCAGCTGCTACCTGTTTAAGCCCTCGCTGAACCCCCCCCCCCTTTTATCAGTTTCCTGACTACCTAACATCTTTCAGAGTGTGTAGTAGTGATGGAAGCAGTCCTTGATGCAGTGACCTGGTTGGCCAGGACAGGAGGGACAAAAAACAAAAAGCGTGTGTCACACTTAAGTCCATGTATGCTACAGACACATTTTTTTTGGTGTGTCCTTTGGGGTTGGAGTACCAGGAATGGCACTGGGAAAACGCCTCTCATGCAGCCGGCTAACTGCATCTGGGTTGGGGGTTTGGACCATAGCACCTTCTGGATACAAAAGGGCCATGATGATCTCTTCCTAGAATTTTAGGAAGGATCGACTACGTCCAGTTGCTTTGTAAAGCACAAAAGCATTATACAGAGCCAATTGAAATAAACAGACACTTTTCTCTACCAGCGTTTGGCTTTTTGGGAAACTAAGTATGGCTTCATCATCTGGTTGTTGAAGACCACCCCTCCCATGTTAAAGCGGAGTTCCACGCACTCTGGCTGTTTTTTAAAAGTAAGCAGCTACAGTTTTTGTAGCTGCTGACTTTTATTTTTTTACACTCATCTGTCCCACGATCCCACGGTACCCCCGCCGCAGCCTGTTTCACCAGCCGTCCTGTATTCCAGGCGCCGGCATATTCAGTGTGGGCATCCGGCTGTGACAGCATGCGGCATCACAGCCAGGTACCCACTGAGCATGCGTGAGTAGTGCTGCACTTCCTGAATGGCCCCGTCATATTTTCTGGGACCTGTCACGTGTCCCACAAGACTACGAGAAGGGAGGGTAGGACAACTTCTGCTTCCAATCGTCTAGGCGATTGCAGCGGAAGTGAAGCGGGTACCTGTCAATTTCAGGTACCCGCTCCCCAAAGGTGCCAATCCTTAATGGGGAACGGGGGACCAATCTTTAAAGCGAACTTCCCCTTTTGGGTGGAACTCCGCTTTAAGGTTACAGTCATGGACACAGAGGGGCTTCTCAACAACACAAGCTCTGTGGCAATTTAGATGGTCGTGTCTGCGTGAATGGAAGACAGGACAAAAACATCCCATTTGTCCTTCCACTTCACTGCGAGCAATTCCTCATTTCTCAAGCAGGCTTTTTCCCCCTAAGGGAAGCGTAGGGCTAAAACGCATGTGCTGGCAGGTGCCAGGGTTGATACAGCTAACGCTCCATTTTTGGGGACACTATACTAATGTGAACGCTGGTATAGAGCTGATCTGATCAAAGATATTGATCCGTTCAGACATTATACTAGCAATGGAGGTTTATTGTGTATGTGAGCGTGTTCCTGGCAATCAAGGGGTTAAATGTGATGATTGGTGTAATGAGGGGCAATCCAACGCTATCTGGGAGGGACACGAACAAACTCTTACACTATCTGAAGTCACCGGCAACACTAATACAGTGATCAGCAAAAAATCTGTACACTGTACTAATGATACTGGTGACAGGGCAGTGAAGGGGTAACTGGGGGGGGGGAATCAAGGGGTTAAATGTGAACTAAAATGTGTTCTAAAATGCTTTTGCGCACCCGTGCCTCCCTCTAGCAGTATTATCATTAGCATCATCCCCAAAAGAGAACTGTAAACAAACAATAGAGAATTCCATGAGGCCCCCCCCAAACCAAAAAGGAGAGACGAGGGGGAAGGCAGTCATGGAACAAGGGAGACTTTTTTTTTTTTATTCAAGCAAACTTTTATTGTGAGGAACAGATATGCAGCCACATTTCACATTCAACAACAAAAAACCATAGGACAAATACACAAACAAGTAACGCATTATACAAAATTTTAGAGCCTTTGCTGCAGGCAAGGAAAGGAGGACCAGCAGAGGAACAACCAACACAATGAATTTACAACATTATTCCACCTCCTCCTCATCACAAGTAGATGTAGAGTCAAGCAATCTATCCCAAACTTTGTGATACTTAGCAGGGCATCCTCTATGCATATAAATTACCTTCTTATATGGTAAAGTACTATTTCCGCAGCTATCCATTGTGAAAACGTAGGAGTCAGCGCCTGCAACCACATATGGGCAAGTAGAAGTAGCCACAAATAGCGTCTCAGGCAAAAAAAAAAAAAAAGTCTGAAATTTGTCAGTTTCTGAGCTAGGAAGAAGTCCAAGCAGACACTGTTTAGAGCACAGGGTAAGGGGGGAACCCATCTGGTCATGAAGGAACCGGACCACCTGGGACCAGTAGCCCCGTATGAGGGGGCAGGGCCATAATAAATTAAAGTACTATCAGGGTCTTCACATTTAGGGCAAAGTGGGCTATATTTAGACAATCGAATTGGTGTCAAGTAGCTTCTATGTATAATATATAGCTGAGTAAGATGAAACCATCTTAGTCGAGGACAACAACTCCCACATTTCATTATCCAGCTCCCCCACGTCCACCTCCCAGCGGGTTTTAAGGCGATAAGCCAATAATGATGCAGAAGGTAGGAGCAAAGCATTATAGAATGTGGACGTGAGTTTCTTAGGTTCCGTGCCCATAATCACATCCAAGAGACAATTAGAATTAAAATTGTAAAACAGAGTTACCAAACTGAGCCCGCAGAGCATAACGGAGCTGGAGATAGCGAAAAAACATAAAATTAGGGAGATCATATTCCCCCTTGAAGTCTTGAAAAGATTTGACTCCCGCATCGGTGTACACCTGGGAAACATGCAAAATCCCCCTGCTGATCCATAGGCTATAACCAGGGAGTGTACCGAATTAGGGAAGATCCGGGTTATCCCACAAAAGGGGTATGGGAATGGATATGCGGAAGCTGCAACCTTCCAGAGGCCAAGGACCAAATCTTACAGTGATGCTACAACAATCATCACTCCGGCCCTCCACAGCCACGAGATCCCGCCCCCCCGCAGTAACGATTGAAAGGGATGAACAACCCAGGAGAAAGCTGGGGCGCACACCAGTGCAAGGTATCTACTTCTATCCCCCTTGTCCAAATGAAAAAAATGAGATAATTGGGCTGTCAAGTAATAAAGATTTATATCCGGGAGTGTGGTACCCCCCAGATGACCGGGATTTTTAAGAGCGCGCCAGGACAATTTATGCCGGGTATTACCCCCAAACGAAAGAGTTAAGCAGAGAGTCAAGGGACATAAATACTCGCAGCGGCAAATATATAGGTGCATGTCAAAGAATATAGAGAAGTTTAGGAAGAAGCACCATCCTAATCAAATTAACCCGTCCCATAACCCCTAGGGGAAGACGGGACCAGGCCTACAATCTAGACTTTAGCATAGGATAAAGGGGTTCTAAATTAGGTCAGGAATAATCCGCTGCGTCACGAGAGACCACAATCCTGAGATAAGTAATATTACTTAGCCTAACCAAAGGAAGACTAGCCTGTTCCTTAGTAGGGGCACCTAAATCTAAAAGGGAGAATCTGAGATTTTCTCCAATTTATACAAAGCCATGAAAACCAGCAGAAAGCCTCAATAAGCGCAAGAGCAGCCCCAAGCAAAGGGCCCGCATCCTCCAGATAAAAAAGCATGTCATCAGCATAGAGACTCACCATCTCGGTCAGTAGACCTGAACACAAACCGTGGATATCAGGATGTAGTCGAATGGCTATGGCCAAGGGCTCCACTGCCAATGCATACAATAGGGGAGATAAGGGGAAACCCTGACACGTGCCCCGAGAAAGGGGAAAGGAGTCCGACACCCGACCGCCCACCAGGACCCTAGCCGTAGGAGCGAGATAAAGAAGTCTAAGCCATTTAAGGAACTTGGGCCCAAAACCAAAGTTGCATAAACATTCCCATAAGTACCCCCACTCCATGGAGTCAAAAGCCTTGGCTGCATCTAGGGAGACCACGACCCTAGAGCCCGTATTCAGATAATAAGAACAATTAAAGCTTTGCACATAGACTGGGGAAGAGAGGCAGATATAAAGATATAATGATATAAAGAATGCAGAATGGGGATTAATGAATCCTGAAAATAAGTGTAAAACTCCAAAGGGAGTCCATCAGAGTCCGGCGCCTTCAAGGGGGACAGGAGGGCCATAGCCTTGGCAATATCGTCCATGGAAATAAAAGCCTCCAAAAGAGCAAAGGGGAGGGGTAAGGGTAGGAAATGGTATGGTTTGTAAAAATTGAGTGAGCTCATCCGGAGAATCACGAACTGTGGAAGAATAGAGATTAGAAAAAAAGGTACGAAACTTCGCCACCACCAGATCTGGATCAGTGATACCAGCACCCTTCAAAGAGATCACAACGGGGGGGTTGAAGATCCAAATGGACCAAGTATGCTAGAAAGCGACCAGCCCGTTCTCCATGTTCACGTATTCTCTGCCTAGTAAAAAAAAAAGTATGTTGCTTAGCCTTCTCAAAGAGAAGATGACTGACCAGACGAGCCTGCAATCTGACCAATGAGCAGGCCTCACTCGAGGGGTTCACTTGAAACAAATGTTCTAGATCGAGTAAACGCTCCCATGCCCGTCGTACAGCCAAGTTAGATGTAGATTTGTATCTGGAGATGCGGGATGCCAAAACGCCACGAGCATATAATTTAAAGGAGTCCCAAACAGAGCCAAAGTCAGCTGAACCCACATTATCCACAAAATAGCAACTCCAAGCAGTCTGCACATCCTTCAGATATGGGATAACAGTCAGCCAGAAAGGATTCAACCTCCACATATAAATAGGGGAGGAAGAAGGCTGGCTGAGTGTCATCCAGTAAGGAGCGTGGTCCGATAATACCCGAGGGGCAAACCCGCCCCCCCAGCATGGATAGTAATGATTTAGATATAAATATATAATCTATGCGAGACATCATGGAGTAGGAGGCCGAAAAACAGGAGTAAACCCTAGTCATGGGGTGCAAATATCTCCAGGTGTTCGCCAGCGCAAATTCCGTCAAAAGTTTACAAAACTGGGTAACATGGGATGAAGTAGGAGCAGAGGGGTCATAATCCAGTTTATCTAAACTAGGGTCTATAATCATATTAAAATCCCCCAGCCACACTGTAGGGATACCAGGATGACATGCAATGAAGGACAGACCCTCATTGAATACCGCAAACTGAAAGGGGGAGGGATATAATATGCCAATAACAACATTTCAAGATCATTGAGAACAGCATGTAAAAAAAGGAACCTATGCTGAGGATCCGCCTGCAATGTCAATAACTGAAAACGGGAAGTCTTAGCAATCACTATGGCAACGCTACGTGAACTGAAGGTATGGGTAGCCTGATACAGCCAACCAATCCAGGGTTTTTTAAGGGCCATCTGAAGTCCACCGTTGACGTGGGTTTCCACAAGGAACGCCACATCAGCCCGCAGAGATTTTAGTTGGGACATAATTGCAGTCCACTTAGGCGGAGCTCTCATACCGCGGACGTTCCACGTCAGGAACTTAAAAAATAAAAGATTGAGCAGGCGAATCCTCAAGTGCAGGACAAAGCATGCAATAGAGTAAGGAGCTCTAGAGACACAGCTGATCACGACAGAGCCTGTGTCATCAGCTCTGTACTGTGATCGGTGATCCGCTGTGTCCCAGGCACCACCGATCGCCCCCGAGGGAGCATGCGCAGTTAGAGTGGGAGGAGGTCATATGACATCCTTCCTTATATGGCAGGCGGGAGGCGGTTAAACACACATACCCTTATGCCACAAGCCAAGGACAGGCATCTACCCCATAGTGAGCATGGGGACCCATAAAATAGGGTCCACAAGGAAAGCGTCCATTCCAAATTATGCCCTGCTGCTACAGGAGTAACCTCTTAAGGCCGTCATTCACATAAGACAATTATCCACTCATAGAAACTTTCACGGAATTCTGTATTGTTATAGAAATGTATTCCTGGTAGCCAATTAATATAACGCTCATAATTTTCACTTACCTCAAAATACATATCAGGAAAAAATGGGAATTCTCCCAGCTGCCTTTCCTCATCTCCCCAGCTGTCATACAAGTAGGAATTTCTTACAAATGCTTTCTCCTTCATACGTGGGTTCAAGTGTAAAGCAATGTTTCCCGAACCACTTTGCTTTAGGTCTATAGCAAAGCTATCAATAAAAATAAAGCATTAAAAACAAATTGGAAACACCTGCAGTAAAAAAACTGTTTACATTTAAGAGCAACATAAAATTTACCGTTTTGCATTTCTATCTACTTCTCCCTTTACAAGCATAGTTCTTCCAGGACCAAGAGCACTGGATAGACTTTGTGTGTAAGGTACTTTCTAAAATTAAAAGAAACACAGTATAAAAAAGGCAGAATGGACAATTGTTTTAATATTTTAACCACTACAGGTATCACACCTGCTATGAACCAGAGCAAATTTGACATTTCTGCTATAAACCCATTTGGCAACAAATTTATAACATAAAGCGGAGTTCCACCCAAAAGGGGAAGTTCCAGTTTAAGAATTGGTCCTTTGCTCCCCGATAACAATTGGCACCTTTGGGGAGCGGGTAGTTGATTTTGACAGGTACCTGCTCCCACTTCTGCTTCGACAACCTAGGCGATCGGAAGCAGAGGTTCTCCTCCCTCTCCCGCAGGACACGTGACAAGTCCCAGAAGACTACAGGACCATTCACAATGCACAGCGCTACTCACGCATGCACATTGGGCACCCGGCTGTGAAGTCGCAACCTGTCACAGCCGGGTGCCCACACTTGCCAGGGAGAGAGAGGATGGCCAGTGAACACACCGATGGATCATGGGACAGGCGAGTGGCTGTTTTTTTGTTTTTTGTTTTTTTTTTAAAAGTCAGCAGCTACAGTTTTTTTTTCAGAGACTGGAGCTCTGCTTTAAAGAAGCATCGCCACAGGCATAAAATGTTTGTTAAATCCCCCAGGGGACCCAGTACACATCGCACGTGTCCCCTCTTTAATTTGTGCTGTGGTTCATAAGCAGCATTGTTGAGATAGCTGGCCCCTGCTCCCTCCACTGCTATACAACACTGGACGAAGGAGATGGCAGTTCTGAGTGACAGCTCAGAGGAGAGGGAGTATGATGGAAAATATACAAAGTATCTGTACAACTCCCTGCTCTACTCTCCGTTGCAAGCAGACATCTCTTCTTCTAATCATGCAACCCTATGCCTCCTCTGCCCCTTTACACCCTGCTGTTATTTTAGAGGAAACTAATTATCAAACTGTTGGCTTGTTTCCTTCTGAAATACTGTGGCTGCAGAAGAGCACTGTCATTCATAAAAACACAAGTGTAGTATCTTGATTGTGTTTCCTCTGCATGCACTGTCAATCACATGAAAACAAGCCAAAAAACTTGATGATATCTCTAATTGTAGGTTTCTGATGAGCAAACAGGGCTGCAATATTGCATGGAAGGCTTCAGAATGTAGAGGGAGTGAATGCTTTAGTGCTGGCTGTAGACTACAGCCAGCATTGACAGTAACACAAATGCCATTTTATTTCCTAAACACTGTCCAGATTTGAACAGGAACAGGTTTGAGCAGGGTCCCCTGGGGGATTTGAGAAGCACTCTAAACTTTGGCAATACTTCTTCTCGAATATAACAAAGTAATGCAATAAAGTGTTTTTTTTAGTAGTGTGTGGCACACACACTGGTTTAAGGTCAACATCTTTCAAACCGATGCCTCCAATTTGGTAAAGTTTACTTCCAGGACCTTGTTATGTCTCTCAGAGAGTGCAGAGGTGAGATATTCCAACCAGTTGTCAAGTTCAGTCAATAGATTTTCAACAAAATACTGTATAACTAACATTTAAGGCCCATTTACAAGTGTTTTAATGTGTCACAAAACCATCCATGTAAAATGAATATTGTAATTGGAACTGTAAATCTTACACATCATAACTTTTTCAATACCATTTTGTCTCTATCAATTTCTCCCTTCCCTATCCACGGGGGCTCTTCCCCTTCACTTCTAGTTTCTTGTTACAAGCAGTGCACTGCTCTGTTCCCACTACACTTCCCAGAAAGTATTGTGCCTGCAGGTGCCCCCTACAGTACAGGAGCAAATGTGTTTGCATTACTCCAGGCTGTAATACTAGCCTATGGGTGGCATCTTGATTTATGGGAGCTATTCATTGCATGTAGTTCTTTTCAAGAGCGTTTAGAGCAGTGGTTCTCAACCTGTGGGTTGCGACCCCTTTGGGGGTTGAACGACCCTTTCACAGGGGTCGCTTAAAACCATCGGAAAACACATTTTTTAAAGAGTAGCTACTGTGTAGAAAGCAGCTGCTGTGTTTAAAGCAGCTACTCTGTTAAAAGCAGCTACTGTGTTGAAAGCAGCAGTATTGGAGGTAAAACGACACTTCATGAATTATAATTACTGGGTAAATAAATTTATGGTTGGGGGTCACCACAACATGAGGAACTGTATTAAAGGGTTGCGGCATTAGGAAGTTTGAGAAGCACTGATTTAGAGGATGGAGTCGACATTCTCACATATAGGGACTCAACATAGCCACCCTCAGAATGAAAGTTTTGAACGACAATAAAAAAATTGTGTAGAGTTTTTGAGGAAGTCCCCTGGGACATAACACGTAAAGCAGGGTGAGTATAATGACATCATGCCATAAGTGGGTAGAGTAACATTAGGTTGCGAGGACAAGAACATGGACATGTGAATGAACCCACTGTGGATGCCAGCCGCTTCTTATATTTGCCTCTGTTGAGATCTTTTAAAATATCAGTGTGATTGGATTTGATTAATAAATAGTATTTAAGCAGAGAGCATTAGACCAATGTTTCTCAACCTTTTTTCAGTCAAGGCACCCTTCAAAAGTATGGACAGTCCCGAGGCACCCCGTTCTAAAATGTGAAAAACTACTCTGATAGTTTTATACAATGCAGCAACATCCACACGTGTAGGACACACAACATTAGTGGTGATTTATTCTTCCAAAACAAATACACTTTTGCACACGGGTACTGACTAGTATTTCAGTGTTTCTCTTCTCCCTCAGTTTTTCTCCATCACTGAGCTAATGTGACCCCAGCACTGATGGAGAGGGGCAGGGGAGGGTCAAACTAGCATGCTGTGCAGGCAGCGGACATCCTCCTTATCAACTGATGATGTCATTGATTGTCAGGACGCTGGCAGCTAGAAGGTCGCAATGGTGCACAATGAAAACCTGTGACTTTGTGTAACTAAAAGGCAGGCTTGTTCCACCCACTGGCATGGATCCAGGTTTTGGGCAATTTTTAGATATTTTGCCAAGGCACCCCTAAAGAAACCTCAAGGCCCCCTGGTTGAGAAAGGCTGCATTAGACCTTCCTTTTGTCTATTTATGTGCAATAATGAAACCCCGAGTTAAGAGAGCTGATCAGATGGTTGTTTGTATTCTCTATCATGGTGGTGCAAATGCCGGAGAGTGATGCTGTCCTTATCAGGCTACTTATGACCTCTTGTAGCTTAAGGAGTCTATCAGGGAGGCTCAGTGTCCAACTTTGGACATATTGGTGAAGGTGGAGGAGAACAAGGTGATGGTTGCAGACAAGAAGTGACGAAGATAAAACACATTTTTTATTTTATATTGATAAGGATTTGGGCACAGTTTTCTGTGGGATGCACAACAAAGGACTCAATGTTATAACAAAGTATTTTTTTGCATATAGAGTTTTGTTATACCGAATGCACTTGTTTAAGCACAATTATCTGCAAATTTGTGATTTATGTATTTATATGTTATTCACAGCTTATTAGTGAAACCAGTTTATTTTTAAGAGCTTGGTTTTTGACTTCTAAAATGCAAAAGGCTTATAGTGCTGCGCTTCACAATTATAACAATATGTATCACTGGATGTCCTGACACTGATCATACAAGGTACTCACATTACATCAGATGGAGGTATGAAATAGATTGCTTTTTTATTTTGATTTAGTGACATGTTACCCTGCGTGAATGCATGCTGCTTGTTCACACATGCATTGGCAAAAAAAAAAAAAAAAAGATCAAGTCTGTTTTTTAATCCAGGTTTGTGTTCAACGAGAAAATGCCCACCCATGCAGATAGCTAGAAAGATCACTGGTGTCAGTGGTAGCTTATCTGAAAGGCAGAAATGGCTCATTGTTCAAGGAAACCCCAACATCCTCTGCAGAATCCCTAGGGTTCAAAGGAACCCTGGATGAAAACATCTGCTCTATAGTGTCAGTAAACACAAATCATAAACAATAAATTTTCTGCTTCCAATCTTCCATTTATGCCCTTTATTATTATTCTTTGCATTATGTCTAAAATTACCCTGTGATCCTGCCAGCAGCTTTATCTTGCAGGGTAACATAAGGTTTACCATTCTTGCACCATCCAATGCTACCCCTGTGTGAGCGTACAGGACACCGTACCTACAGTGAAGGAAATAAGTATTTGATCCCCTACTGATTTTGAATGTTTGCCCACTCACAAAGAAATGATCAGTCTAAAAATCAAATGGTAGGTGTATTGCAACAGTGAGAGACAGAATAGCAACAACAAAATTCAAAAGAAATGCATGTCTAACAAATGATGCACTGATTTGCATGGTCATGAGGGAAATAAGTATTTAATCCCCTATCATTCAGCAGGATTTTTGGCTACCAGGTGTCTTTCATACAGGTAACAAGCTGTGATTAGAAGCAGTCTCTTAAAGGGAGTGCTGCTAATCTCATTCTGTTACCTGTATAAAAAGACACCTGTTCACAGGAGCAATCAAACAATCAGATTCCAAACTCTCCACCATGGCAAAGTCCAAAGAGCTGTCCAAGGATGTCAGGGACAAGATTGTAGACCTACACAAGCCTGGACCGGGCTACCAAACTATCACCAAGCAGCTTGGTGAGAAGGTGACAACAGTTGGTGCAATCATTCGCAAATGGAAGAAACACAAAACAACTGTCAGTCTCCCTAGGTCTGGTGCACCATGCAAGATCTCACCTCGTGGAGTGTCAATGATCATGAGAACAGTGAGGAATCATCCCAGAACTACACGTGAGGATCTTGTTAATGATCTCCAGGCAGCTGGAACCACAGTCACCAAGAAAACAATGGGGAACACACTACGCCGACAAGGATTGAAATCCTGCAGTGCCCGCAAGGTCCCTTTGCTCAAGAAAGCACATGTCCAGGCCCGTCTGAAGTTTGCCACTGAACATCTGAATGATGCAGAGGAGGACTGGTGGAAAGTGTTGTGGTCAGATGAGACCAAAATCAAGCTGTTTGGCATCAGCTGGACTCGCTGTATTTGGAGGAGGAGGAATGCTGCCTATGACTCCAAGAACACCATCCCAACTGTCAAACGTGGTGGAAACATTCTGCTTTGGGGGTGTTTTTCTGCTAAGGGGACAGGACAACTGCACCGCATCAAAGGCATGATGGACAGGGCAATGTACCGTCAAATCTTGGTGAGAACCTTCTTCCCTCAGCCAGGGCATTGAAAATGGGTCGTGGATGGGTGTTCCAGCATGGCAATGACCCAAAACACACAGCCAAGGCAACAAAGGAGTGGCTCAAGAAGAAGCACATTAAGGTCCTGGAGTGGCCTAGCCAGTCTTCAGACCTTAATCCGACTAAAAATCTGTGGAGGGAACTGAAACTTCGAGTTGCCAAATGTCAGCCACCAAACCTTAATGACTTGGAGAGGATCTGCCAAGAGGAGTGGGCCAAAATCCCTCCTGAGATGTGTGCAAACCTAGTGGCCAACTATAGGAAACGTCTGACCTCTGTGATTGCCAACAAGGGATTTGCCACTAAGTACAAATACTTATTTCCCTCATGAACATGCAAATCAGTGCATAATTTGTTAGACATGCATTTCTTTTTAATTTTTTTTGTTGCTATTCTGTCTCTCAGTGTTACAATACACCTACCATTCGATTTTTAGACTGATCGTTTCTTTGTAAGTGGGCAAACATTAAAAATCAGCAGGGGATTAAATACTTATTTCCTTCACTGTATATATATATACACTTTAGAAGTCTGCCGGGGATTATACAGCTGTAGATTGAGGGCATGCCTGGTAGATAGCACAGCTCCAGTCGAACATAATTTGGGAGGCCCTCAGAGCTGGGGGAAGAATAGAAGACTAAAATGCTCATGTGAACCACTGAGCAAAATTGGGGAAAAGGGTATTTAGACAATTTTTTTAAATTTTTCGCTTAAAGGGCATTCTTAATCAATGGGCAAGCTCTGCTATTATATCTTTTTTTAACATGTGTTTACAGATACTTTAACCCCTGCTTCACACCGATGTGAATTCTATGCCGATTAGATCCGAGAGACATAGATTTGCATGGCATTCAAAAAAACGTTGCTTGCTATTAAAGCCGTTCACATCTATACGGTGCAATTCTGATTCAGTTAAAAAAAGGGTCCTGTGCAAGTTTAGTGCGGGTTCGGTGTAAATTTTATCTCCAGCTATGCTAAATCCCCTCAGAATTGAAATGCACTTGCATTAGAATCACACCAAAACAGAAAATCGCACTGTGAAATCACATCAGTATGTAGGGCGGACGACCAGGCGTCTCCGTGATCGATTGAGAGAACATGTAGCCAACATTAAGAAGGGCTATAGAGAGCACTCACTCTCAAATCATTATAGGCGTTTTCATAATTGCGATCCCTCTTCCCTCAAATTTGTGGGAATCGAGGTAATAACACCATATTGGAGAGGCCTGAACAAAACTAGGGCTGTATCACAAGCTGAAACAAAATGGGTGTTTGAACTAGACACTTTACATCCCAAAGGACATAATATCGAAATCGATATTAATTGTTATATAGCAAATAATTAGCATCATGGACACCCATCAATAGACTGGTTTGCACAAACCCCTCTTGCACTATTGCTTTGCAATTTTTACAGAGTATACCAGCATTAGACTGACGAATATAGATCTTATACCTCCATTTCAACCTTTTCATCTATAAGCTGTTATTCATTTTAGCTACCCTACTCAATTCAGTTATCCTATTCAGTTTTAGAGTTATTTTTATTCATTTATGGAAATAACATCTTTTAATTATCCCATAGGGAATTTTTTAGTCCTATGTATATATCTATCCTCTTCCCCACATCGGTGGGTTGTTAACTCTTATCTGTATTACATTAGCGTTATTTACTACCGCATTTAAACACCCATATCTGCCAAGGATTTATTAAGGGTACCTTCTCCCACATACCTATCATGTTTCAAGACTAATTATTATATAAAGGATTGGATATTACCATTATTTCTGTGAGATCATTTCTCACCATAAATGGCACACAATATATCCCTATGTGGCAGAGTGATTGTGCATAATATGCACTATACACAATCGGGTATATCTCTTCGGTAGAGCAGATGGTGTTTACGAATGCAAAATTAAACAAGAGCGAGATATGGTATACACTATACAATATCCCTAAATAGATTTTATGTGTTTTATGATATTTTTAGCTATCCTATTCATTTATATTATTTTGTCAATTTGCTATGTTGTTATAATTAAGAATGACTTATATTTGATGTATCCGGTCATCTCATGTAGGGACTTATGGAGTCCTTTGACTGGACATTATCCATTTTGCACCTGGAGTACCTACGTATGCTATGAACCTATACCATGTCATCCATATAACTCACCTTTCCGGTGTTGAATCACCAAATAGGGGATGTGTTATTGATACTATTACCTCCCTGAGATTGTTTAACCACTCTGTAGTGGCATATCAGCGTTTGTTTATACGCTAGGATGGCAGCGCTTACTGCTATTTCTTATGTTAAGCTGGCAAATGAATGGTGCCTCTAGATGCAAATTATCAGTTGATGGCAAACGGCGGTGGAGAATTTGATAGTTCTTCAGATTTCCCCTTTTGAGTTACCGCTGTTTAGCTATACATACTGATGCCTGTCTTACCTTTGTTTTATTTTTATTTATTTTATATGCTTTATATAATCCATCAGCCGGAGACCCGAACATTCGGAGCACCCCTTTATAACGTGGGTATAGTAGCTCCATTTCCTTTATTCTCACCCGAATGGGTGTTGACTGGGAGGAGGGAGGTGGCCATAACAACCTATTCAGTGATGTCACTGCATTCACCTCCCTGGGAACAAAGAGCCTTCTTTCCAGGCTCAATCGCGCTGATGTCTGTGCGCTGTCAGCCTGGCTTAATGTGCCTCGGCTGACAGTTTTGTATACCCATGGAAAAATGGCGCTTCGATCTGCGCGCATGCGCAGTAGCGTGGTCTTCGGCAAAATGGCGGCGATTCAGTGCGCATGCGCGAATCCCCGCGGTCTGCATTTAAGCATTTGGCGTCTGTCACAGAGCTGTCAGTATCCCCTCTGATGATGTGCCTTAGCAAGAAAGGCCTCAGGAGGAACTGACAGCCTGTGACGCCTGATCTAGCCATCCAGACCACGTGGAGGTCTGGCGGCCAACCATTACTAGGGTCAGTATTTATTTTCTTTTATCAACTCCTCACTGTGTGTTCTTCTGGCAATGTGCCAGAATTTTGTTCACTGACCTGATTTTTAAGATTTCATGCACCAATAAAGCATTTACATACTACACTATGGGTACTTTCCCTATTTTTACCCCTCACTGAGGGGTTGGCAGACACAGCTACATATCTTATCCAGAGGAGGGAATCCTGCACCTGGAAGGAACATATACCTTGGCTGATCCAAATTTAAGGAGGCCCTGTTAGCCCAGCAGATCGACTGATGACACCTCTTTCTGGAGGATAACGACATCTGTGGGATTTGATACACATATGCGCATTTCCTATGCGCGGTCGGTGAGTGCGCATTTCTGCCATTTTCCGGATTTGATACAAGCTGTGTTCACCTTGTTTATGAATCAATCGCAGGATTCTTATTAACATTTATCTTTGATCGAACTATTTAGATCGAATTTTATCGTATTTTATATTGTGTTATTTAGCGCTGCACTTTTCTTATTTTTCTTGTATAGAGGTGGTTGTGATCATCTTTAGTGCTTTTAGCTGCTTATGTGACAATTTATCAGTAGCGCTCACTTTGTTCTATATCGATTGGCTAGCCCTAATCACATAGTACAGGGTGTCAGGTACCGTGTGATAGCTGTGGGCCAATCACAGCTTCACGATATCAAGCAAGCAGTCATGAATGGAAACCATTCATGACTTTTTTGTTTACATTGTAATCATGTGATTGCTATGATTGGTCATAATGATCACATGATACCCTGGCCGCGAACCGAGCACCATGATCCGCTGTGTCCAATCACAGGAATGCGTCACTGCGCAAATGCCAGGTGACGTACCAGTACACTGCCTAGCCTGGCTGTGCCACCTGCTAGCAGTATATGTGTTGTTAGCAGACGGCAAGTCATTAAGGCCCCTTGCAGGGCAGCTAGGTGCCCAGTGTGCATCCTGATGAAGATCTGAATGGATAGGGCCCTAAACATGAGTACGAGGGTCTAAAAAGGTATTCAATAGACATTCACATTGCATTTTCAAATGACTCACAGAGGATAATGAAAGTGATAATAAATACAAGTATAAAATGTTCTGTACAATAATCTTCAAAAAAATACAATTATAAATGCATTCACAATCCTTTTAAAATCTTTTAAGGCACATTCAGAAGGGCGATCAGACCTGTTCTACGTACTGAGGGGCTGTCTGCTGCGTGTGATCCAAGCACACTGTGTATACATTCTGATCTGAACACCTGCTCCTACCTGCATGTCAGATTTTGACATACAACTGTGTCCATGCAAATGCTGCTATCAGCATCCACGTCTTTGGGTTGCCTGCACTAATCTCCGAGGTGAATTCACACACAGCAGCCAGTGGCTAAAATCGGACGACGGTTCTGATCACCCATCTGAATAGGCCCTTAAAAATGATTTTCAGAAGCAAAAACACTAATATCTGTACAGTACTCAATACTGCATGTTTTTTTTTTTTTTTAGGCTCCCCCCTTTATTTCACGTAGTGATCCAGCAATCCAGTAATACACTTCCTGTCTTAAGGCGTTTGCATTCTGGATGAAGTAGTAAAGCAGACACTTTTGGACAACATCATTGTTCAGTCTGTGGGGAGATTAGCTGACTAACAAATTTAAGCTGGACTCCAGCTAACACTTAGGCTCCTAAGTGTTAGCTGGAGAAACCTAGGAAAAAAAAGTTGTTAGGAGTGTTTTAGGAGCATTTTTTTTCTGTTGGAGAAATGCTCCCAAAAACAGAATTTTGTTACTCACCGCAAAATTCCTCTGAGTTCATTGACGGACACACAGCGCTTCTGATTTTTGGCCATAGGGTTATATCTCCACCTACAGAAGTAAAACACTAGACAGTAAAAGAAACTTGGCACCGCCTATGGGCAGTCCCAGCTAGTATAAACCCCCTCTCTACTATAGGTAATGCAGTTAGTCACAAAGCAGTGTCAGAAGTATAAATTCCATTAGAGGAGGGGGAGATGTGTCCGTCAATGAACGAGAGAAAGGGATTTTTTGGTAAGTAACAAAAAACTCCAGTTTTCTCTTATGTTCAATGGACACAGGTCTTCCAATTCTCGACCATAGGGATGTCCCAAATAAATGCCTCAACGAGGGGTGGGCAAACCGCAAACAACTGCAGCAATCAGGCAAGCATGCCACCACCGAATACAAATGCGATAAGGAGCTGGAAACAATAGCCTGCAATACCTCACAGTTACAACTAAGCAACCGAAGATATAAACACAGCAATGATAAAAGTTGTAAAAGTATGCACAGATGACCAGACAGCCATCTATCAGACCAGAAAAAAACATCCACCGAATGATGGAATGTTCAAAAGGGGCTAAGTGCCCAGGTGGAGTGTTCCATAACAGGGATGGAGGAGCACCCCAGGACAATGTCTGCCGAATCCAATGGGAGACAATCGCAGAGGAGGCCACCAGGCCCAGCACGGGCTGTCTAAGCACAAAAAGGAAAATCCCACCCCAGAAGGAGGCCAGCCTAGGGCTGTCAGGAAGACCGGAATCCCACAATCCCACCAGCAAGTATGTTGCGGCTGCCAAGGGATCTGCGCCACAAACTGTGGTACTTTCTAGTCCAGACAGGGTGCCCGAAATTCCAAACCAGGAGTCAACCACGCAGGTAGAGCTGATAAAACATGAATGGGAGCAGGGACCACTCCCTCCCAATCCAGTAAGTGACAAAAGGAGGCAATCCGCCCGGCAAATTATGAAGCCGGGATTGGTCACATCCGTGAAAGCCAGAAATTACTGGCTAGGGCCCTCAGGAAGACCGGAATCCCACTGTCAGGAATGGACTCAGCACTGGTGGTGGGACTCGCCTGCCGTGTGGGCTGCAGTACCAGAGCTGACCAGCGGGTGCTCTCAGCACTGGTGGTGGGACTCACCTGCCGTGTGGGCTGCAGTACCAGAGCTGACCAGCGGGTGCTCTTAGCAGCCAGAAGTTCACAATCAGCCAAACCTGGGGCTGATTGCAGAAAGGTGTATATAAGGCATGGCCAGGCCTGTGCTCTGGGCCTTGGTGTATGTTTTCCCATGAGCCTCTGTACCTGTATCCTGTGTTCCTGCTTCGTTGCTGACCCGGCTTGATCCTGATCTCTGTTGACCGTCTCCTGTTCTGACTACTGGCTCATCCCTGACTATTCTTCTGCCTACTCCTATGCTGTTTGACCTCCTGTTGCTGTACCTTGGCTTGTGACCCGTTTACTCTTTGCCTGCTGCTCTGTACTGATCTGCCTCCAACGTTACCGACCCGGCTTGTCTGACCACGCCAACTACTCTGCCATCCATCCATCCTGCACGGATCCAGCCATACCTGCACATACCTCTGGCGGATCCCTCTACCACTAGCAGGTGTACTCAGGGGCCGCGACCTGGTCTCAGTCCTGCGCCAAGTCCATCCCCACCATCAGGGGCTCTGGTGAAAAGGCAGAATGGGGCTTAGACTCCGCGCCCTGGGGAATCCTGCCCTGAAGACCGCTAGAGGTACCACCAAACGGTCATTACAGAACCCTACGGCCGGCCTGAACGTTCCACCTCTCCAGCCCTGACTACGCCTGTGTTCCTGCACCTCCTAAAGATTAGTGGAAGGTTGGTTTGCGCACTGTGCGTTATATATATATATATATATATATATATATATATATATATATATATATATCTGGGTGGCTAATAATAACCTGTATTATACTATACCTGAAACCTGCGTTTCCCTGTGTCAGTCCACACCTTTCTGGTCATTCCTTGATTCCTGACACCCACGATGCCACCAGCAAGTACGTTGCGGCTGCGAAGGGATCTGCGCCACAAACTGTGGTACTTTCTAGTCCAGACAGGGTGGTGGAATTCCAAACCAGAAGTCAACCACGCAGGTAGAGCTGATGAAACATGAATGGAAGCAGGGACCACTCCCCCCCGATCCAGTAAGGGACAAAGGAGGCAATCCCCCCGGGAAATTATGAAGCCAGGATTGGTCACATCCGTGAAAGCCAGAAATTACTGGCTAGGGCCCTCAGGAAGACCGGAATCCCACGATGCCACCATCAAGTACGTTGTGGCTGCCAAGGGATCTGCGCCACAAACTGTGGTACTTTCTAGTCCAGACAGGGTGGTGGAATTCCAAACCAGAAGTCAACCACGCAGGTAGAGCTGATGAAACATGAATGGAAGCAGGGACCACTCCCCCCTGATCCAGTAAGGGACAAAGGAGGCAATCCTCCCGGGAAATTATGAAGCCGGGGATGGGCACAGCCGTGAAAACCAGAAAGTACTGCTCCACTCCCACAGAATGTGGGATGTCTCCAGAGTCGCAGTACACATTTCTCGTATTACCCTTATGGCAGACACAGGCCACTGCAGTGGTGTTGTCCCAATTGAATCTGAGCAGGGGTCCTCAAGAAAAGGTTCGTTCTGTGCTCCCGAGACAACCTTATCTCTCGCAGCTCCAGGACATTGATGGGCAGGTGAGCCTCCTGCGTCCTCCAACCTCAACCTCAGAGACAGGAGACTCTTGTTGAATGGTCCAGACGATCTGGTTGTCTAAAGGGGCCGGAGACTTGTCCCACTTGGAGAGTGTATCCATATGTAGAACACTCACATGGATCTACGCACCAGTAGACCCAGAACCTGCACACAGGACTGCAAGGGGAACCTTCCTGCAGGGCAAGAGCAGCTGTACCACAGTCTGCAAAGTTTGACCACTGTAAGAAAAAAACCTATTGTCTGCTCCATATCAAGAACCTGGCCCAAGTACAGCAGACCTCTCTTCTAAGGTCAGGGCAGCTGCCCAGAAATTCAGCACCCATCTGAAGCCTTGCGGCAATCGCACTGTAATATCCACACTGTCCAGCAGTATGGATCCGTTAGTCCGCCCGCAAGTCCAAAAGAACCCTGTAAAGCATATTCTCAATGTCTCCGCAGCACCAGAACTGGAACCTGCACCTTGGAGAAGACCCGAGGAGCTGAGGCCAGCCTGTTAAGTAAGCATCACAAATTGACAAGGAGCGTTCCTACTGCAAAAAGCATAGGAACCGCTGAAGTTCCTCGTAGATGAGAACGTGCAGTTATGTATCTTGGACGACTATGGATGCCCGATGAATAGAAGCCATCATCGCAGAGATGGATGCCATCTCGATCTGCCGAATCTGCACACGTAATGAAAAGGTCTCTATGTGTTGCAGAACAGTGACCAGGTTCGAGTAAACTCCCGGAACCATTCTAGTTCAGGCACAGGGACTATCACTCCTTGGTGCAGAGGACCACCCTGTACAGGCTCAAAGACCCAGTGACAGAAGGTAACAACTGGAGGATAGGAAAAATTACCAGTCATAACCAAATGCAACCAGTTTGTGGCCCCACCTGGTGACCCCAACCCTAGTAATGGGTGGGGACAAATCTCCATGCTGAAGAGGACTGGTCAGTGGGCTTGGTGGATATTTTGGTCCAGGAGCCCTCAGCCCAGGAGCGATAAGTAGACCAAGCTACCACTAGGTCTGGTGGAGGTTGCCCCACAGGCCCGACCACCCCAGGGAGTACCTGCATTTCAGCCTGGGAAGGAAGGGAGGGGACATGTCTATGTACCAATCCAGTGAATATGTAGGTAAGGCTCGCATGATAGATCCACCTCACCACCGAAGTGGGGGGCTGTCGACCAGGGTAGCGCTGTGAGGCGCACATCAGGAGCCCAGTCATATGTGCCCCTGCGAGATGTTTAATTCGCTGGCCTTCCACTGTCTATCCATTAGATGTGGCCAACCCAGCGTTTGGCTAAAGGCCCATGGTCAGGCTCACTGGCCAGGCTGGGGTGACACCAGGACCTATATTATTGCCCAGCTGTTGATTGAGAATCTCCATAGGAAAATCCCAGGCAGTTACAGCAAACAGCTATTTCTTTTTGGTAGAAAGGTTTTATATATAAGAATAAAAGTTAACCATTGTAAGCACCCTTATCAGTAGTAAATGGTTTGTCTTAACCCTCTAACTGCTATTTTGTTTTGCAAGCTTGGTCGGTTAAAGAAGAAAAAAAAAAAAAAAAACAGCCAATGCAATGGTGAGCTGCAATTTAAGTTTGTTTTAGGTTTAATGCCACGTTAATGTCAAATGATATTTTGTGCTTTTAGGAATGCATCCAACTCTTTTTGAAAACAGTCTACTGAGCTGACCAGAGCTAGTTGCTAAGGAAGTCTATTCCACATTTTCACAGCGGTTAAGGTGAAGAAGTCTTTCTGCATGTGGAGGTAAAATATTTTTGTCCAGAGATAAAGAGTGCTTCAGTGTCCTTTCAAATGATCTTAACCGCTTCCCTGCCGCCCTATAGCAGAACTACTGCTATAGGGAGGCAGGGCTGTGCAAAATCACACACACATATCTATACATATACATATATATATATATATATATATATATATATATATATATATATATATACATATATACACACACACACACACACACATACGCGTGATTTACATTTCCGGGTAGGGAATGTACATGCACAGCAAAGAAATACAAAACAGCAGGTCTCCAAGGTAAAACAGCACACACAGTAAAACACACACACAGCACACAATTAACCCTTTGACCGCCCAAAAGTTAACCCTTCCTGCCCAGTGCCATTAGGACAGTGTCAGTGCTTTTTATTAGCACTAATCACTGTAATAGTGTCACTGGGGATGTCAGTGGCAGCTAGTCAGTTCCCACCCAGCAGTCCTTGCTGATCGCCATTACTAGTATAAAAGTAAAACAAAAATTACAGTATATATACTGCTATTTGTAGACGCTATAACTTTCACGTAAACCAATTAATTTACGTGTATTGGGATTTTTTTTTTTTGACAAAGACATGTAGCAGTATACATTTTGACCTAAATTTATTTTTTACTGGACATGTTTAATAGCAAAAAGTAAAAAATATTCGTTTTTTTTTTTCAAAATGGTCGGCCTTTTTTTGTTTATAGTGCAAAAAATGCAAAGCGCAGAGGTGAGCAAACACCACCAAAAGAAAGCTCTATTTGTGGGGAAAAGAAAAGGACATAAATTTCATTTATGTACAGCGTTGCATGACCATGCAATTGTCAGTTAAAGTAACACAGTGCAGTATTGTAAAAAAATGGCCTGGTCAGGAAGAGGAGCAAATCATTTGGAGAGAAAGCGTTAAAGTGAATACCTCTGCACCAAGTTTGTTATATGGACCTCATGTATTTTATGAGGTGATCTTTTACCCCTTATATATTTTATTTCCAATGCTATTTTCTGGAATTTACTATCCTCCCGCCATATAAATATTCAATCAAAATAATGGAAAAAGATATTTAGTGAGACATTGTATTAACAACTTCCATTTTTATAGTCTCGCCGCAATTCACTGTAAAGCAGTTGTACAGTGTGTCTTAAAGTGACTGTGCCATCCAAAAACCACACAGGATTTGTGCACTCTATAATCTAACATACAAAATCAGACACACTTTCTTACTGTGCACTACAAGGCGTCGCTCTTACTCAGCAATTTCAGCACAGAAAACTGGAAGGACAGGGAGTACATTTATTTACACTAAGAAAAAAAAATGTATTTAAAAAGGCATTTCTGAGCAAAAACCAGTTAAACCATAACATACAGTATGTCAGTACAGCATTCACAAAATATAAATCTATAGAGTCTGCTGTTTCCAAAGCTTAATAGAT
Organism: Staurois parvus; assembly: GCF_062004578.1. NCBI lineage: Eukaryota > Metazoa > Chordata > Amphibia > Anura > Ranidae > Staurois > Staurois parvus. The sequence continues at coordinate 885,631 of NW_028318451.1, read as the reverse complement.
GAAGTTAAACTGTACACAACAGCTAAAAAAAAATCAGGAGTATTTGTATAACCTCCCATTTACTTATATACACAATCTCCATACAAAAAAACAAAACAAAAAAAACTTTCATTTAAAAAACGAGACAATCTGACAGGAAACAGCTGACTTGTTTTTAGAAAACCCATACTGCTCTGCATACTTAGGTCATGGGTGCCCCATGTAATAAGTGCTTATTTGAAAAGAAATATATTATATACATCATATATAATCAAAGAAATGAATGGCTTCCAACATTAAAATGTAAGGAAAATATCAGCGACTTACCAAACAGCCATCCAAGAGGCTGGCAGCAAGGGAAGTTGATGGTGTACTCTGCTGTGGATGGCAGAATAAAATAATGTTGACATGAACTTTTTTTTTTTTTCCTACAGTGCATTTGTACTAAACAACAAAAGATGTAAACACAGAAAGATTTATTACAGTAGCATATACAGTGGGGATCGAAAGTTTGGGCACCCCAGCTAAAAATTTGTATTAATGTGCATAAAGAAGCCAAGGAAAGATGGAAAAATCTCCAAAAGGCATCAAATTACAGATTAGACATTCTTATATGTCAACAAAAGTTAGATTTTATTTCCATCATTTACACTTTCAAAATAACAGAAAACAAAAAAATGGCGTCTGCAAAAGTTTGGGCACCCTGCAGAGTTAATATCTTGTACTGCCCCCTTTGGCAAGTATCACAGCTTGTAAGCGCTTTTTGTAGCCAGCCAAGAGTCTTTCAATTCTTGTTTGAGGTATCTTTGCCCATTCTTCCTTACAAAAGTCTTCCAGTTCTTTGAGATTTCTGGGCTGTCTGTCACGCACTGCTCTTTTAAGGTCTATCCATAGATTTTCAATTATGTTGAGGTCAGGAGATTGTGAAGGCCATGGCAAAACCTTCAGTTTACGCCTCTTGATGTAATCCCCCGTGGATTTCGAGGTGTGTTTTAGGATCATTATCCAATTGTAGAAGCCATCCTCTCTTTAACTTCAGCTTTTTCACAGATAGCATCAAGTTACCATCCAAAATTTGCTGAAATGTTATTGAATCCATTTTTCCTTCTACTCGTGAGATGTTCCCTGTGCCACTGGCTGCAACACAACCCCAAAGCATGATTGATCCAACCCCATGCTTAACAGTTGGACAGAGGTTCTTTTCATTAAATTCTGTGCCCCTTCTCCTCCAAACATAGCTTTGCTCATTGCGGCCAAAAAGTTAAATTTTAACCTCATCGGTCCACAGCACTTGTTTCCAAAATGCATCAGGCTTGTCTATATGTTCATTTGCAAAGTTCAAACAATGATTTTTGTGGTGAGGACGTAGAAGAGGTTTTCTTCTGATGACTCTTCCATGAAGACCATATTTGTACAAGTATCTCTTTATAGTGGAATAGTGTACCACAACTCCAGTGTCTGCCAGATCTTTCTGGAGGGATCGTGCAGTCAAACGGGGGTTTTGAATTGTTTTTCTCACAATCCTGCGAGCTGTTGTGTCTGATATTTTTCTTGGTCTTCCAGATCTTGCTTTAACTTCCACTGTTCCTGATGACTGCCATTTCTTCATTACATTCCGAACAGAGGATATTGACATCTGAAAACGCTTTGCTATCTTCTTATAGCCTTCTCCAGCTTTGTGAGCGTCAACTATTTTCAGTTTCAGTTTTCTAGACAACTGCTTAGAAGAACCCATGGTGCTGATTGTTGGGGCAAGGTCAGATGAGTCTGGGCATTTAAAACCTTTGAGATTGACATCACCTGGTCTTCCCAGACGATGATTGAGAACAATCCATGACACTGGCAAGTCTCAGCTTTGCAAAGGGGGCAGTGAATGCTATAAATTCTGCAGGGTGCCCAAACTTTTGCAGACGCCATTTTTTTGTTTTCTGTTATTTTGAAAGTTTAAATGATGGAAATAAAATCTAACTTTTGTTGACATATTATAAGAATGTCTAATCTGTAATTTGATGCCTTTTGGAGATTTTGCCATCTTTCCTTGGCTTCTTTATGCACATTAATACACATTTTTAGCTGGGGTGCCCAAACTTTCGATCCCCACTGTATATATGCCTGGCCACTGAGGCTGCTTACAATCTTTACCACCCCCAACCGCCCACCGAACCGATTTTAAATGGAATAGATGATCAAAAATTAAAAGGCAACAAAAATGGGCTTTTAAATCCTGGTTTCGAGAATCATGCAAGATGTTACTTTCGGTCATCTGAGGGCTTGAGTTACGGCATTGTCTGCATGTAATAAAGGTTTCTATTTATTTTACAGCCCATTTAAATTAAGGCAATATTTTGCGCTCTGCTGTACCAAATAAATTACAAAAGAATGAGCAATATAGATAATATATATATGTAAAATACAGTTAATTCAAAATAACCAACAGCCTCCTTGATCAAGAGAAGTTATTATTGGCATTTCTTTCCCCTTCCCCCATAAGAAGAGAGGCAGAAAAAAAAATTACTGACTTACTGTTTCATATACAAAGCCAATAGTATTAATTCTCACTGTTCCATATATTCCAAGTGTATCAATTTTATCCAGGTTAATCCTGTGTTTGTAAGAAAGCAAGAATTTTCCATTTGACGAAACCTAAAAAACACATTCAGGAACATTTTAAATTTGAAAACATTAAAACTACAAAATGAATAAACATATTCAATGAAAGGTCTACAATTCAAAATTACAAAACCTGCTTAAAAGACAAACCAATCCATCCATTTTAAACTTTGTTTTTGTCTGTATGTTCTTTTTATAACAATAATAATAAAAAAAAACTTTTTTTTTAAACTTAAAAAGACAAACCAACAAAACATACATATAATAGCAAAAGAGACGTGTTGCTGTATTTGTCAAGATTAGAAAAAATACCTGAATAAAATCATTGATCTTATTTCTCACATTTATTTAGTCACAGCAGATCAAGCGGCATATTTCTTACCATAAAGCTTTGCATCAGTCTGACCCAGTGTAGTGTCTTCAAACATAGAACAACACACAGTCTAAGGCTAGGTTCACACTGCTGCAATCTGATTTTCAGTACGATTATCAAGTACAACTTGGATGTGGTCTGAAGAGACTATGGGGCCAAAATCATGCTGGAATTGCACCAAAGTAGGACAGGAACCATTTCCAAAACTGTGCAGTTCTGAGTTGCACTGGTGTGAATGGGCACCATGGAAAACAATGTGATTTCCATTGTCATGGAATTCTGTGCGAAATTCACACTAAAGTGAATAGAGCTTAAGCAACAGTATGTATGCAATGCACAAGGAGTAATGATCATGGTGAGAATTGAATAATACCAACAAAAGTGTCTGTTGCCTAATAGGGTACTTCACACTACTTTCACTGCAACAGTCCAGGCTGATTGTTAGAACTGAGCACATCCCCATCAGTCTAATTATTAAAAGAGGTGTGCTGAACCAAACAGAACCCTTCCCTCTTTAAAATATTTTGAATATACAACAGAGTAATGATATAAACTCACCTGGAATTTGTGAGGTAAAACAAGAAAAATTACTTCAAATGGCTTTCCCGGTGCGATAGGCATGGGGTATGTCTTTTCTTCCCAGCCCCATGTTTGATTCTCTAAGGTATTACAGATGATCTGGCCCCAGTACCAGCCTTTAAACCGTGGGTTGAAATGGAAAGCCACATCACTACGTGGGCTTGTGCTGCTCCCACACTGGAAGTCTATCTGGAACCTGTCAACATGAATTTTAAAAGCAGAATTACAATGTTAAAGGGTATCTATGGTCAACACTTAAAATCATATATTTATTTTAATGTTGTATTTCAATTATACCAAAGCTTATTAATCTGAACGATCGTGAATTTTGTAAACTTATTTACTTACTTGAATTCTGTAACACAAATTAATTTTGCCCTTTGAGTAGTCACTGCTGTATCACATATCTTAATGCCCTTTCACACCAGTGCGATTTGTGAATTGAAATCGCACCTGAAATCACATCTAACGAATGTTAATATCAGTAGCTTAACATGTGTGATTTGCTGCAGCGCGATTGCTAAAGTAGTTCTTGCATTACTTTTCCTGCAGTTTTGTTGCGATTTCACATACTGTACATAGAACATGATGGAAATCGCACAGCAAATGGAAAGAAATTTTAGCACAAAAAAAGTCTTCAGAAATCACACCTGATTTGCACACAAATCACATATGTTTAAATCGCAGCGGCGTGACCAGTGACTTACAGAGGCTGTCTTCTGAACTACTTAAGTGCTGAGAGGAGGACTTTCATGAGGCAGAGTCAATACAGAAATTACAGCTTGCAAGCAGCAACATACCATCACATATAGATTTTAAAACAAATTGTAGTGAGCGCTCTTGTATAAATGCAGCAGCTAGAACACTCCAGGTAACCACAATACCTTTAGAATATGTATATAAATGTAAATAATAAAAGTGCAGCGCTCAAAATGGACTAAAGGCAGTAAAAAGTCAATGCGATATCCGCGGTGCTCTCTGGAATGATGAGAACTTCCAGAGCTTTACTGCTTCAAATAATATCAATGCTCACTCACCAGAAACGCATGGATTATGCGCATGTAGGAATAATCATCCCAGATGTCAGATCCATCAAAGACCAGGTGGTGGGCATCCCTCTCACGGTGAGTCATCAAGGACTCCAAATCAGGTCCAGAGGTCCCCTTAAGGTCAGCTAGCGGGTTCTTTGTGTGAGGAGAGGAGGTGAGCGAAGGTCAGAAGATCGGAGGAACAAGAGAAGGTGCCAATACCATCCAGAGGAGGGATCATTACCATCAGTGTGGATTACCTGACTGACCTTAAGGGGACCTCTGGACCTGATTTGGAGTCCTTGATAACCCACCGTGAGAGGGATGCCCACCACCTGGTCTTTGATGGATCTGACATCTGGGATGATTATTCCTACATGTGCATAATCCATGCGTTTCTGGTGAGTGTGCATTGCTATTCTTTGAAGCAGTAAAGCTCTGGAAGTTCTCATCATTCCAGAGAGCACCGCGGATACCATCACATATAAGTCATTAGTTACTGAAAGTAAACAGCAGAGGAGACGCTGCAAAACATGCAGTGAATTCAGGAAGTTGTGGAAAGAGATCGCTAGCAGACAGAAAGCAATCAAAACAAAAAAAGGGGGATTTTCCAAGTAAGCTCATATTGGAAAGTCAAAAATAACTGCTTTGTATTGCTAATAAAATGGTGGTTATAAAACGGTTTGCCAATACCACAGATTTCCTTTAACGTACATGAAGTATTTCACTACAATTATAACCAAAATACTAGATTACTTTCACTTTGTTAATTTAAGAATACGTAATTAAAAAAAAAATAAAAAAAAATAATAAGAGTACATTAAAATGTACCATGAAACAAAATATCCTTGAAACTAGAACCTAAAAGACCCAAAGTACTCTTTGTCTTTGCAACTGAAGGTTGTTGTGTGGGATAAATAAATATGTGATGTTTTGCATCCTGATTACAATTATAAGTGATATATTCCTGTAATGACTGGATCAGGTGTACTTCCAGCAGACCATCACAACTGAAAAATGAAAGAAGGGGGTTACTACAGGAGTCATCAGCCTGCAGGACATGGAATAAGCTTTATTATGGGTATCCCTGGTGATCCCCCCCCACCAAAAAAAAAATATATTTTTTCTTTATTTTACAAAACATCAGCTTTAAAAAGGGTAACTCCACTTTCGTGGGGAAAAAAACAGCAAATTAAAAAGTATATTACAGTATACACAATTGCAACACAAATCATATTGTAATTTAATATTATTAAAAATTACCTTTCCTATTCAATCGACAGTGCTGTAATTTTATGTAAAATGCAGTTTAATATGGCTGCCTGGAGGCCTGCTGTACACAGATGGTGTACAGATTGCCCCTCAAATGCAATTTCCTGCTCGTGTGATTGACTGATTATCCCAGAAGTTTACACTATAAGTCAGATTTTTGGCATCTCCTGCAACAAAATTTTATTTATGTTGATACTCCCAAAGGGAAATCATGTCTAAAGTGATGCACACCCTGCAATTTTCCTTATTAGAGCCCTGCAGGTGCAACAGCTAACTGAAAATTATGAAAGCACTCACATACAGATTCACTTTGCACATGAACACAGATAAACAGCTATTTCTTCAGAATAACAAAAGGTAGAACTCTGCAACAAAGCTTGTTAAAAGCCTTGCAATGTACAACAATGAATTAAAGTGGATTTTTTTTTGTCAACAAAAGTGGAGTTACTCTTTCAATTTCAGTTCTGATGGTCTGCTGAAAATTTCTCATCTCTTCTCTTGCTTGGGTCCACTATTTATACACATGCATAGCGGCCTTTGGTTATGAAGCTGGACTGTAGAATTAGCACATAAACATTTTATCTGCATGCCCTTCAAGGGATATTAAAAAAAAAAAAAAAAGATCTTGCTCACAATCCATAAGTAAGCTGCAAGTATAAAATTAATAAAAATGTTAACTGATAAATAAAAGTATGTTGCCCTAATATAATCATCTCTGTGCTGAATTGTGTGCAAATCGCAAGTGCTATTTGTCATACATGTTCACCATCTTCTTGTGATAATCAATACCACACATTCCATAAACAGGTGAAGACATAAAAATGTATGCGTGTTAAACAATAATAAGTTCTAAAAAGAAAAAAATTATAAAAAGGCAAAAACCCAAAAAAAGTGTCCATAAATAAATCCTTTAAAAACTCCTGTAAATAATGAAGAACTTTCACAAGTGAAAAACGCTTCCGCTTTGTGTTCAGGTACAACACCTCTATCACCAAAATGAAGCAGGTGTAGCAGGTACCCAGCAGAATAGACAGAGGAAAGCAGGGAGTCAGGGTTAGAATGAAGGGTACCGGGGGCCCTGCGTAGATAAACTGCCACCCCCCCATAGAGCTGAGCCAGAGCTAGCAAGTCAATCTGATCTTTTATCCTTGCACTTGTGAAATACTGTCCCCAGAGGGGTACTTTGCCATGCTTGTAAGATATCATCCACACAGGAAGAATGTCTCAATGCCAGTCACATATAGACTGCAGTATCCCAGTTAATATGGTAACAACTGCTATGCTATGTCCGCAGTAGACAGTTAGGAGATGCTGCCGGTCAACGTCCTACCTGCAAGTACGAAGAAGCAGAGAGTGCAACTGCAAAAACCCCAATGAAAATGAGGTGGTGCAGGTACAGTATGCACTTTGAGCTGCTCTGAAAGATGCGTGCAAGCAGAGTAGTGCCGATATTGGTACATTGTTAGACAAAAATGTCGCCAAATTTAAATTAAGCCTGGACAATCAGATATTCCCTAGATCAACAGTCTCGGTTGTTATTACCTATAAATGTTAATGTGTATTTAGGAACGTGTCCAGTTTCTTATTTAATATAAAACAATATATTGAGCTGGCCAGAACTAGTTTCTGGGGGAGTCTATTCCACATTTTCACAGCTCTTATTTACAGTGAAGAAGACTTTCCAAGTTAAATCGCTTTTCCTCTGAAAAAAAGAATGCTCCTTGCCCTTTGTAATTTCCCTCCCCCATCCCATTCATAAATCACTTTTCCTTTTATAGAAGCTGTAGTATGAGGATTTTGCCTAAAAGAAGAGGCATCAGCACATCCTACTGATTGTAAGTTACCGTATTTTTCGCTCCATAAGACGCACCTGACCATAAGACGCACCTAGGTTTTAGAGGCAGAAAACAGGAAAAAAAAATTCTGAACTGATGGACTGCAGACACAGTACAGGAGATGACCAGAGACTGCAGACATAGTACAGGAGATGACCAGAGACTGCAGACATAGTACAGGAGATGACCAGAGACTGCGGACACAGTACAGGAGATGACCAGAGACTGCGGACACAGTACGGGAGATGACCAGAGACTGCGGACATAGTACGGGAGATGACCAGAGACTGCGGACACAGTACGGGAGATGACCAGAGACTGCGGACACAGTACGGGAGATGACCAGAGACTGCGGACACAGTACGGGAGATGACCAGAGACTGCGGACACAGTACGGGAGATGACCAGAGACTGCGGACACAGTGCAGGAGATGACCATAGACTGCGGACACAGTGCAGGGGATGACCAGAGACTGCGGACACAGTGCAGGAGATGACCAGAGACTGCGGACACAGTACAGGAGTTAACCAGAGACTGCGGACACAGTACAGGAGATGACCAGAGACTGCGGACACAGTACAGGAGATGACCAGAGACTGCGGACACAGTACAGGAGATGACCAGAGACTGCGGACACAGTACAGGAGATGACCAGAGACTGCGGACACAGTACAGGAGATGACCAGAGACTGCGGACACTGTACAGGAGATGACCAGAGACTGCGGACACTGTACAGGAGATGACCAGAGACTGCGGACACAGTGCAGGAGATGACCAGAGACTGCGGACACAGTGCAGGAGATGACCAGAGACTGCGGACACAGTGCAGGAGATGACCAGAGACTGCGGACACTGTACAGGAGATGACCAGAGACTGCGGACACTGTACAGGAGATGACCAGAGACTGCGGACACTGTACAGGAGATGACCAGAGACTGCGGACACTGTACAGGAGATGACCAGAGACTGCGGACACTGTACAGGAGATGACCAGAGACTGCGGACACAGTGCAGGAGATGACCAGAGACTGCGGACACAGTACAGGGATGACCAGAGACTGCGGACACAGTACAGGAGATGACCAGAGACTGCGGACACAGTACAGGAGATGACCAGAGACTGCAGACACAGTACAGGAGATGACCAGAGACTGCAGACACAGTACAGGAGATGACCAGAGACTGCAGACACAGTACAGGGATGACCAGAGACTGCAGACACAGTACAGGGATGACCAGAGACTGCAGACACAGTACAGGGATGACCAGAGACTGCAGACACAGTACAGGGATGACCAGAGACTGCAGACACAGTACAGGGATGACCAGAGACTGCAGACACAGTACAGGGATGACCAGAGACTGCAGACACAGTACAGGGATGACCAGAGACTGCAGACACAGTACAGGGATGACCAGAGACTGCAGACACAGTACAGGGATGACCAGAGACTGCGGACAGCACAGGGATGACCAGAGACTGCGGACAGCACAGGGATGACCAGAGACTGCGGACAGCACAGGGATGACCAGAGACTGCGGACAGCACAGGGATGACCAGAGACTGCGGACAGCACAGGGATGACCAGAGACTGCGGACAGCACAGGGATGACCAGAGACTGCGGACAGCACAGGGATGACCAGAGACTGCGGACAGCACAGGGATGACCAGAGACTGCGGACAGCACAGGGATGACCAGAGACTGCGGACAGCACAGGGATGACCAGAGACTGCGGACAGCACAGGGATGACCAGAGACTGCGGACAGCACAGGGATGACCAGAGACTGCGGACAGTACAGGAGATGACTGCTGACCTTTGGGGAGGGGGGGGAGCGGGTACCTGAATTTGACAGGTACCCGCTCCCACTTCCGCGGAGTTGTTCTTTCATCTTACCTGTTCCTCTATCCAGCCGCGCGCTGTCTTCCCGGCTTCTGTAATGGCGCTCGGCATGACAGCCGGGTGCCCAGTGCGCATGAGCGAGAAGCACTTGCGCTTTGTGATTGGTCCGGCGGCTTCTGGGATCTGTCATGTGTCCCAGGTGCCGCCTTACCATTCACAAAAAGCACCGCTTCCTGCGCATGCGCACTTGGCACCCGGCTGTCATGCCCACACTACAGAAGCCGGGAAGACCGCGCCGCTGGATAGAGGAACGGGTAAGATTTAAGAACAACTCCACGAAAGTGGGAGCGGGTATCTGTCAAATTCAGGTACCCACTCCCCCCCCTCCCCAAAGGTCAGCAGTCATCTCTATAAGGTCCCGCTGTAGAGCTGAGCGGCCGGCCCGGTATTCTGACACGGCGGCAGTGGAAATACCGGACCGGCCGCTCCATATTCGCTCCATAAGACGCACTGACATTTTCCCCCCTTTTTTGGGGGGAAAAAAGTGCGTCTTATGGTGCGAAAAATACGGTATGTTCCTTGTGCTGAATTTTCTTTTTTTATTTTGGCTGCACTTAGGCTTTAAGTCTAATAATCCAGAAAACGAAGATCCTTCTTGACCATTGGAGTCCTACTCCTCCTGTTGTACTGCTCCTAACATGTGTGATGCATGCATTTTTTTGCCCCCAAGTGCATAACTTTACATTTATCAACAATAAACTTCATTTGCCACACAGTTGCCTAATTATACAATTGGAGACATCCTGTAAGGACGTTATTCCATTACATTGCTTGGTGTCACCTGCAAACACTGAAATGAAATAGGTTAAAAAAGTAATGGCCCCAAGACTGAAACTTACAACTTGAATTTTCCAAGCCTATAGATGTGTGTGGTTTGCTTACTTCCTCATAAAAAGAAAGCAGATTTGTTTGGCAGCTTTGGCTTTTCATGAATCCATGTTGTCTATTGCTTATAATATTTGTTTTCTTATATGTCCTTTTTTCTCTCTTAAGTATTTTCCTAACTACAGACGTTAAAGTGGTTCTAACGGCAGGTTTTTTTCAATTGAAATAAAAAAGAAATTATACTTACCACTTCTTTGGTGATCCCCCACCAGCACTCTCCCATCCTTCTTACTACTGCCCTCCAGAGCCGGCCTGTGTGCATCCACAGACCCACACAGCGCAGCTCAGCCACACCCCCTACTTCATCCTCACAGTATTTGACTGACAGCAGAAAAAGCCAAAGGCTCCCGCGGCATTCAGTGTAGCTCATGAGAGCAAGAAGATGAGAGAGAAGAGCTGCAGCTAGACACAGCGCTGGATGGTTATAGGACTATGGGGATGGGGAAGGAAGGGGGGGGGAAATAGTTAGTGGGGTGTTTATTTTAGCTAAATGCAGGGAATCCATTAAGGTAAACGACACTGCACTTTACAACCACAGTAAACTAACCAGCCTGTAGTTACTTGCTAAACACTTTGTTCTTTTTTTTATTTTTTAAATATAGAAACTACATTTGCCAATCTAGTGGTACAAAGTCAGTCATTAAAGAGTCTCTCAAGATTAAAAACAAAAAAAAAAATGGCTTTGAAATAGCAGAGCTCACCTCTTTGAGGACATGTGGGTGAAAGGCATCTGATTCAGGTGCTTTATTCACCTTTACTTTTGTCTAAACGCTTCTGGACCACATCAACTTTGAGCCATTGAGCTTCTTTTTGGGGCTATGTTAATACTATTGAAGGTCTGTGCTCTTTTTCACAAACGGTCATTCATTTTGTATTTTTGAGGCCTTATTTTCCTATTTATATATTTTGTTATATTCTTTGTAACTTTCAAATGATATGTGTTTGCATACAGTCTATCTGAAACATTCCCATTTCTGTTCTGTGTTCTTTGAATATTGCCTACCAATCTAGATCTATCTAGATTGTGGGAAGCAACCCTCAGCCTTGGAACGTGTTCTCTTTTAAAATGAAGTGTTTTTATCTTTCCAGTATCTGCTTGTTGTTTACAGCTTACATTAAATGAAATATTGTTATGGTAACTGCTACACAGATGTTCTTTTATATGAACATTTGTTACATGGTGGGATCTAGAGGGGTGCTGGGGTGGGCTGCGGCCGCCCCTCTGGTATCTGTTGTGGCCCTCTTGGCCGGTTGAGTTCCTTCCCCCCTCATTCCTACACTCAAATGCTGGCACACGAGTGGGCAGCCTGGTGCAGTAAACCAGGTTCAGTAAAGACAGCAGAAGCAGTAGACAGGAGACAGGCTGTGCTTTGTTGGGGGTGGGTATGTGTTAGGAGGGGGGATTGGTGGGATACAGTATGTGCGAGGACAGGGAATTTGGGTTAGAAGAAGAGGGCTGGTCAGTATTTGTGCTGGGAAGAGTAATTTGGAGGGGGGATTTGGCAGGGAGGAATTCCCCTAGGATGGGAAATTTAAGCAAAAGTAGTGTGCTAGGAGGGATGATCTTTTTGGGTGGGGGGATTTTTGTAGGGAAAAAGCAGGGATTTGAGCTGTGAGGTGGGATTGAGTGGCAAACATTTGCACTGGGAGGAGGAGGAGGAATTATTGTTCTGGGGAGAATTTATGCTTAGGGGTGAGCGTGCTGATCAGTGCTTTTTTTTTTTTTTTTTGAGGGGGAGGGATTTATGCTGAGGATGTTGAAGAATAAGGGCACTCAACAGATCTCTTCCTCACAGCGTATAACAGAGGTCAAATTTAGTTACACACACAGCCTTGATCTGTAGCCAAATACACACTGTGCAGATGGGTGCTGTGTCTGTTAGGATATCTGATCCCAGCTATGTGCTGTGTGGAGTGGAGAAGCTCTGAATACCAAGGCTGTTTGCAATGTGGGGATTGGAGGAAGAGATCTACCAAGTGCTCCGCCAGCAGTGACCCTGTCCTTTTCTCTGCTAGCCACTGTTTTCTACCCTGATGACCCGTTAATTCCTTTTCTCCATCCTGCTGATCCCAGTCATATGCTCTGTTTACCCCTATCCTCTGCTCTGCTTACCCCCTGTACACTGCTCTACTGACTCTTTTACACTCCCCTGCTGAACCAGTGCACACTGTCCAGCTGCACACGGTCCTCTGCTCTGATCCACTGTACACTGTCCTGGAAACCTATGGCCTACATAGACTGCCCTAAAAACTGCTGACCCTATCCTTTGACCCCTGCCATTTATTTACTGCACAGGCTAGGGTGGTGCATGTTGGGGTTCTTCCAATAAAGTGGTTTTCGTTAATTCAGTGATACTTCTGTTCTTGCACGAAGTGAAAATCTACAGCAAGCTACTCTGCAAAACACCAGGCTGCAGGAAACCTCATTTCCCCATTCAGCTCTCCTTCCTCTCTGTAACATGCGCTCTCTACCTCTCCTTTTCACAGTTGTGTCCTCTTCCCTTAAACGGTTTCCTTTACCCCTCTTCTCCACCCCACAATCTGTATATATCACCCTCACTTCTGTCCTCCTGTTATCACTGCACTCATCATCTCCTCCTAATTCTAATCTCACATGCTAATAAGATCCCCAGGATGCTGAAGCATGTCCCCTCATATAACTCACACTCTCATATTACCTCTCTCACCGTTCTGCTTCACTTAAACTTTGGAGACATATCTCCAAACCCTGGACCTCCTTTATTTAACTGTAACCAATGCAGCCATCACCCTGTACCTTCCAGCAGCAGCCGCAATCGACCCAATTTAGTTTCCCTTCCTCTTCTTCCCAAGACCAACCTATCGCTCTCCTGTGCCCTCTGGAATGCCTGCTCTTTCTGCAACAAACTCTGTTCACGACTTCTTTGTCACTAACTCCTTTAATCTACTTGCTGTCACCAAAATCTGGCCTCATGAATCCGAGACTACTTCTCCTGCTTCCCTCTCCCATGGTGGCCTTCTCTGGACTCAGTCCACCTGACCCAGTGGATGAAAGGGAGGTGGAGTGGGAATCCTCCTATCCCCAGAGCACCTATCAGGTTCTTCACTCTCCTCCCTCTCTGCCCCTCTCATCATTTGAAGCTCACTGTATACGTCTATTTTCTCCAATTTCTTTAAGAATTGTTATGATCTACCGGCCGCCAGAACCAGTATCAACTTTCCTTGATGACTTCTCTTCCTGGCTACCCTACTTTCTCTCTTCTGAAATTCCAACAATCATTCTCTGTGAATTCAACATCCCTGTTAATACGAACACTCCTGCTAATTCTAAACTTATTAGTTTAACCTTCCCATTTGACCTGAAGCAATGGGTTCATGCATCTACTCACTCTGATGGCAACACCCTCAACCTTGTATTCTCCTACCTATGAACTCTGTCCAACCTCTCCAACAATCATTTTCCTCTCTCTGATCACCAACGTATTAGTTTCACTCTCTCCCTGTCTTCCACCATCTCTCCCTCCAACCGCCTGACAATTACCCATATAGACCTTTGCCACTTTAACGCTTCTCTACTTGGTTACTGACCACCTCTATGACATAATCCCTGTCCTGCCCCAATCTAGCCACTTCTGTCTACAATAGATCCCTGTCCTGGCCCTGACCCCCACAACCCTGACAAACAGACAATACCAGAAGTCTTGAAAAATGCAGCCGCGCTCTGGATCATCTGTGGCGTAAGACTAAGTCTCACAAAGACTTCAACCAATATTAAACTACCCACCAAAAATACAATTCTTGCCTCCACTCTATCAAGCAGACCTATTTTATCACTCTCATTAACACAGTCCCATCCAGACCCTGTCAACTCTTCTCTACGTTTAACGCTCTACTTCGTCCTCCACTGCCTCCACCCATGAACGGCACTCTCTTTCCACACAACCCATGTCCACAGGTATACTCAACACTTCCCTTCGTGCCCGTTCACAGATATGCGGATTGGATGCACGTTCACAGATATGCGGATTGGATGCAATTTGAACCACATCCAATCAGCATGACATGTGAAAAAAACATTGCTTCCTATGGTGCCTGTTTACATATGTCTGGTGCACTGGCAGCGTGGATTCAGTGCGGTTTCAAAGAGTCATGTCCAATTTCTGAGCAATGCAGGCCGGTTCAAGTGCAGATTATAGGCTATTGACTTCTATGGAAAGCATTTCTAAAACGCATGTGTGTGAACAAGATAAGATCCTGAGCTAATACTGTCCTGAACCTCACGTGAACCTGTGAACAAGTACTGTATCAGTTAGCTGTGAAATCTGAGCTTCAATATGCACCCCAAATATGTGAATCAGCTCTTATTCAACTCGGCTACGATTGATAAGGTTGTTAAACCTTTTTCTAACACCCACCTAACCACCTGTCCCCTGGACCCTATTCCCTCATAAATACTGCAATCACCCTCTAGCTCTATCCTACACTCTCAAACTCACATCTTCAATCTCCCCCTCTCTTCTGGCACCTTCCCAAGCACTCTAAAACATGCACTAGTCACCCCCATACTTAAAAAGCCTTCCTTGGACCCCACCAATCTTAACCGCTTCCCAACCGCCCTATAGCAGATATACTGCTATAGGGTGGCACGGGTGTGCATAATTATATATATTTATTTATTACACACACACGTGATTTTGCATTTCTGGGTAGGGGGCACACGCGCACCCTACCTGCTCCTCCATTTGAAGCCACAGCTGTCAATCACCAGGTCCCGGCTATACAATACAGTTCTCCTCCCCGTCAGCTCGTGCACACTGCTTGTAGCAGAACAAATTTTGGCCTAACTTTATGACGAAATGTCATGTTTTAAATTTTTTTTTACTGGACATGTTTAATAGCAAAATTCAAAAATATTGTTTTTTTCTCAAAATTGTCTTTTTTTTTAGCGCAAAAAAATAAAAATTGCAGAGGCAATCAAATACCACCAAAAGAAAGCTCAGTTTGTGGGGAAAACTCCTTGCTCCCCTTTTCCTCCAAACTCCTTGAATGCCTGGTCTACAGCCAACTAAGTAACCACCTCATTAAGAATAACCTTCTTGATCCCCTTCAGTCTGGATTTCTCCCTGAACAATCCACAGACACTGCTCAAATTATTTACTAACAGCTAAAACCAATGGACACTATTCTGTACTCCTACTTCTGGACCTTTTGGCTGCCTTTGAGATGGTTGACCACCCCCTCCTAAAAACAAAAAAACAAAAAAAAAAAAAACTGTATTCTCTTGGTCTCCAGGACTGCGCTCTTCGCTACTTCTCATCCTACCTACGTCACTGCACCTTCAGTGTCACTCACAATTCTACTTCCTCGTCTCCTCTTCCTTTCTCTGTTGGGGTCCCCCAAGGTTTTGTTCTTGGACCTCTCCTATTCTCGATCTGCACCTCTTCCCTGGGTCAGCCGACAGACTCCCATGGCTTCAAATATCATTTCTACACTGATGACACCCAAATCTATCTCTCTACCCCTCAGCTCACAACATCAGTCTCTCAGTAAGTTACTGGCCGACTAACAACAACTTACAAGGCCATCCACAACTCGGCCCCCAGCAACATCACTAACGTAGCCAAAAAATACCAACCAAATAGCTATCTTTGTTCCTCGCAAGACCTCCTGCTCTCTACTTCCCTTGTTACCCCCTCCCGTGCTCTCCTCCAGGTCTTCTCCCGAGCCTCTCCCATTCTATGGAATTCCCTACCCCAATCTATCCGAATGTCTCCTACTCTGTCCACTTTTAGGCATTCCCTGAAAACTTCTCTTCAGAGAAGCCTATCCTGCCTCCACCTAACAACTGTACATGTATTTTCTCCATCAGCTCATCCCCCACAGTTATTGCCTCTTGTATCACTTGACCCACCCTTTTTACATTGTAAGCTCTAAACAAGCAGGGCCCTCTCATTCGTCCTGTAATTAAATTGTATTGTAACTGTACTGTTTGCTGTCACGTTGTGAAGTGCTGCACAAATTGTTGGCACTATATAAATCCTGTATAATAATAATATCATCAGACAGGCTAGATCCAGCCCTGATTCATAATAAGCTCCACATGGTTTGAGATCACCAGTTCCAGCAGAGCATCCATTGTTGAAACATATAAACCAAGGAAAAAATGATCTTCACACAGGACAACATACCTGATCATATTTTTCAGTAGTTGAAATTGTAATTTTGATCATAAAAACCTGTCAAAAGTCATTCATTACTGATAAGACAGTGAGTGTACTGTCTTCCATTAGTAAACAACTACTATGCATGAAACAGCGGTTAACGGTTTTGTACACGTAAAACATTAGAGAATAGATTTTACTATTACCTGTCTGCATCATTAGGGACAGTTCCATGGATTACTACCATAGTCCCAGGTTCCAGACCTCCAAGGATTGTACCCACATAAGGGATGGCCTGTATTAAAAATAGACTATTACGATTATGTAAAAAAAAAGTGAAAAAAACCCCCGTGCCAAAAAAAAAAATATGACTGATTAAGCTGCCACCATATAGTGACCAATAAATCACCAAATATAAATGTGCAAAAGTGCATTGTGCTAATTATACCAACATAATACCAAACAAAAAAAATAATAAATACATTCATAAATATGTCCATACAAAATATTACAAAGTCCATGAAAAGTCCAAATTACAAATATTTGCAATCTTGAAGAAATGTGGTTGCTTTGGTGCTGTGATCCTTCACCAAGCAATATCCTTATTTCACCCAGTGGAATGGCAGTACTAAATCACTCACCAGACAGATATGACCTCTTTACTTAAAAAGGTCTCATGGGCTTGTTTTCAGCATTCAAGGTATGGAAATGAGTAGATATAGTGACTCCTCAACCAGATCTCATACTAGCACAGTGCACATGTGAATACAGGTGAAACTCAAAAAATTAGAATATCCTGCAAAAGTTCATTTAGTTCAGTAACGCAACTTAAAAGGTGAAATATATGAGATAGACTCATTACAAAGCAAAATGGTTCAAGCCGTGATTTGTCATAATTGTGGAGGATTATGGCTTACAGGTCATGAAAACCCCAAATCCACAATCTCAGAAAATTAGAATATTGTGAAAAGGTGCAATATTCTAGGCTCAAAGTGTCCCACTCAAATCAGCTAATTAAGCCATAACACCTGCAAAGGGTTCCTGAGCCTTTAAATGGTCTCTGAGTCTGGTTCAGTAGGAATCACAATCATGGGAAAGACTGCTGACCTGACAGTTGTGCAGAAAACCATCATTGACACCCTCCATAAGGAGGGAAAGCCTCAAAAGGTAAATTGCAAAAGAAGTTGGATGTTCCCAAAGTGCTGTATCAATGTACATTAATAGAAAGTTATGTGGAAGGGAAAAGTGTGGAAGAAAAAGGTGCACAAGCAGCAGGGATGACCGCAACCTGGAGAGGATTGTCAGGAAAAGGCCATTCAAAAGTGTTGGGGACTTTCACAAGGAGTGAACGGAGGCTGGAGTCAGTGCATCAAGAACCACCACGCACAGACGGATTGTGGACATGGGCTTCAAATGTCAGCCGCTCCTGAACAACAAACAACATCAGAAGCGTCTTACCTGGGCTAAAGAAAAACAGACCTGGTCTGTTGCTCAGTGGTCCAAAGTCCTCTTTTCTGATGAGAGCAACTTTTACATCTCATTTGGAAACCAAGGACCCAGAGTATGGAGGAAGAATGGAGAGGCACACACTGCAAGATGCTTGAAGTCCAGTGTGAAGTTTTCACAGTCTGTGTTGATTTGGGGAGCCATGTCATCTGCTGGTGTTGGTCTACTGTGCTTCATTAAGTCCAAGGTCAACACAGCCGTCTACCAAGAGATTTTGGAGCACTCCTTTCACAGACAAGCTTTTTGGGGATGCTGACTTCCAGCAGGACTTGGCACCTGCCCACACTTTCAAAAGCACCAAAACCTGGTTCAATGACCGTGGGATTACTGTGCTTGATTGGCCAGCAAACTCGCCTGACCTGAACCCCATAGAGAATCTATGGGGCATTGCCAAGAGAAAGATGAGAGACATGAGACCGAACAATGCAGAAGAGCTGAAGGCCGCTATTGAAGCATCCTGGTCTTCCATAACACCTCAGCAGTGCCACAGGCTGATAGCTTCCATGCCACGCCGCATTAAGGCAGTAATTGCTGCAAAAGGGGCCCAAACCAAGTACTGAGTACATATGCATGCTTATACTTTTCAGAGGTCTGATATTTTTCTCTGCACAATCCTTGTTTTATTGATTGCATGTAATATTCAAATTTTCTGAGATTGTGGATTTGGGGTTTTCATGAGCTGTAAGCCATAATCATCACAATTATGACAAATCACAGCTTGAATTATCTTGCTTTGCATGTAATGAGTCTATCTCATATATTAGTTTCACCTTTTAAGTTGCATTACTGAAATAAATGAACTTTTGCACGATGTTCTAATTTTTCGAGTTTCACCTGTAGGTTTACATAGGTTGTGACCATATAGCACCCCCCTACAGAGAGCACATTTATTACTATTATGTATACAGCTATTAAGAGCAATACAGACATCCACACCACTACAATAGTGCTTTTAGTTCTCTCTGTGTTATCACAAGGTCTCAATCTCCTATTTGAGCATTAATTTCATATTTATGTGCATGAAGCACCTTTGATAATGATATAAAACTAGCCATACAAGCAAACAAAGATGGACTGCCTCAGGATTGAATGCCCCAGGTCATGAATACTAGCGTCCCTGTTCAGGGGACAATCCACAATGTGTGATTTTCTTTTACTTTCAATGATAATGGTAAATAGGACAAAAAAAGAAGGGCGATTCCCTCTAAAGGGGCCAGAGGTACCAATATTAGCCTGACAGGTGTCCTAATCCATCTCTACTCCATCCAAAAAAGTTTTGCCTTTAGTTATACTTTAAAGTAGAACTATAGACAATTTTGTTCAGTTTGGATAGAGCAAGAAAGGGTTATAACCCCTGTCAATTTTTTTTTGCCATCTGTGTCCCATTGTGGAGATTTCCTTTCACTTCCTGTCTATTAGTCAAACAGGAAGTGAGAGGAAATCCCTACAAACCATTAGAACGTTTTACCTCTATTATATTTTCTTTTACATTCAATGATAATAGTAAACAGGACCAATAGAGAGGGTGAATCTCCCTAACGGGGACACAGAAATAAAACTGACATGTATTCTAATCCCTCTGCACTCTATCCAAAACAAAAAAAGTTATGCCGTTAGTTATACTTTAATTCTTATTACTTTTAGTCACAATTTTTTTTAAAAGTGCATTTTCTATTTTTTTTTTCCTTTTAGGCCATACCATTTCCACATTTTATTTTTAAGAAACAGTGTTTCACAAAATGTAGTCAGTAGTGTAACACGATCTTCCACCACATTTAACTGCCACCTTTAATGTGTAATCTGTACTTCCTAAAATAATTCAATATAAAACCTTGCAATTTACATGTATCATGTACAAACATTGTGGCAGCTCTTTCAGTTGTTCTTCCTTAACTGACCATCTGATATTCTAGGGTTGATTTACTAAAGGAGCTGAGAATCTTCACTCAATAAATAATAGTGGTGTCACTTTGAATATCCAATCACGTACAAGTAAATCGAAAAATAAATAAAATGGCCAGCAGTGCCCATTTTCTAGTATGAATCTACTCTTTCCTGAAAGATTACCATCTAACAAAGATACTGCCTTCTCAACAAAAAAAAACACTGAAGCTCACACTTTATTTTTTTTTTTTTTTAGAGTTTTTGCAAGTGTCTTAGGGGTCAATTCACTAAGAATTAAATAGTGCTTTAAAAAAGGCGGTAAAATAATGCATGCGGAAATAATTCTGTAACTGTTCAATTCACTAAGAATTTCATGGCAAATAACTACTGCGGTAAAGTTCTTAACAACTGATGACTCATCAGCTGTCAGTGGCTTTCCCGCTCACAGCTGAATGTAAACATGTCGGCAAATAAAAATTATGAAAAAAAAACAGCGTGGGCCCCCTACCTCCATCCATACCTTCTGGTCTGGTATGAATTTTAAGAAAAACCCACTCCAAAATTAAAAGAAAAAAAAAACGCATGGAGGTCCCTCCAAAATCCATACTAGACCCAAGGGTCTGGTATGGATTTGGGGGGGACCCCATGCCGTATTTGTTTTTATTTTTGGCATGGGAAAAAATACAGCATGTGATACCACCAGCAAATCCCTGGTGATAGAGAGCACATCTTTTTTTAACTTTCTTTTCTGTTTGTGAATTGGATTTAACAGCTTACCACATGTTTTTTGCTATATTTATCAGCACATATTTCATTCTGCGTTAAATACCACATATTCGCTTTTTATTCTTCTTTTTGTGAATTGGAATTTTACCAGATGCGATAATTTATGCAAATGAATCACATGACCATGTTATCTTTAGCCATGTAACCTTTAGTGAATTGACCCCTTAGTCTTCAAATGGGGTGGGAGTAGATTTAGGCTGTTTTGACTGGCATGCCACTTGAAGATATCGTGTCCTGGTGGCACCCAGACTGATAGATGTATCCAAATCTGGGAATCCTGAACTACAAGACTGAAAATATTTTTTAACAGACTATTTTCATATGAAAATAGTAATAATACCTGTAATGCTCTTCCTTCCTTTAGCTCAAGGCAAACAAAAATTCTTTATCATCTACTCTTGATGAAGAAAACACAATTTACAATATCTGTAAA
Source organism: Staurois parvus (assembly GCF_062004578.1). Taxonomy (NCBI): domain Eukaryota; kingdom Metazoa; phylum Chordata; class Amphibia; order Anura; family Ranidae; genus Staurois; species Staurois parvus. The sequence continues at coordinate 864,414 of NW_028318451.1, read as the reverse complement.
AGATACAGCCCAAAGTTTTAGAATAAGTAAACTTTCATACCGGATCCAAAATGGTCCTCTTAAGATCATTCACAGACATCTCTTTCTCTTTTGGGAAGCTGCAAAATAGATATGTGAAGTTATAGATGGCATAAATATCCAGCAGAAGTCCATTTTGTAATGTATCGTCTTCATTTAAACCAGGGATGCCCAACCTGCGGCCCAAGATGGTTACGAATGCGGCCCAACACAATATCATAAACTTACTTAAACATTTTTATTTTTTTGGGGAATGCTTTGTAAAAATGTGTTTACACTTATCAAGCACATGCAGCCGGAGAAAAAAATTTGACAGTGTTGTTTTACTGGACTGTTAGAAGTTTTATCTTCCCAAAGAAAAATCTCTCTCTCTTCACATTCATGTCTTACTCATGTCATCAGTTTTCGGCAGCACCTAAATTTGTGAGCAACTATTTTCAAGGATGAAGCACACGAAGGGCAAAATAAGAACTAAAATATCTGATGAGCACCTTGAGAATTGTTACTATATCCATTGAACCAAATATTGATGCATTAGTTTATCAACAATGTCAAATATTGTACTCGTTTTATGTTGCCCTCTTTTATAATAAAAAATATTTTTAAAAAGTGAAGTTTTATTGCTCAGATAGGTACATTATCTATATCAGTGATCGTTAACTTATGATCTGCCTGTCTTTTTCTGCTCCCCAGCTATCGCTATTGTTAGTGTATTTTATGTGTGGCCCAAGACAATTGTTCTTCCAATGTGGCCCAAGAAAGTACTCATTTCCAGAGTACAATAGGACAAGTCTCTAAAAGGAACATTATTATATAATATGTCTACAGATTTACTAAAACTGGAGCGCTCCGAATCTGGTGCAGCTGTGTACTGTAGCCAATCAGCTTCTAACTTCAGCTTGTTCAAGATTTTACACCATGCAGTTTTAGTAAATAACCACATTTTATACACAACTGTCCTTCAATTCTGGAAGGAAAAGAGAACACACAGGAAATATGCAAACATGTTTCCTCAAATGACTAAACTCAAAATGCAACCATGCTCAAAACTTACCATGTTACCCATCAAAATACACGTAGCAAACATATGCACCTATATGCATATGAACTTATACAGACATTGGGACAGATTCAGCACTGCTTACTATACTACATACTGTTGCTGTATGTGTATACTTTCAAAATAATTTTATAGGCTCTGGGATAGAGTCATTAAAGTGCTTGTAAAGTCTGAAGGTAAAAAACCTAAAAGGTGTTGAGCTCCACCCTCAGCACCCCCTTCCCCCCATACTCACCTGAACCCGATCCAGTGATGTGCATGAGAGCAGAAGCTATCCAGGGTCTCTGCCTCTTCACTGGGTAAGCCAATGGCTCCTGCTGCTGTCAATCACAGCCAGTGAGGAGGGAGCGGGGGGGGGGGGGGGAGAGGGCCCAAGCCACCCTGTGTCTGTCTCAGATATACGAAGGCAGTTCGGGAGCGAGCATGCACATGTGCCTCTAGAGCAAATGGCTTGCTCTGGGCACTCAGCAAGGGGGAGGGGCCAGCCGGGGACCCAAAAGAAGAGGATCAGGGCTGCTCTGTGCAAAACCGTTGCACAGGGCAGGTAAGTATAACATGTTTGTTATTTAAAAAAAAAAAAACCCCACACTGAACCTTTATAATCACTTTAAAAGTAGAAGTCCAGGATAATAATGTAATATTTAAGCTTAAACCTGTTCCCACCCTTATTCCAAGCCCAAGTAATTATAGACCTGTTAGTTTAACTTCTATAGTTGGAAAGATAATGGAGAGTTTAATAAAGACCACATAGATGAGTTCTTGCTGGAAAAAATATTTTAAGCAACAGACAACATGGATTCATGAAAGACAGAAGTTGTCAAACAAATCTGATTTCTTTTTATCAGGAGGTGAGTAAAACCTTGGACAGAGGGGTGGTGGATGTGGAAAATTTGGATTTTGCAAAAGCGTTTGACACAGTTCTCCACATATGGCTAATGTGTAAGGTAAAGTCTAAAGGCTCGATACTAGTTTAAATACTCCTCCACCCTCCCCATAAACCTCTCCCCCAGCACAGCAGACCCCCACCCATTTAGATGCAAACCTTCTCTAGCATATAAGTTGCACCCCAATGAAAAGTCAGCCCAGCGCTCTAAAAACTCAAATCCTTCCCTCTTACACCAGGTTGTTAGCCATGCATTTAGTTCTCTAATCTCCCCTCTATCTTTCTAGAGTTGTGCATGGCACAGGTAAATAGTTACGAGAATATCACCTTGGAGGTCCTTCCCTTCAACGTGCAGCCTAGTTCTTTAAAATGATTCTTAGGGAGCCTCCACCTTCCATGTATTCTGTCATTGGTTCCAACATAGACCAAGACAGCTGGGTCATGCCCAGCCCCTCCCTGTAATTTATCAACCTGGTCCACCACATGTCAAACCCTGGCACCAAGGAGACAGCAAACCATTCAGCTGAGGCGATCCTGGAGACAAAATTATTATATCAGTCATTCTGATTATAGAATCCCCTACTACCACCAACTGTCTAGGCCTTCCTGAACAACCCTCACCACCCCTCCCAGATGGTCTGCCATCCCGGCTGTTAGGGATACAGTGACATCCAGGGCTTCCAGCCCTGAGCTTGCCACCCCTACATCTTCACCCAACTTGGCAAATCTGTTTGGGTGCACAAACCCAGGGCTGACCTTCCTTTTCTGTGAGCCCCTACCACTCCCTCACCTTACAGTAACATCTTCCTCCATGATAATCCTGATTAGCCCCTCCACATCAATCCCACTGGCTACCTGCTCAGGGAGCAGAAGGCCCCTTTCAAGGTTGTCAGTTCTGCCCAGTGTTGCAACTTGCTCCTCCAGATCTCTAACGCGAGCTTCCAGAAGGGCAACCCACTCACATCTGTCGCAGCGGTATCCATCCTGGAGCTGTTGCTCCATTGTTGCATACATGCGGCACACTGTGCACTGCACAAAACCCTCAACCCTGCTAGCACTCATATCCCAGTTACAATATTACTAATAGGAAATATCAGCTGTCACTTACAGGTTAGTAGACTCCTGTTTTTTTAACTCCACTTATCAAGTGTCCACTTGGTCAAAGGTTGAGCATGCAAAATACAGGCAAGCTCAGAGTGAGCTCTACAGCAAGTTATATAGTACCTAGAGCACCTGTGACCAATTAACCCCTCGCCTTAATTATCAGACTGAAGGAAGGCAAGGAAAGGAAGAAAAAAAATGCTATTTAAAAAGTGAAAGAAAAAGTGATTTAAAAAAGTGAAAAGCTTTTAGCAAGACCCTAAGAAGAACATAAAACAACTACAAGCACCAGCAATCACCAGCAGCCAAAAGTAAAACTGTTTTTCACTCTCCACTCAAATGTACCACTCTTTTTAGCTATCAGCCAGCAAAAAGTGCCAAACTTTACAGTTTTGGTTTGTGGCCATGTGCATTCTGAATTTTCTGTATCGGTTTCGGCACCAGAATTTTGGAGAACTGAGAGACTAGTTTCCATCAGGTATGGTTCACTTTTAATTGACAGCACACAGGAGTGGGCAGATCCATAACTGCTACTCAGTTCAACAGTAGCTTTAAATGTGCCCACTGCCACATGCTGTCAATCTAAAGTAAAGAGGACCAAATACTGAACTAATCTCTCAGTTCCCCATCAGGCTCAACTAATCTCTCAGTTCCCCATCATGCTCCTACAACCAGGGACATGTAAAATCACTGCCATAGCAACAGCTACTTAAGGCCTTGTTCACACCAAGTACAAAGATGTCAGTTTTTTTGCACGCATTCTTCAAGGGCACCAAAAAAAAGGTCAATTGTTCTCTCTTTGCCCTGTTCATACCACAACACTGCATCAGGAATCTGCAACGTGTATAAAACTTACTGAAGCCTGCATGTAAACTGAGGTCTATGCAAGTGAAATCTGCATGTCAGTTTCCATCAGTTTTTCTTAATGTATGGTGTGAACAAGGCCTATGGTGGCAGTATTAAGAACTACCTAATTTTGCTGGATATGTTACCAACACTGGTGCAAATGCTTGCCTGAATTAGGTTTATTTAGTTCTTAAGGCAGAACTCAATCCAATCTCAAACCGATTTAACAGTTTCAAAAAACACATGCCCGGATTGCTAACTGTCACATTTGCTTGTGCTCTCAACCAAACTGTGAAACCATCAAATGAATGGTTTCATAGCTGATCACATGTGCAGCATCATGGCAGTTGAAGATCAAACAGAGGCTAAGATGTCAGCTTCCGTGAGTGAAAATGGTAGAAGGGTTTAGTTCTTCCTTAAGGAAACTATTACCGGAAAAGTGCCATTAGGGCTGTTTTGAATCCCCCTGAATGTATATAACATACCCAACTGTAAATCCATCACTGATCCTGCCTCTTGCTACAAGACGATTGCATTTGGATCCGATGACAGGGAGAAAGAATCAACATCTGGTGTCAACCGCTATCACCATGGCATCCAAAAAGGCTACTGTAGAGACTAGTTATGTGCATCTCACTTTCCCTACCAGGGTCTAGTAGGCTGCAATTCCCTTTGATAGTCTTTTTTCAGGCTACTTTTTATTTTTTAAACAAAGTCACTTAAAGTGGAACTTTAATTGAGTTTAAGGTTTCAAAAAAGTTACATTTCCTGGTATGTCGGGAATGCGGTCACATTTGCTTGTGCTCTCAACCAAACTGTCAAACCATCAATGGCTGGAGTCATAACTGATCACATGTGCAGCATCATGGCAGTTGCAGATCAAACAAAGGGTAAGATGGCAGCTTCCTTGGCTGAAAAGGAGAGGAACATTTAGCTCTGCTTTAAAAACATACGTCGTCACTTGTGACACTAATCCAGACTGAAAAGTTTTTCTTAGTTTAGTAGAAAGGGATTAGAACATCTGTTTTTATTGCTGCCTGTACCCTGCTAGGGATATTCACCCTCTCTATTTGTCCTGGTGATTGTTAGCACTGAGAGTGAAAGAAAATTCCACCGTATCACCGTAACAGAGAGGAAATCTTCTGATGGAGACAGTAGTTCTACTGACAAGCAAGGTCAATAAGATCTAACGTACAAGAAGTGAAGAGAAATCTCCCCAATGAGGCACAAATGGTAAAAAAAACATGGGTATGATAAACCTTTACCCACTTAAGGTTTGCCCTATAGCAGTTTTACTGCTACAGGGCATTCCTCTGTGCAAAATCACAAATTGTTCCTGTTGTGAACACTCACAGCAGAAGCTGATCTGCAAGTGCCAGTGAACGGATGTCCTCCGGTACCCACCGATCATCGGGCAGAACACAGAACAGAGCTCTGCCTATGTGACAAGGCAGAGCCCTGTTCTGACAGGGGATGGAGTAAAGAAGCGTGTGTCCCTGCAAAGATGGGAACATGATCCTTCACTTCCCCTAGTAAAAGCACCACCTAGTATACACCAAGCAAATGGCTAGGCACACAGTTAATTAACCCTTTGATCACCCTAGATGTTTAGCCCCTTCCCAGCCAGTGTCATTAGTACATTGTCAGTGTATATTTTTAGCACTGATCACTGTATTAGTGTTACTGGTTCCCGCAAAGCATCAGTTAATGTAAAAATGTCCGCCGCAATATCGCAGTCCCGCTATGCGTCACTGATTGCCCCCAATACTAGCATTTTCAACACTGTCCATATTTTATGTATAACGCAAAAAGTAAAAAAAACTCAGGGGTGATCAAATCCGACTAACAGAAAGCTCCATTTGTGGCTGGAAAAAAATGAAATAATTTTCATTTATGTATAGCATTGCCTGACCACGCAATTGTCAGTTAAAGTAACGCAGCGCCATATCGCAATAAATGGCCTGGTCAGGAAGAGAGGTAAATCTTCCAGAGCTCAAGTAGTTACTTTGTCCAAAATGAAAGAAAAAAAGAGAAAAAGTTTTGCTGTTAGTTCTATTTTGTTTCATCATTTAGAGTGATGTCATACAATCTTATTTACGCCTCTTCCTTTAATCATCATGCACACTGGACGCTGCTGTTTTTGGATTTTGGCGTTTATTTCTACAGCCAGTAAAATCCTAGCATGTTATTCTATGTGTCCATACACATAAAGCAGAAATACTGCTTCCACGGGGCATCACGGGTGTGCATATATACATACATACATGATTTTGCATTTCCGGGTAGGGGGAGCAATCGAGTGCCCTACTTGCGCCGCGATTCGCGGCCTCGGCTGTCAATCATCAGATCCCGGTTAGTGATTACCCACCAGCACCTGGTGATTACCAAGCATCTCCAGCGGGGAGGAAATTTGTTTACAAACAGTCTTCCTCCCTGTCAGCTCCAGCGCACTGCTCAGAATGATTCTGATCAGTGTGCTTACAGTGAAGCATCCGCCCCCTAGTAAAACACTCCCTATATATAGTTAACCCTTTGATCGTCCCTCATGGTAACCCCTTGCTGCCCAGTGCCATTGCTTTTTTTTTTAGCACTGATCACTGTATTGATGTCATTGCGGATGTCAATGACACCAAGTTAGTTCCCCCCAGTGTCAGAATGTCCACCGCAGTCCCGCTAAAAGCTGCTGATCGCCGCCATTTCTAGTGAAAAAAAATATCCCAGTATCCATACCGCCATTTGTAAACTTTCACATGATTAATTTACACGTATTGAGATTTTTTTTTTTTAGCAAAGACATGTCACAGAATACATGTTGGCCTAAATTTATGAAATTTGATTTTTTTAATTTTTTTACTGGACATGTTTAATAGCAAAAAGGCCAAAATATTATTTTTCTCAAAATTGTCAGTCTTTTTTCTGTGTAGCACAAAAAATAAAATGCACAGGCAATCAAATACCACCAAAAGAAATCTTAATTCATGGGGAAAAGAAAAAGACACAAATTTCATTTGGGTGCAGCATCGCATGACCGCGGAGTTGTCAAAGTAACGCAGCGCCGTAACGCAAAAAATGGCCTGGTCAGGAAGGGGGGTTTAAATATTCAGGAGGGCAAGTGGTTAAAAAGCATTTTTTGGCAGGAGCACTTTTTGGCTGGGAAAAAAAAAAAAAAAAAAAAAAAAAAACAGAAGTAGTGGTTTCTAGAGGAGGTTTTTTTTTTGGTAAATGCGGAAAACCGGCATTTTTAGATTTTTTTTTTTAGCCAAAATGTTATTTTTTATTTTGTGTGTAAAAGCAGAAACGTGGAAAAACGCAGCTAATGCAAAAATACTAAAAAAAAAAATGCAGAAAAACTGACGTATTTAACATGATTTTATACAGCTGACACTACTGGCGTTTTTAACACACCCAGAGTGCATGAGGCCTTGGGGTGTATAGTAGACATACAACCCAATGATATGTGTATTAGGCTGTATCTGTAGTACACACCAGGGATGCAGCCACCCTTACAAGTAGAAACACCTCACCTACTGAAGTCAGGTGATTACTGAAAAACGAGGCACATAGGAAAGTCTGATCCATACAGCTCAGAAATAAATCACTACATTCCATAACATTGGCATCACCCATCTCAATAACGGATATCGTGTTCAAAAGGCTGATTCTATTATTTAATTCGTACAACATTGTGGTTCCTCTACAATACACTCACCTAGAGCCTCTCCACCAGCTTCCTTGTTAAGTTGCGGCAACCAACGAAACTACCGAACCAATCCTCTGCTAGGTTTACCTGACTACTGACATTCTTTGACACAGCTGTATCCGTGAATTTACATATTATTACTTGCAGCAAGCGGGGGTTCTAGTGCTGAAAAGTGTGTCTCTAGTACTATATATTTAGAAGTGGGAAGGCAGCCATTTTTCCGAAGACAAATTGATGCCTTTTTACACAATAGAAACGTCAGTAAAATGGCTTCATTTTCAGGACCCTATATCATTCTTAGCCTTGAGACTTGAATAGGCCACGTGATATCTGGGAAAACGAAAGTCACATGGCACTGTAGCACATGTGATATGTAAAGTCCCATGTGTGGGCTCTGACGTCACTTATAAACTGAGCTTTCATCCTCTCATTGTACACATTAGCTGAAGTAGCTGCAAGTTTTGGTCTGTCATTTTACCTTTTGCATGCGCCTGGCTGCAATATTATCCTAAACATGTCTTCTAAAACTTCTGAGACAAATACTACAAAAGGAAAGGACAACAGGTCAGAGCTGGAAGCTGGGTGGCTTATTAATTTTTGGGGAAATTGGTAATGTTGTTCTGAGGTTAACATTAATCCTTGGTTCACATATCTGTGTTCCTGTGGGCACGAGAGACCATTCATTTGAAAGGACTCCTGTTCCCTGGGACATGCAGGGAAGAAGTCCCTGCACTTCTTTGGAAATTGCAGCCTGCACCGGAGCCTTGGTTCACAGTGCGGTTGCGATTTCCAGTGCGGGCGGTGTGCCATTAGAATTAATGGCACACGCCTGCAGGTCCGCATTCTTCTGTGTGGGTGGTGCGGCTGCACGGATTTTTGTGTGGATCGGCGGCACCACCTGCACAGATGTGAACCTAGCTTAAGTCTAGGCTTGTACCTATGCATTTTTTGCTGTGTTTTGCAAAAACGCACAGCAGTCCATTTAACATGATTTCCTATGGGAGAGGTTCACAATATTTATTATTATACAGGATTTCTATAGTGCCAACAGTTCAGCGCCTTACAATATAAAGGAAGACAATACAGTTCAATACAAAAGGGTTAGGAGGGCCCTGCTCCTTGTAGCATACAATCTAAGAGACACATCTCTGCGTTTCCACCCGGTGTGTTTTTTTGAAAAGGGTGAGGGACTTTTTTAAACGTAAAATGTTGTGTTTTTGGTTGTATAGACTTCAGTGGAGATGCTGCAGAAAAAAATGTTGTGTGTTTTTTTTATGCATTTGCATTTTATTCTGCTCGGCAACAAGTTGGAAAACAATGCAAACCGCATGTGCAAATAGCACTGCAAATACGGACCAAACGCAAACTGCATAGGTGTGAACCTAGCCTAAGAGATTCTTTCTCACAACATGCCCTACTTGACGTGTTAAATTTTGATCTGTAGCCTTTTAGAGATTTAGAGACCATTCTTTAGCAGCGGGTGTGTACACACTGTAGTTGTGGCGCAGCAAAATTTAAAGTGCAGGTCACATTCGATGGGCAGTACTGCTGGCAAACACATTCTGTTCAAGTAAATGGGGCTGTGCTGCAGCCATGTGCATTAGCCCCTCTTCACACTAGTGCATTTTCTCCTGCATTTACTGTTGCGCTGTCATGCATGACAATGGAAATCACATTCTCTATAGTGCTTGTTCACATCCATGCAGTGCAGTGTGTTTTTTGAGAAGGCACAGTCACCTCTTTTAGTGCAGAGCATTTTTTTTTTTTTGCCCTACAGACTTTGAATAGAAATGCATGGAAATTGCATGTAAAATGCACGTAAATGCATTTGTAGTGCTTTTCTGGCAGAGTTTTAAGTATAAAATCTAGTCTCCTTCTAAAAAAAAAAAATGCATGTAAAAATGGGCAAAAGCGTGCTACAAAAATGTACAATCATGCAGCACTAGTGCAATCCTGGGCAGGGTGGGGGGTTCCTCTGTCCACCTCATTTGCGTGGATGGAGGAATCTTTTAGACTTTTTTTTTTAGTAAAAAGCAATAACGAAAAGTAGTGTGCAACACATTTTGTGAAAGCTTTTAGCACAAAGCAGTGGGAACTTTCATTTTTAGGCCCCTTTCCACATGGGATATACTCTGTTATGATCAGCAGAGAATCTGTCTGCTAACCAGAGAAGAACAGGCAGATGACAGGTCAGTGTCCACTCAAGTTATTTAGAACTGACATGGACAGAGCCTGCTCTGCAATATGGGAGGTTGTGTGTGTGAACTAAATTTGCTGTCTGCTCTCTAATCTGCTTAGACTACTTTAACACTGAGGAGTTTTTGAAGCGTTTTTGCGTTAAAAAAGCACCTGAAAAGCTCAAGAAAAATGCTTCTGTATGTATGTGAATGTATATATATATGTATGTTTTCACACTGAGGTGTTGCGGTGCGGTGTAAAAACTGCTTGCAGCATCTTTAGGGCGTGTTTGGTGAGTTTAAAAAAAAATGCTCCAAAAACGCCTCTTCCCATTGAGATCAATGAAAAAACACCTGAAAAGCACCTCCAAAAATGCCTCATTTTTGGTGCAGTTTTCAAGTCACGTGCCCTCAGAAAGTGTGGCAAAAGCACGGTAAAAACGCCTATGCATTATTGCCATGGATCAGTGTGAAAGTAGCCTAACCCTAGGTTCACACCTTTTTCACACCGTTTTCTGCAGCATTTTTGCAGTACAGTCCATTTAACCACTTCCCTCCAGAGGATTTACCCCCTTCCCCCCCCCCTTCCTGACCAGGCCTTTTTTTGCTTTGTGGCGCTGCGTTACTTTGACAATTGCGCAGTCATGCAACGCCGCACCCAGATGAAATGCACGTCTTTTTTTTTTTCTCCCCACTAATTGAGCTTTCTTTCGGTGGTATTTGATCACCTGTGTGGTTTTAGCGCTATAAGTAAAAAAAGACCGACAATTTTGAGAAAAAAACTGTATTTTGGACTTTTTGCTAGTAAACATGTACAGTAAAAAAATTTAAAAAATCAAATTTCGGCATAAATTTAGGCCAAAATGTGTTCTGCGACATGTCTTTGCTAAAAAAAAAAATCCCAATACGTGTAAATTAATTGGTTTACATGAACGTTATAGCGTTTACAAATGGCGGTATAAATACTGGGATTTTTTTTTCCTACTAGTAATGGCGGCGATCAGCAACTTTTAGTGGGACTGTGGCGGGCATTCTGACACTGGGGGGAACCAACTCCCATCAGTGACACCAATACAGTGATCAGTGCTAAAAAAAACACACTGACACTGTACTAATTACACTGGGCAGGAAGGGGTTAATGTGAGGGGCGATCAAAGGCTTAACTGTGTGTAGGGGGTGTGTGCTTCCCTGTAAGCACACTGATCAGGATGGCTGTGCTGTGCACCCGAGCTGACAGAGAGGAAGACTATTTGTACACAAAAAAGTCTTTCTCCCCATTAATTGATTGTTGGTAATCACCGGCCCGGTATATATACATGATTTTGCGCACCCGTGCCATCGTGTAGCAGTATATCTGCTATACTGTGCGGTTAACATGATTTCCTTTGGGACATGTTTACATCTGCGCGTTTTCACCAGGTGTGTTTTTCGGAAAGGGTCAGGGACTTTTTTGAACGCAAAAAGTTGTGTTTTTGGTTCTATAGACTTCAGATGGAAACGCTGTAGAAAAGCACGTATTGCATTTTTGCCACAAAACACAACAAAAATAATGTGTTTTGCATTAAATCTGCCTAGCGATAAGAAAAATGGAAAAAAAATGCACAAAAACACAGGTGCAAAAATGAAACGCAATGCAGAGACGTCTCAAACACAACCTGCATAGGTATGAACCTAGCCTTAGACGGAGAGGGACAGATCCCCTTCTGTTTGTTTTTAGCGGACCTGCTCAGAATGGAGGTAGGTGGGTGTAAGTGAACACAAGTCTGTTTACACTCGTCGGTCCATAGGGGTGATTGCAGGGTCTGATCAGGTCTGCCTGAAAAACCGAAAGGTATAGCTGATAGGATCAGCTGAAAAGTTGCAAAAGTTTTTGCTGTTTAACCACCTCCCGCCTGCCATATAGTAATATGATGGGCTAAAGGTGGTTCTCTCGTTCTGGGAGGACGTCATATGCGCGGCTTGGGGAGCGCGCAGCGTGGCGATCAGTGGTGTGCTGTGTCCCTTGGACACAGCGGATCACCAATCACGGAAAGAGCCGAAGATGTCGGCTCGATCATGTGATCAGCTGTGTCCAATCACAGCTGATCACATGTAAACAGGGAAATGCCGGTTATCGCGCTGACAGCTCGAGAGGAGAGCCGGTAATCGGCTTTCCGCGGAGGGGACATGTACACAGATCATCAGAGCACTGATGATCAGTGTGCCCTGATGATCAGTGTAGCCCCAGCAGTGCCACCTGTCAGTGTCCATCAGTGCCTTGTGCCAGTGCTCATCAGTGCCTTGTGCCAGTGCCACATCAATGCCACATATCAGTGCCTACCAGTGCACATCAATGCCACATATCAGTGCCCATCTGAGCTGCCTTTCAGTGTCACCCATCAGTGCCAGTCAGTGCTGCCTATCAGTGCCAGCAAGTGCCGCCTATCAGTGCCATGTATCAGTGCTGCCTTTCATTGCCCATCAGTGATGCCTGTCAATGCCCATCAGTGCCACCTATCAGTGCCCATCACTGCAGCCTATCAGTGCCCATCACTGCAACCTATCAGTGCCCATCACTGCAACCTCATTAGTGCATATCAGTGAAGGAGAAAAATCACTTATTTACAAAATTTTATAACAAAAACTAAGAAAAAAACTTTTTTTTTTCAAAATTTCCAGTGGTTTTTGGTTTAAGAAAAAAATAAAAAACCCAGAGGTGATTAAATACCACCAAAATAAAGCTCTATCTGTCACAAACAAATGATAAAAATGTCATATGGGTACAATGCTGCATGACCGCGCAATTGTCATTCAGAGTGCAACAGCGCTGAAAGCTGGAAATTGGCCTGGGCAGGAAGGGGGTATAAGTGCCCAGTAGGCTAGCGGTTAAAAATCTTTACAAACATGGCTAAATATGTTCCTCGGTTTGAGATTTTCCATGTTGTCACCAGCCTAATAAATGCAATCCACAAGACTTATCAGTTAAGAAATACACTGGTCAAGGCAGTTTACCGCCAAGAGTTCACGGTGGTATGCTTCAATAATCCCTTTGGTTGGGTTGCTTTTGCAATTGGAAGCTGGTTGGTGTGACGAAACGTGGCGCCCGACCCCTGCCCTTCTCACCAACTCATGACCGAAGGACCAGCCGATCTCGCACTGCGCTGACATTTGCGTAACAATGCCACTCTCAGCTGCACCCTACACAAAGATTTTCCAGCTCGCGGGACTACAATCTATGTGCCAGCAGCCTGAGAGCGATTGTTACCAGGTTAGGATAATTACGCAATTAACCTTTTACACTGCCACCACCACCTTTTTACAGAGAAGTAGGAAACTCACAAATCCTAGCAATAACACTATGATATTAGCATAGCTGTCTGTAATACACACTGTAGTCTTTTGGGACACGTGAAAGGTCCCAGAAGACTACAGGACCATTCAGAAAGTGCAGCGCTACTCGCGCATGCGCAGTGGGTACCCAGCTTTGAAGCCGCACGCTATCACAGCCGGGTGCCCACACTGAAGATGCCGGCCTCCTGGAATACAGGACGGCTGGTGAAACGGGCTGCGGGGGACACACCAAGGGACAAGTGGCTGTTTTTTAAAAGTCAGCAGCTACAGTTTTTGTAGCTGCAGACTTTTATTTTTTGACAGGGTGAGTGGAACTCCACTTTAAGCAGAGTCCAATTGTCCAAACATAAAGATTGCCTTGGCTCTCAAGTCCGTTAGATGTTTCTTGATTGATGGTAAATAAGAGCTGTCTTTTCTCAAGCCTGTCAGTCTTTTTCTATCATATTAAAGGGGTGTCACCTGAGAACAAGTTTGGGGATGGGTGCTAGGTGGTAACCAAGGTTATGATCAAGTCGCCTTACAATTTCATACTAAGGTTAACAACCTCCAATAGGTACAGATGGCATCCTAGCAACTGGCAGATTAATATTCAGAATTATATTTCAAACCCAGGGATACCAAACACAGCATACCCTTGTCACTCAGGAGGGAAGAGACTGCTTTCTTCTCTCTCCTTGGTGTTCATATAGTCATGTAAAGCCTTGTTTGACTCATATTAAAATGATCTATCCAAATATACACCTAATATTAATGTGCCCAGTTTCTGCTGAAATTTATGAATTGTTTGAAAAATGTCTACATGTGGAATGTATGTTTTATGGCACGCTCTAGCCCTAATGGCCTAACAAGTCATGACTGACTGAGTTATTGTTTTACGATCGGGCAGAGGAAAGTGGCTTTCAAAGAAGACCTCCTGCACCAGACTAATTAGCGGTTTACAGTCCTGGAGCTTCATCTATCTGTGTTTTAAAATAAGAGGCCCTTTTGATGATGTCCATTCAACTTACAGCTATAAATGAGGGAGGAGAGGAGAGACAAAATGGCTCCCATGAGGGAGGAGAGACAAAATGGCTGAGGCCTAACAAGATGGCTATCACATACAGCATCCATGTCTCTATTGCTCACAATAGTCACAGTTAGATTTGCCTGAAAATTGCTGTGTTTATGGCCAGCATAAGGGTTATACAGGCCATATATTGGCAAATTACATATGTTTTGTTGCGTATATGCATGGATCATTTTCAGCTTTACTTTAATCCTGATGGTTTTTAAAACTGAAAGATGTTTAAAGCTAAACTCCAGGAATAATTGTATTGCATACTTACAGTCCAGCTTGGAACAATGTTGGTATGCATTACTCATACCTGACTGATTGCTGAGGAAGCTGGAAATCACTGTAATAGTCAGTGCTGCTACAATGAGGGCTACATTCTTCCAGGTTCTTCCTAGGTTTATGCAAGTGGCTTCCCCTCTGCACACTGATCATAGTGGGTTGCTAACTTGGCATTGCTGCCAATTATAGAGCACTTTGTGTTTGTGTTTTTTTGTTTTTCAATGAAGATGTTCTCTGATTGGATAAGGTGGAGAGGAGGGGCTGTGACATCACAATTTCCACTTTCTTAAAACCGTTGTTCCTAAATGCCAAGGGTCTCAACGCACCTGAGCCACAGGTGCCACAGCCTTCACAAAAATAAGAGATTAAAAGCCTTCTTTCATGAAACTCCCTTTAAAAGCAATGCTTTCCCCAGATTCCAGATGGTTTATTATGCCACTAGTGCATCTTCTAAAACTGAGTCTTAATCTTAAACTGGCCATATGTTTGATAGATTTACCCCCCTAAAAATCTAATAAAATGCCCCCATCCATGCTAAACAGCACGGGTGGAAGAATCTCCCCTGCCAGGCAAGTTTTTTTTTTTTCTGAATACCCAAACAGCAGCTTTAGGGTTGCTGTAAAACCAAACACATTAATTACACAGGTTCTGTGGCTGACTAAGGTGGTAATTAACCTCACCTAGTGCCTTATCTGTATTAAATTGGCCTCAGAACCTGTGTAATTAACCGCTTCCCATCCATCTTATAGCAGAAATACTGCTACAGGATGGCTTGGTGCGCAAAATCATGTATATAGTTGTGATTTGCACTCCCGCGATGGTTGCAGGCTGGGGGCGTGCCCCCACTGACCCGCAGGCGCCATGATTCGGTGCCCAAGGAATCAATCATCCGATTTAGGCCAGTGATGTTTGGCCTGAATCGGATGATCGATCCCTGCCCTATCAGAGATCTTTCTGTACCTATACCCTCCCCCCAGTTAACCCCTTTACTGCCCTGTCACCAGTGTCATTAGTACAGTGTACAGATTTTTTACTGATCACTGTACTAGTGTCACCGGCAACTTCAGATAGTGTTAGCGTCCCTCCCAGATAGCGTCAGATTGCCGTCACTACACCGGTCATCACATTTAACTCCTTTATATCAAAACTACAGTGCTTAAATAAAAGTACATATATATAAATTAAGTGATAAATTGTTGAGCGCTATAAGGTGATAACAGTGTGTCGTCTTATTTTAGACGAAATATAATGACATAAACACACACTAAACACATATGAGTCCACAATATAAATGTTGAGAAATTCACATGGTGTATCAAAACGCCGGAGTCTGGCGTTACAGATCCCTCTTACTGGAATTGCATAAATAATAAGGTGCTCGTGACGTCCGTGGTAAGGAAAAGAGGTGTGCTTGCACTCACCGGACACACAATAATATTGCGCATATAATCAGAAGGGCACTAATGGTCATCTGGGAACCGATAAGGATGAGGCACTCCGATGGCACTTGGTGCACCCAGGGTTGGATTCCAGACCTCTCAGTAGGACCCTCTCAGCTTACAGGGACTGCTCCTTGGTATCACTTACACCCGGCATGAAGTAAGGTCAGCATCAAAGGAAATCCACCTTAAGTAGCTCAAAAATCAAGCCACCAAAGAGCTCCTGCAACTTCCCTCGTGTCTCTACTCCTAGGAGCTGCAGTCATCATTCCAGTATCATTTTTTTCGGCCGTAGATCAGCTTTCATATAAAAACAATCCTAGTGGCTAATTAGCTGCAGGATTGCTTTTACAAGCAGCCGGCAAAGATGCTCCCCCTCCCCAGCTGCGTTCCACAGCCTTCTCGGGCAGTCCCGTTCCATTGGGGGAACCTGAGAATGCAGACAATGTTTCTGCTAGCTGACCATAGACCTGATTGGAGACTGGAATGGTGCCAATCATCTCTATAGTTTAATAAATCGGAAGCTACAAGCATTTCATCACTTCAGTTTTGCAGGATATAAATAGCGCCATTTGTAAATTGGGAAAGCATCTGATCACACCGATCTTGGTGAGATTAGATGATGCAAGGGCAGAGGAGATATCTAGAGTCTAACAGACCCCAGATTCCTCAAATAAGAATACCCGTCAATCACATGGGATATTTACATTTCCTGTGATAGCAATAAAAGTGATCCAAAAAAAATAAAAGGGACAGTGTCAAAATAATAATAATAAAAAAAAAACCCCTCCCCCCACATGCACAAGCGTTGACCCAGAGCCGGTATGTAAACAGGCATGTGAGGTATCTCCGCAAACGTCAGATCAAGGGCAGTAATTCTAACCAGACCTCATCTGCAAATCTAAAATGGTAGCTTGTAAAGGCTTTTAAAGTGTTGCCTATGGATATTAAAAATGTTTGCAGTTTGTCGCCATTGCACTGGCATGTGCAGTTTTAAAACATGTCATGTTTGGTATCTATTTACTCCGCATACCATCATATTTTATATTTTACCAAATAAGTGGCCAATATATTGTGTTTTTGTGCATTAAAAGTAAAAAAAAGTGTTTTTATTTTTTTTAAAAATTGCGTTTGAAAAATCACTGTGCGAGTACTATGTGACATAAAAAATTGCATCACCCACCATTTTATTCACTAGGGTGTCTGCTTTAAAAAAAATATATAATGTTTGGAGGTTCAAAGTAATTTCCTAACAAAAAATACTGATTTTTTTTTTTCATGTGAACAAAAAGTGTCAGAAAAGACTTGGTCTTCAGGTGGTTAGAAGAGTGAGTGATGTGTGGCAGGAAATGTAATGCTGGGCATAAAATGCCCCCCCCCAATGACCCCTTTTTGGAAAGTACACCCCAAACTATTTGCTTAGAGCAGGGGCAGACTGACCATTTGGGTACTAGGGCACCACCCGAGGGCCCAGGGTCAGCAGGGGGCCCCATGAGATGCCTCTGGTACCTTTCATAGGCTTTTTTGGGTGTGGTTTGTGTGGGCAAGGATACAAGGGCCCCATGATCCCCTATTGCCCGGGGGCCCCATGAGTTGTCAGTCTGCCCCTGGCTGAGAGTCATGTTGAGTCAATAGAAGAATTTATTTTTTAACCACAAGTTTTTGGAAAATAAAAAAAAAAAAGAATTATTTTTTTTTTACACAAAATTGTCACTTCAGTTATTTATTGCTCACACATGCCATGGGTATATGTGGAATTACTCCCCAAAATATATTCTGTTACTTCTAAGAAGCATGGTCAGTATTTTGCAGATCTCGTTTGTTGCCACAAGTTTTTGGAAAATGAAGAAAGAAAACAAAAACAAATTTCTTATTTTCTTTTTTTCGGTTTCAAAACCATGTGAGAAAAAATTAGATCTGCAAAATACTCCATGTTTCTTTTTAAATTCCTTGGGGTGTCTACTTTCCAAAAAGGGGTCATTTTGGGGGGGTTTGGTGCTATCCTGGCATTTCAGGAGCTCCAAAACTGATAGGTAGTGAGGAAGTGAAATAAGGAAGTTATGCACCTTCAGGCTTTCAAAGTGGTCATTGGATTTCAGGCTCCTGTATGTGGCTAGGCTCCCAAAAAATCTCACATGTGGTATCCCCATACTCAGTAGAAGTAGCAGAATGTATTTTGGGGTGTAATTCCACATATACCCATGGCTTGTGTGAGCAATATATCATTTAAGTGACAACTTTGTGTTAAAAAAAAAATGTTTGTGGAACTTGTGAAAAAAACATAAATGTTCCATGGACTCAATGACCCTGATTTACTATTGTGCCTGGGCGCATTTCCGTGGGCGAATGTCTAATTTTTATGAGCGACCGTCTACTTTTACCCCGCTAAGAGATTTACTATTGAGCAGCATCAACAAGTAGACGCCCAATCGAATTTACTAACGAGACACACACCAGGAATCGGACTCACAAAGCAGACTAGGTAAGAGGTATGTCTAACACCATGAAAAATCACTGCAGAGACATGTTCACTTTGAAATTTACTTTGCCAAATATCAGGACTTCACTTTAAACAATATCTACCATTTCAAAGAAAAAATTAAAATGTGTTTAATTTTTTTTTTAACGACACAGTGAAAAACTAGATTCTCGGGCAGTTTATTTGGCTGATACAAATGCGCATGTGCAGAACACATTTTAGCCACATTGGTCGCGTCTACTGTGTTTAACAAACAGCACTAGGCATATCTTTATGTATTCTAATTTGATTTCCTTAGTTCTAGTGATTCTATTTTTGTTTCTTATCCTTTATAATTATTTCTGTAATGATTTTACTTATTTCGAAGGTCTAGATAATATTTATTTTGACAGCTGAATGTAAAAATAAAGGTCCCATAGATGGGTCAAAAATCGGCCGCTTTTTCTGCCGAAAAAAAAATCGACCGATTTTCGGGCCGTTAGTGGGTTAATTGGTCGGCCGTTTTTCGGGATTTTGGCACTTTTTTTTTATCAGTAAATTTGGGAAAAAATTTTTTCCAGCTTTACTGATAAACAAAATGTGCCAAAATCCCAAAAAATGGCTGACCAATTATCCCACTAACGGAAGAGGCCCTTGTCCCCATTAACATGCGGGAGCCCCTCCTTCCCCAAAGCACCCCCCCATGTTGAGGGCATGTGGCCTGGTATGGTTCAGGAGGGGGGGGGGGCGCTCGCTCACCCCCCCCCTTTCCTGACCTGCCGGGCTGCATGCTCGGATAAGGGTCTGGTATGGATTTTGGGGGGATCCCCAAGCTGTTTTTTTATTTAATTTTGGCGTGGAGTTCCCCCTTAATATCCATACCAGACCCGAAAGGCTTGGTGTGGATGGGAGGGGGGACCCCATGCCGTTTTTTTATTTATTATGGTGCTGGTTTTTAAATGTAATTTTCCCTTTTTTTTTTTTTTTTTTTTCTTCACTATAGCTCAGAAATTCACCTGTCACTTCCCCCAGCTAAAAGAGAGAGTTTTCTTGGAATTTATATCCCTAAAGGAAACAATGTTTACTCTGTAACTTTGGGGAAAGTGACTTCTAAGCTTGTGAACTATAGTGAAGAAAAAAAAAAAGGCTGGCATTTGAATTTGAAAATCAGCGCTGACATACACTTTGTATTGCGAAAAAAATTAACAATTGTGTAAACCGAGGCATTATTTTCAATGGATTTTCATTCGTAAACCGAAAATTACGTTAACCGCGGCATTGGTAAACTGAGGTACGCCTGTATTAGTATTGCAATCCTTTGTATTGGGATACATAGAACCAACATACATCTGAATTGGCAACAACATTTGTGTCACATTTGAGATATCTGGCTAGTTACACTGACCTTGCTGGGGGACCTAGGATTGATTCACACCACAGAAATACAGGCAGGATTAGTGTTCAACAGCTCTGTGGATTAGTGGTTAGAACTACTGCCTCACAATGCTAGGGTTGTTGGTTTGAATCCCAACCACAGCAATGAATTTGCATAATCTCCGTGTGACTACCCTAACATACATGTGCTGGTGGCAGTATCTTTGCTTTCTGTTTAAATGATCCCTAGAATGTGAATCAGAATGAGGCCTTGTCTGTTCAAACAGCTTTAAAGTAGCACCTTATATGAATGTCAAACGGTGGAATGAGATAAGGGCCTGGACTAATGATTGATTGGATAATGCTGGTTTGCACTCCACCTCCTTTTGGGAAAGTTTGTCAAACCATGAGAAGAGTGAGCGAGAGAAAAGGATTAAAAAAAAAAAATAAAATAATGGCATGGAGTCCCCCCCCCCCCCCCCCCCCCAATCCATAACAGACCCTTATCTGAGCATGCAGATACCGCATGCCTTCAAAGATTTATTTCCTTTGTTGAATTGCCTGCTTGGTTCACACTAGATGTGATTTAAATTTGTGATTTTTGTTGTCAATTTCACCGTGTTTTCTGTAGATTTACCAATGAGTTATTGCGTTTTCAATTGTGTTTTGCATTGCGATTTCTATTGTAGTCTATATGTGAAATCGCTACAAAATGCTGAAAAAGTTAGACAAGAACTACTTTTGAAATTGTGCTGCAGCAAATCGATTACGTTAAGACACTCACATCCACATTCATTAGATCGGATATTGGGTACAATTTCAATTCCCAAATTGCACCTGAAATCATGCACCCTGGATGCGACTTGGCATGTGATCTGCATGGCATGCGACTTGCAAATCGTATGCCAAGTCGCACCCTATTGTCTGCTATTAGAGCAGTCACATGGGTGCGTTTCCGACACTGATTTCTAAAGTAGTACATGTACTACTTTTGTGACAATTTGCATAGATATCTGTGTCAGATATCTTGCAAATCGTAAGGAAATCAGCATCTTCACTGTACATCGCACAATTTCTAAATCGGCTTTGATGTGACTGCGGTGTAAGGCCTTTTTTATGTTTGATTTCCTGAGTGTTTTTCCGATTTATGGGAAATGCCGCATACTAGCAAAAGTGAATTGACATTTTCAGTATTGCATGCGAGATGTGGTCATGTGACTGCCTTTTCACACCAAGATATTGAATGTAGCTTTTTGTTGCTGTCCAAATAAATGTGGAATGTGTATTTGATCAATAAACATTTGTACTATGTATTTTTTGGGGGGATTATTTCATGGTCTAGTTCAGCGTTTTTCAACCACTGTGCCGCGGCACACTAGTGTGCCGTGAGATATTGTCTGGTGTGCCGTGGGAAAAATTCCAATTTCATCTGTAACATGTGGCTTCGGCTCACAAATAGACCAATCATTAGAATCTAATGATTCAGTGGTCGGCAAGCCGCGGCTCGCGAACCACATGCGGCTCTTTACCCAGTCTAATGCGGCTCTTCTGTGTGCCGGGCGCCTGCTCCCCTCCCTCCTCTCGGTCGGCCGCTCCCCTGCCTCCTCTCGGTTGGCAGCCCCAAAAGTCCGCGCGGACCTTTTAATCCGGCTTGCGGATGTGGCTGTCAGGATGTGTGTAGGCGGGGCAGCGTGCCGAACGTGAGGGGAGGGGAGCTAGGCTCCTCTCACAGTCCGCCCTGAAGACCCGAACGGCGCGGGAAGACAGCGAGAGGAACGCAAAAGGTAAGTGAATTGACACGGGGGACTTGGCTTACTAGAAGGGGGGGGGGGGGAATAGTACTGTGGGGGATGAAATACTATATGAGGGATGAATTACTTTATGAGGGATGAAATACTATATGGGGGGATGAAATACTATATGGGGGATGAATTACTATATCAGGGATGAATTACTATATGAGGGATGAAATACTATATGGGGGGATGAAATACTATATGGGGGGATGAAATACTATATGGGGGGATGAATTACTATATGAGGGATGAAATACTATATGGGGGGATGAAATACTATATGAGGGATGAAATACTATATGGGGGATGAAT
Source organism: Staurois parvus (assembly GCF_062004578.1). Taxonomy (NCBI): domain Eukaryota; kingdom Metazoa; phylum Chordata; class Amphibia; order Anura; family Ranidae; genus Staurois; species Staurois parvus. The sequence continues at coordinate 842,587 of NW_028318451.1, read as the reverse complement.
TACTATATGAGGGATGAATTACTGTATGAGGGATGAAATACTATATGGGGGGATGAAATACTATATGAGGGATGAAATACTATATGAGGGGATGAAATACTATATGGGGGGATGAAATACTATATGGGGGATGAAATACTATATGAGGGATGAAATACTATATGAGGGATGAAATACTATATGAGGGATGAATTACTATATGGGGGGATGAAATACTATATGGGGGGATGAAATACTATATGGGGGGATGAAATACTATATGAGGGATGAATTACTATGGGGGATGAATTACTATATGGAGGATGAATTACTATATGGGGGATTAATTACTATGCTTACTATGGGGGAATATTACTATACTTACTATGGATGACACATACACATCATTCATCTACTCTTGGTCCGGCCCCCGGGTCCAATTATAAAATACTTTATTATTTCATAATAAAGTAATTATAAAATAATTTCTTTGTGTTTGATTCCTATTCAAGAGAATTACTTTATATATAGTCAATATAGGCACAGAGGTAAATTTTTTTAACATTTTCTAATGGTGGTGTGCCTCGTGATTTTTTTCATGAAAAAAGTGTGCCTTTGCACAAAAAAGGTTGAAAAACACTGGTCTAGTTGAATGTTGCACAGTGGCTAAATGGTTAGCACTTCCACCTGGCAGTACTAGGGTCATTGGTTCGAATCCCAGCCACGGCATGTTTGCATGTTCTCCCTGTGCCTGTGTTTCCTCCGGGTACTCCGGTTTCCTCCCACACTCTAAAGACATGCTGGTAGGTTAATTGGATCCTGTCAAAATTGGCCCTAGTATATGTATGAATGTAATTTAGGGCTCTTAGTACGCCCCTTGAGGGTTAGGGACTGATGTGAATTTACCACATCTATATGTAAAGCGCTGCGTAAATTGACAGCACTATATAAGTATCTGAAATGTACTAGCACCCCTAACTTATTTTTGCTAGCTATATAATATGCCCAAATCTTCCTTGTTAGAGCGCAAATGTGCGAGTATGTCCAAAATAACAAACCAAAAGCCCCCTATTGCACCACCAGACCATGTTTTGTTCCAATGAATAGGTTGTGTTCAATGTGCAGCTAGCTATTCTTTTTCTACAATCCTCTTAACAGTAATAAATTGGGCCCCCAATTTATGTTGACTTTGGGCCTTTACTGGCAAATATATATTTGCCAATGTCATATACACAGTATAGCTGCAAGCATACATTCACCAATGCCAAATCTACAATAGAACTGGAAACATATATTTGCGAATGTCATATACACAATGGAGCCACATGTAAAATTGCTATGGTGCCCAAATAAATGCCAAGACGGCTGTTGGAGGAGGCGCTAGAGCAGCTGTCATACCGGAAATACGTCATGACGCTTGCGGAAGGATGTTTGCACACACCCGGAAGTGGGGAGTGTGAGTGGATGGGAGTGTAGTTAGGAGAGTTTAGTGGTAATTTGCAAGTCTATTTTTTAGTTTTGTGAATTGTTCTTTTGTGGAATTCCAGACCACATCTGGACATGGCGAGATCGCTGTTCTCCACCGAGGAGCTGATCCTCATTTGCTGGGGAAACATTACTAATAATTGTTGTATTTTCAGTTGAAAACATGTCCAATTCCTAGATCCATTGAGGTACATAGCAGAGGTTCAAGGTTCTTCCTTACTATACATGTGGCACAGACACAAGCATACACCCAGGGCCACTGTTAGATATCATGGGGCCCCTGACAGCCCCCCACCGCCAGAGAAAATATCCAAATTATATTTATGGTAAAAATACACTAAAAACATTATTAATGGACATAATCCCAACCATATTCCTGTGAAATCTAAATGATAAAACTGTACTGAGTTCATAAATAAAGCTGTGTGTGTAACTGAGGTGTAATTGAGGTTTTGGGGCTCATGGGTGCTGGGGCCTGTAGAGTGGGAATCAGTGGTTTGTTTTTGTGGCTATCGCCGTTTGTAGGCAACCTATGTTACACTATGGAATTGCTGCAGGTCATAATTTGACAAGCATATGGGTGCAGGTGTACAGCCCTGAACACAGACAGTGAGCATTCAGGGCCACTTCCCAACGCCTTCACACCTGAGCACCTGTGTTCATACAGCTGCTGTGTCCCCATAGTGTAACAGGTGGCTCTAGCCACATAAACAACCCACTCATTCATGCTGTACAGGCCAGAGGAGCTGTGTGAATGGGGCATTTTTTTTTTTTTTCCTCAGCTCGTTAATTTCAATGGCCTGCCTAATGTGTGGGAACATGCAAAAATACTGCAGGCATATTATTTTAAAAGTGTGTTGCACCTAACTGAGCACATCTGCAAAGGGCATTGCATTTCTTTGCTGTGCTGGAAAATGTGTGTTCTTGCATGCGTTTCTGCACCACCAATGGTGTGAACAAGTCCTAAGGGCCAGTTCACACTATAGAAACATGTGTTCCTAATGCGTTTTTGCATGCCCTTTTGGCATGCATGTTTAGTTTGTTCCAGTACATTTTGGATGCATTTTGGACACATTGCATTGCATTTTTGTATCCCTTCCAGTTAGTTTTTTCTACACTTTATTCAATTTAATTAGGGACATGTGCGTTTTAGTACATTAAAGGACGTTTCAATGTGTTCCAGTACAGTTCTGTGCAGAAACAATGCAGCGTGGTCAACTTTGTTTACAGCACCTGCAATGCACTGAAAATGCAAGCGCTGATGTGAATTATGACATTGACAACCATATAACCTTCTTTCTGTGCGTTTGTGATGCCGAAAAAGCAACTGAAACACATGTAGTGTGAACTGGCCCTAAAGATTATTAGAGGTAAGGGAATGGGACTGACCAGGGATTGTGAATTCAATCAGACTAGTGGTGATATAAAATCAGCAATCGTATAATAATGTGAGATCTGAGCTGTAGCATATAGAAAATGAGACGCATTCACTTGATCAGTAAATAGTTAAAAAGAGTGGGGCGGTGATCCATAGATTTACATATGGGACAGGTGATGATGGGGTGGGGGAGGGGGTCAAGTTGTATAAGGAGACAGATTTAAAAGAAGAGAAAAAAGTTACAATGAAATATACACAGCATGAAACTTGCACATTTCCTAATTGGCAGAAGAACAGGACGCAGGTAACATTCATCCACTTTCTAGTCATTAGGCAAAATCATAATTGATCAATATTCCTGGCACTGACACAACCCAGAAAATTGATCTCCATTTTTTTAACGTTCATAAATGTCAAGGAGCTTATAATCTAAGGGCAGAAACTCAGCCATGTAACTAGGTCCAATGAACCTAACAGCATGTCTTTTGAGTGTTTGCAGAAACACATCCATACAGGGAAAGCATGCAAACTGGGATGCAGCTATGACTGGGATTAGAACCCATGACCCAAGTGCTGTAAGTTCTGAGTTCTAACCACTAAACCACTGTGGGAGACACAGTTTGAGCTACAATGTAGAATAGTTACATTGTTTAAAAATGATAAAGCGAGCGCTGGTAAAATTATATAGACTACTAAAATGGTATTACACAAGATAAATATAACCACGAACAGTAGTGCATGAACTCGTGAAAGGTCGTCCACCCTTGTGACAGTGTACTACACTATTAAGCACCTTTCTGGCTCCTGTGGCTGAGCTAATTCCTCCCCAGGACCATTTGGGCACCCACCCTGATGGATGGATGGCTGGAACTGGATGACTAACCCATAGCTGCCAGCATACCGCTGCACCCCCAGATGTGTGATGTGTATAACCCATGTGCATTAATCCTTTTGTTCTGGTGAGTGTAGACCAGTCCCAAGGGTGGTTTATCTTTCTCGAGTTCATGCACTACTGTCCGTCACGGAGAAATCACACGTGCCAGTCATAGGCACTCTCTGAGTTGGTACTCCCACACAAAGGACATTCCATTATTCAGGAATGATTATATGAACTTATTTTAGCACCATTTACCATTTTACATCATTATTGCAATTCTTTGCACTTTTTGGTTTTTACATGCGTTCATTATTGATCACATGCATTTTTATAGCACTGCCCTTGACTTTAACATAGAATACTTACGTGATTAAAGAGAATGAAGATATATAATTATATTGGGAAATTAAAACTAGACAATCCAAATTATTTGAGATATAAGTGTGAAAATGTTTAACATTTGAAAATAGAATTTATGACATTCATTAGTAAATGCATTAGTTGTCTGATCATTTTGGAGAAACAGCAAAAAAAAACAATTCTAATATAGGTGTACTATTTGTTACATTCTAAGTATTCTCTTATGCTAACAGAAAAACGCCAATGCTACAAAGCCCGCGCTTGTGCGCCATCTAGCGAACATATCCAGTATTGCACCTAAAAATGTGCCAGATGCAATTCCACATTTACTAATAGCAAAGTAGACGTTTGTCAATGAGATTGCTAGACGCCGCTCAGAAGACTGACAGGTCTTGATTGATTTAACTGAGTCTGCCTGAATGTTCAGAGTCTGCTGGTAGACTCAAGTCTTAGTAAATCAGGGCCAATATGCCTCTCAGCAGATAGCTTAGGGTGTCTACTTTCCGAAAAGGGGTCATTTGGGGTCTCTTGTACTATCCTGGTATTTTAGCACCTCAAGAGATGTGATGGGCAGTCAGAAAGTAAAAGCTGTGTAAATTCCATTATCTATACCATAGTTTGTAGAAGCTATAACTTGCACACAAAGCAATCAATATACACTTATTAGGATTTTTTTTACCAAATACATGTAGAAAAATCCATTTTGGCCTAAATGTATGACTAACTTTGAGTTTACTATATATTTTTTATAGCCAAAAGTGAGAAATATTGTTTTGTGTTTTTTTTCAAAATTTTGTGTTTTTTTTTTTTGTTTATAGCGCAAAAAATAAAGTGCACAGATGATCAAATACCACCAAAAAAAGCTCTATTTGTGTGAAAAAAGTACTTAAATTTTGTTTGGGTACAGCATTGCATGACCGTGCAATTACCAGTTGAAATAGTGCAGCACCAAATAGCTAAAAAATCAGGTCAGGAAGGGGGGTAAATCATCTGAAGGGCAAGTGGTTAATGTGTTTGGTTTTAAAGGGATGAAGTGGCAACCCTACAGCAGCTGCAGCCGCCATTCAGCCAAAAATGTTAAATTGAATGGAGGGGGCCAACAGGACCACCCATAAAACAATTTTGAGTCTGTTCATTGGTCAAATAAAATTTGCAGTGTTTGGCCAACTGTTTTTTTTTTTTTTTTTTATTTACTATGATAAACAATGTGGCAGACAGACAAGGCTGTTAATTATTGTTGAATGGAGTCTTAGTTTTACACCCATTGCCTTAATTTCTAAAAGCTAAAGCTAAAATCTACTGCCCCAATGATAAGCAGGTGCTCTTCTTCTGCGCTGTGTGCAAAAAAAATGTCGTGAGAGACTTTAACATACACCTCAATCCTCTTGCTCTTCTTCAGAAGCCTCTCCCATCACCTATAGAGCATTACTCAAAATAAAGACCATTTTTATTGCAACACTGCCCTTTTCCCCAGAGCCCACCAGCACTTAGAGCCTCAATATTATAAAAACCTGGAATGCATTTGGACCCACACTTTGTAAGTGCTTTCAACTCTTCCACACCTCCCACAACATCTTCACACTTTATCTGTTTTGGCAAATGATGGTAAAGATCCTGCCAAGGTTTTCCAGTTATAGGCCCATTTTGCTTCTTTATGTGTGTCAAACTGTATACCAAACTGCATATTACCTTTACTACTCCCCCCCACACCAGTGCAAGTGGGAATTGCCTCAGGAAGGAAAGCCTGAGACAACACACTGAAAGCTGTATACTAAATCGCTCTTCTACGAAGCTTAAAAAGGAAGGGTTCTTTTTGTCAATGAATGCTGAAAAGGCAATTAATAGAGTAGCATGAGGCTACATAAAGGCAGTCTTCACTTTGGTAGGAATAGAAAAAACTTTGGTTGCAAGAACCTTGGCTCTTATACTTCAATCCCAGTGCCAAGGTGAAGGTGAACAGCTGCCTGTAAGGGAATCCCGGTGAGACGATTGGCGAATAGAAGTGTGCATGCGCAAAGAAATGCGCGATCGTGCACATGCATGGTGAAGATTGGCGCCAGACGGACTATTTAAAAGGTGCTTCTGCCTGTGCTGAGTGCTGACTGGTCTTCAGCTGTTCCCCGTTTCCTGCTCATTCCTGTGTGATTTCCTTGTTGCTGACCTGGCTTGTTCCTGACCTGACTCTGATTACTCTCCTGCTTGATACTTGTTCCTGACTTCAGCTCTGCTCCTGACTTTGGCTTGCTTATGATTTGGTACCTCGCTGTCTGCCCGTTGATCACCCCGGCTATTCCTATGACATTGCTCCTGTCTCCCAACCCAGCTTCCTGCCTTGCTATGGTGCACACCTGGCGACCTACCATGCCAGCTCTGCATATCACTACTGTTCCTAAATTGGAGGTTCATCAGTCTTCCAAAGTCTCCATCTGCAAGAGCTGCAAACAACACCTGCTGGCGCTCTTGTCCCCCTGGTCCCTAGACAACCTCTGTTCCACTTCCAGTGGGGTCAGGGCTAGTGACACAAGTGAGGCCGACCTAGTCATTTCAGTCACCAATCAGGTACGTGACACTGCCTCACCGACACTTGCACAATTCAAAACTGTACCCGTCAGGGGTGACTGTTATACCCATATAAATATACTCACCTTTGAACCATTTCACTGGCGACTCTGTGTGGATCATGACATAACAGGGAGGATATAGTAAACACTATCGCCCTTTGCCGACAATATATTATTGTTCCTCACTGAAATTCCCAGTGTCTCCGTAGAAAAATGCTTGTCCCACTATGTGATAGCAATAAAGTTAATTGTAACATAAAAAAAACATAAATTTTACAGTCTCCCTGCACCCCTTGTACACACACATAAGAACATAAACTTATGCAACTGGTGTGCCTATGTTCAAAAATATTGAATATGCTACACGTTACATATCTCCATGAACTTTCTTCTTTTTAATTTTCCAAAACAACTGGATAATATATTGTTTGTGTGCACTAAAATTAACTTTCTTTATCGTACATCTTGGGACACAGAGCAGGCTATTCATGACTATGACTAGAGATGAGCGAAGTATTCAAAAATTCGATTCGGCTGATTTGGCGAATTCGAGGAATAAATTCGATTCGATGCGAATATATTCGCTGCAAATTTAACTTATAAAAGGGTGTTTCTAGGCTTCAGAGAGCCTTCATATTAGTGCAGAACACTGTACCTTTAATTTAAATGCCCTTGGAGTCTGCTGGGGAAGAGAAATAATACTGTCAGTCAGTATGACATGCAGATGAGTGCCGTCGATCTTAGAATCACCGCACACTTCACTCATTTGGGCAGTCACGGGGCCAAAACCAGAGTGTGGAGCCACAGTGTGGCGGTGGAGGCAGCAGCAATGGGAGGCCATACAGCACCCTATGAAAAAATGGAACCCATCAGCAGTGTGAGGAGACCTGAAAGTGGCACATGGCAGAGTGTGGCGATGGAGACAGCAGCAATGGGAGGCCGTACAGGGACCCATGAGAGACTCTGGACCTGGCAGCAGCATGAGGAGGCGGTATGGGGGCCCATGGCAGATTACGGGCCTGGCAGCAGCAATGGGAGGCCCGTAATCTGCCAGCACCCTATGACAAAAAATGGAACACACCAGCAGTGTGAGGAGACCTGAAAGTGGCATATGTTTGGGGCATGATTCATGGCGGATTTAGTCAGTTGTGTCAGGAACTGGTGGTTTGAAATCCAGACTAATCCACGCCTGATTCATTTTCACAAACGTGAGTCTCTCCACACTTTGGGTGGACAGTCGTGTCCTCCGCGGAGTTACAATACCTCCTGCCGCACTAAACACGCGCTCCGATGCCACGCTACTGGCCGGGCATGACAGCCTTTCAAGGGCAAATTCAGCTAGTTGGGGCCAAAGGTCAAGTTTCGTTGCCCAGTAGTCAAGGGGATTGTCTACCTCGGTTGGCAGGGTGCTGTCCAAGTAGGCCCAAGCCTGTTGTTTGAGGTCCTGCTCCAGGTCCACCTGATGCTGCTGCTGCTGCGGCTGGTTAGTAGTTTCCTCACTGCGCTGGTGAAGAAAGCTACTCATCATCGACTGCAGACTGAGGCAGCCGCTGCTGGTGGAGCTGCCACTGCTCCTACCACCCCACCCCTCCCCTGCTGCCATGGCAGCGGAACGCGAGCGCACAGGGCCCACAGTGTCTGAGGATGGACGTTGGCGCAGAAAGGCAGAGACCAACTGACTACATAGGTGGTTTTTATAGTACGTTATTTTGGCCTCCCTCTCAGCAGGTGTGAAAAAGGCCACCATTTTTGAACGGTAGCAAGGGTCCAACAAGGTGGACAGCCAAAAGTCATCCCTCTGTCTGATGGTTATTATTCGGCTGTCGCTACGCAAGCAACCGAGCATGCTATGGGCCATTTGTGCCAAGGAATGTGAGGGACTCCCTGCCTCCATCTCCACAGCATACTGCCACGGTGCGTCTGGGTCCTCTGTCTCCTCCTCCTCCTCCTCTACCAGATGCTCCTGCTCCTCCACTCCTGTCCGCTGAGTGGAAAAACCACCCATTTCACTCAATAATTCCTGAGCACAAATGTCCTCCTCTACCTCCTCCTCTTCTTCCTGTGCTGCCCCCACAGGGGTCATGTGGCGTTGAGATCTGTGCGCCACGTCTACCGCACCCTGACCAGCCATTGTTAACAGCATTTGTTCCAGGACGTGCAACAGAGGAATGACGTCGTTCATCCCATAGTCCTGCCGACTCACGAATAGCGTGGCCTCCTCAAAGGGCCTCAGCAAGCGGCAGGTGTCACGCATGAGCTGCCAATGGCTGACATCGAAGTTACACAGGGGAGTACCTTTATCCGCTTGTAACATCAGGAAATCGGTGATGGCCTTTCGCTGTTCGTAAAGGCGGTCTAACATGTGTAGGGTTGAATTCCACCTTGTTGCAACGTCGCAGATCAGGCGATGCTGTGGAATTCCGTTCTGCCGCTGCAGCTCAAGGAGGGTGTGCTTTGCGGTGTAGGAATGGCTGAAATGCATGCAAAGTTTATGTGACATTTTAAGGATGTCTTGCAGTGGGATGGTGGATTTTAGGAACCGCTTGACAACCAGATTGAACACGTGAGCCATGCATGGCGCATGGCACAACCTTCCTTGACGCAGAGCAGACACCATGTTCTTTCCGTTGTCAGTCAACATGGTTCCGATTTTCAGTTTGCGCGGAGACAGCCATCTGTCGATTTCTCTGTTCATTACACTCAGAAGTTCCTCCCCTGTGTGACTACGTTCGCCAAGGCATACCAGGTGCAGCACAGCGTGACACCGTTGCGCCCTGCACATGTGATATGCCGGTCGGGTAATGGGACTTGGCACGGGGGTGGCGGCTGAGGACACGGCGGAAGAAGAGGTGGTAGAGGCGGACATTTTTTGTGGACCAAGGACGTGCAAACGTGGAGGCAAAAGCGGCGTGACCTGTCCAAGTTGCTGGTGCGGCTGTGCCGGCACCACGTTCACCCAGTGGGCCGTAAATGACATGTACTGTCCCTGACCGTAGTTACAGCTCCACACGTCGGCGCTGCCGTGCACTTTGGCAGAGACCGACATGCTCAAAGACTGGCCCACCATCTCTTCTACATGTGAATGCAGGGCTGGCACTGCCTTTTTGGCGAAGAAATGACGGCTTGGCACTCTCCACCGCGGCACGGCACAAGCCATCATTTCTCGGAAAGGTGCTGAGTCCACCACTTGGAAAGGGAGGGACTGCAGCACCAGCAACTTGGACAGGAGGACGTTCAGCTTTTGCACCGTCGGGTGCGTGCTCGCAAACTGTTGTCTCTTGGAAACGGATTCCAAGAAAGACTGCTGACGGAATCCGTGAAGAGGAGTAGCAGGAGAAGGAGCATCTGAAGGAGCGGAAGATGCCAACGAGCGACAACTCCCCTCAGCAGAGGTGTTGGAGCCTTGACTGGCTGATAGAGGGCGATTGACGTCGGGTGACGGAGCAAGTAACGGAGCGGGTGATGGAGCGGGGGCTGGGGCAGGCAGAACCGCCGTATCTTTATCACGGTTTTCCCAGGCCACCAAATGGCGACGCTGCATATGCTGACGCAACGCTGTAGTCCCAACATGGGCCCCCTGGCCACGCTTGACTTTCTGGCCACATAGTCGACATACGGCTACGTTTACTTCCTCGGGCGGCTTGACGAAAAATTGCCACACCGCCGAGTAGGAAACTTTGCCCCCGCTACTCCTCACTGGCTGACTGCTACTTCCTCCGTGCACACCGGCACCACTACTGGCCGTGGTGGTAGGCTGCAGTGGAGCTGGTGCTCTACTCCGTGGCCATTTGCCTCCACTGACACTGCTGCGACCCTGCTGCCTCCTGGGCAACCCACCGACTGTTTTGCTCGCTGCCAAGCTGCCACCCTCTTCTCCTGATGATGCGGAAGCAATAGCCTGATGACGACGAGGCTGCCAAGTGCGATCAGCCTCATCATCATCAATTAGGGTCTCCGCCTCACTACTAGCCCCCTCGGCTGCGTGTGGGTCAGGAGACAGACCTGTCTCTAGACTGGCTACCGAGCTACTCTCCTCGCCACTACTTCTTTGCCTGGCTGCTGAAGAGGCGGATGTCTCCCCCCGTTCCTGACCGCCCTCTGTTAGCTCTTCCTCACTGTACAGTGGGGCTGAGCCCACAACATGCGATACTTCGCTTGGTGAGGGAACACCAAAGGACAGGGGCAGGTAGAGGACACGTGATTTCAGTGGGCTTGCTCCCGGGCCATGCCAACTAACGGTTGTGTCTGACGTACCCACCGACCGTTGGCTGTAGGTGTCAGAGGTGACCTGGGAAGAGGAAGACGACCGAGCCAACCAATCGATGACGGCAGGGTTGTCGGTGGAGACACGACCGCTGGATGACACCGGGAGCACTGGCCTCTGGCTGCGAGTAGTGCTGCCTCGACCCCTTCCTCTGCTGCCACATCTGCTCGCTCCTAAAACATTGCCTCCTCTGCCACTCCTCTGCATGTTGTCTGACATACTCTTTAATTCAACGATTCTGTGTCCCTGAGTAACAATTCTGTGTCTGTTCCTGAGTAACAATTCTGTGTCCCTGAGTAACAATTCTGTGTCCCTGAGTAACAATTCTGTGTCTGTCCCTGAGTAACAATTCTGTGTCTGTCCCTGAGTAACAATTCTGTGTCTGTCCCTGAGTAACAATTCTGTGTCTGTCCCTGAGTAACAATTCTGTGTCTGTCCCTGAGTAACAATTCTGTGTCTGTCCCTGAGTAACAATTCTGTGTCCCTGAGTAACAATTCTGTGTCCCTGAGTAACAATTCTGTGTCCCTCAGTAACAATTCTGTGTCTGTCCCTCAGTAACAATTCTGTGTCCCTGAGTAACAATTCTGTGTCCCTCAGTAACAATTCTGTGTCCCTCAGTAACAATTCTGTGTCTGTCCCTGAGTAACAATTCTGTGTCTGTCCCTCAGTAACAATTCTGTGTCTGTCCCTCAGTAACAATTCTGTGTCTGTCCCTCAGTAACAATTCTGTGTCCCTCAGTAACAATTCTGTGTCCCTCAGTAACAATTCTGTGTCCCTCAGTAACAATTCTGTGTCCCTCAGTAACAATTCTGTGTCCCTCAGTAACAATTCTGTGTCTGTCCCTGAGTAACAATTCTGTGTCCCTGAGTAACAATTCTGTGTCCCTGAGTAACAATTCTGTGTCCCTGAGTAACAATTCTGTGTCCCTCAGTAACAATTCTGTGTCTGTCCCTCAGTAACAATTCTGTGTCCCTGAGTAACAATTCTGTGTCCCTCAGTAACAATTCTGTGTCTGTCCCTGAGTAACAATTCTGTGTCTGTCCCTGAGTAACAATTCTGTGTCTGTCCCTGAGTAACAATTCTGTGTCCCTCAGTAACAATTCTGTGTCCCTCAGTAACAATTCTGTGTCTGTCCCTGAGTAACAATTCTGTGTCCCTCAGTAACAATTCTGTGTCTGTCCCTGAGTAACGTTTCTGTGGCCCTAAGTAACGTTTCTGTGGCCCTAACTCTCTCCCTCAATACAGCCAGGTCTGCCTCTCTTGAATGACTGGAGGCAAATGGAGAATTCTAAAATGGCCGCAATTTATAGCTCGACCATTACACAGTGCTGGCTGGCTGGCTGCTGATTGGCTAATGCGATCACATGTCATGAATGAATGCATTATGGGTCAGCGCGCCTTGTCTGCGCGCCTTCCCAGAGATCCCCGCTCCGTCGCCGCACATGTCGCCGCCATTTTTGGAAAAATTTCGATTCGCGCATCCGAAGTCTGCTAATCTTCGGATTCGTCGCGAATCGAAATTTTCCTAATATTCGAAACGAATTCCACTTCGCCAAGTTCGATTCGCTCATCTCTAACTATGACTATAGGTGAATGGACACTGGCCGACCAATCAGAGAAGTCTTCCTCCCCCTCTTACACAGGAAGTACTTTTCTGTTAGGTGGATAACACTGGAGTGTTGCGTGTGAGCATACTTGAAGGTCCAGAATGGTTCCATTTGAGAATCAGGGGCTTTAATCGGATCCATTCGAAAATATGATGGATGGTACCCGAGCCTCGCTGGATAAGGGGATGAATACCCTCAGGGTTTTGCCTGTAATGCAGTCTTACGCTGTTGGACCCTGCGTAATGGAACCCTGTGCAGTAGATACTGACCAAGGAGCTTTCCAGAGGTGTGCTGTACAGGTCTGAGGCAGTCACCCCACTTAAAAGGGGACCAAGTCTTTGAAGGTCTACATGACAGGGCCAGCCATGAGGGGTAAAGGTTGGTTCCTGGCTTTGGTCAGGGACCTGCAGTGGGATTGGTAAGCTACCTTTTTTTTTTTTTTTTTTTTTTTTCTTAAAAAAGAGGGAAAAACAGGTGGGGGGTTTTTTGGTCTGTTGGCCAAAATACCACTAGGGGGAGTACTTGTTAGTGTCTAATCCTGCCTGTTGTTTTGCCTTTGTGCCAATAGAGGGAGCAGTTAGTATGCACAGGAGAGCCACTGGAAACGTAAGTTGGCCATATTTATTTATTTATCAGGCTTCCTGGGCACACATGGGCTGCTGCTGTGGCTGATTTCCTGTGATGTGGCTGGGACACACAACAGGCATTTCTAGGGGGCACGTGAGTACTTCCCTGGGGGAGGGGCATTGGCCAGTCAGACAATAGGCTGCCTCTGGCATCCCATGTTGTCTGCAGATTGCATTGAGGGTATAGGGTCACACTACTTGCATGGCTGTATCCTGGGCTTTGTGTTTACTGATTGATTGTACACAAGTCTAAGCGTTAAGATAGTAATGTCTTCCAGAAAGAGAAGAGGGGGAGGCACAGCAGCAAGGGCTACAAGTGCACCGCCGTCAGGTCCTGAGGAACCTAGTTGGAGATTGATGTGATAGGGCAGGAGCGACTGGGCAATCTGAGATGCTGCGTTTGTCTGGCATTGTGGCTACTACTGGTGCTTTTGTTTAGGCGTATGTAACCAAAGATGATCTTGCTTCAGTCTTAGCAGGGTTAGAGGATAGGATCACAGGGATGCGATTGCATCTGTAACGTCGATAGATCCATCAATCCTTGAGCAGAAATGGGTGAAACCTAAGGATGAGGAGGCGATAGAAGATCTGAAAGAAGATCAGGGAGTGGAGTCTTTGTCTGAGGGGACACAGCCTGAAGAGAAGCAGGTATTGTCTGCTTCTCAAAGGTTATTTAGTCCAGGACCTTACTGATATGGTCCGGTTTGGGTTCAGGCTACCCCCAGTAGAAACTTCTGTGGTTACTTATTCTTCTTTGGGCTCTTTAAAACTTCCACAGATTACATCCTCTCCTGCAGCAGATTATGACTGCTGACTAGGATCATCACCAGGACAGGGTTTTTGTCCCACCAAAAAGATTGTCTCTCCTAAAGCCCATGGAGGAGAAGTTGTCTTTAAATGGGCCATGTCTGTGGTGGATGCAGCTGTTTCATCCCTCAACAAGTTTTTATCCTGTGGATAATGTCCAGGTTTTCAAGGATCCAGCAGGCTCTGCCACACAGCCAGCAGTGGCGGCTATTGACAAATTTCTTGCATGGTTCTTTTGTCAGTACACATCCACAGAGTCTTGTGGTTAAAGAGTTGGTAGGCAGAACTGCCATGCAAGAAGTTATTGGCACATTTTTCCTTTTATGGGGAATGACTGATTGGCAAGGATTTGAAATAGTATATTCAAAAGATTTCCGGGAGCAAGAGTTCTCTTTTGCTCTTTAAGAGTAATTTCAAGTGCCTGTCTTTTTAGGCTTCGGGTGCTGGTTCCTATTTTGCGAGACAGTTGATTCATAGCACGCAGGGCTCTGCCTCTAGAGGTAGGTCTCAGGGTTAGAACCAAAGAAAGCCCCGGGTACAAAAATCTGCCAAGGGAGATTCAAAGTTCGCCTCTTTATGAAGGGGCGCCCCCACTTGTTCGGGTGGGGGGGGAAGGCTTTTGAGTGTTTTAGCTGCCTGGAAGGAATTAATGCGAGACAAGTGGGTAATCTCCACGGTTTCTCAGGGGTACAGACTGGAATTTCGGGTCCTCCCCCCCCCTCCCTGTTTTCTAAGGTCAAATTTACCTGCAAATCTAGTAAAAAATTCTCTGTTGCAGGCAATTGCAGGGGGTGATCGTGGAAGTTCCAGTGGACGAAACGTTTGAAGGGTTTTATTCAAACCTGTTCACCGTTCCAAAGCTGAATGGGGACATAAGGCCTATTCTAGATCTCAAGGGACTAAACCAATTTCTATAAAGTTCTATGTATAAGCAAAAAAATGGATATATCAATATTTAAATTGACAAATCAATCCATCAAAGGCCTTCAACATCGCGCCACACTGACGTGAGAACCATCAAATTACAAATTATTATAATTGGAGCCGCTATTTTAAATAAAATTGAACAATATGTGAATAAATGGGAATACCATAAACAGCGCTCTCAATCCTCAAAATAGAAAAAATAAAATTTTAAATTAAATCAAAATAACAAATGTATATAAATGTGTGTGTGTGTGTGTGTGTGTGTGTGTGTATATATATATATAAATATACATAAAAAACATATAAGAAAAAAGCTGCCACCAAATACATAAAGCTGTAGAGAACTCAGCCAAATAACGATTACTCCAGATAATAATCATTCATCAGATGGTTGATCCAATTAAACTCTGTCATGGTAAGTATGTGGATAAATAAAGAACACTCGCCATAGCATAATAACGTTTGACTATTTATTGTATCAAATTCCCCCCATTGCTCAATCATGCCCTTAAGCGTTTCGTCACACGACTTCGTCTAAGGGTGTGATCAGCAGGCTGACGTTCGGTCTCTTACAGAGCCGCTCGCACTCCTATAGGTCAGCTTTGATAGACCTCCTACCATCATCTATATAGCTATAAAGTCTAAATTAGCAAATCAGTTGAGTATATGCCATTATCTGTTCATTCATTAGATGGCGGTCGGAGGTCTATCAAAGCTGACCTATAGGAGTGTGAGCGGCTCTATAAGAGACCGAACGTCAGCCTGCTGATCACACCATCAGACGAAGTTGTGTGACGAAACGCTTAAGGGCATGATCGAGCAGTGATGTCATCGCGTACGCCGTTACCATGTGGCTGGACCATGTGACTGCAAGTACGTCATCTGCTGCTGAGAGCGGCTGGCGAGATGCCACTGTGAGAGCTGGAGATTGATTGCAGACTGCAGATACATATCTATTAATGAATGCTGATTTTTTAGCTTACATATTGTGAGTTTGATTTTAGGGAGGGAATTTGATACAATAAATAGTCAAACATTATTATGCTATGGCGAGTGTTCTTTATTTATCCACATACTTACCATGACGGAGTTTAATTGGATCAACCATCTGATGAATGATTATTATCTGGAGTAATCATTATTTGGCTGAGTTCTCTACATCTACTGATATTTTAAAAGATATGCTGATTAATCACCAGCATCTGGTGAGTTATCACTTTGATGGGGTGTTGAGCACAAAGGAATTCACGGCTGTGGCGAATATATATCATTTGAAGGAATTATATATGGACTACACCTTTTAATATGGACTTTTTCTGATTATTTTTGATAATTCACTAATTTTTTTGTCACTGATTTTTTGGCACAATATTTTGGCACTTTATTTATTTGGTAGCAGCTTTTATCTTATATGTTTTTTATGTTTATATATATATATATATACTATATTTGTTATTTTGATTTAATTTTATTTTTCCGATTTTATTTGATGATTGAGAGCGCTGTTTATGGTTTTCCCATTTATTCATATATAAACCAATTTCTAAATGTTATTTCTTTTCAGATTTAATCCATCCAGTTAGTAGTGGCCTCATTACAAGAGGGAGACTTTTTAGCATCCATAGACATCAAGGATGCATGTGCCAATAATTCTTACCAAAAATTTGTGTTTTGCAGTAGGGGCTTGGCATTTTCAGTTTGTGGCGCTACTGTTCTGGTTGGTCATGGCCCTTGAGTGTTTACAGAGGTTCTCACTCCAGTGTTGGGACTGCTCAGAACTTGGGGAGTATCTATTGTGGGTTATCTAGACGATCTATTACTCAGGGGTTAGTCTGTTCCAAGCTTGCGGCAAGATCTGACCCTTACGGCTCATATCTTAGAACATCTGGGCTGGGTGCTCAACTTTGAGAAGTCAGCCCTGGAGCCAGAACAGAGCCTGGAGTATTTGGGGATGGTCCTAGACACGGTTCAGGCAAAGGTGTTTCTGCCTCCAGGAAAGGGCCATGCCCTGGGAGACCAGGTCTGCAGTTTAAGGGCCAAGAGGTATCTTTCAATTCGGCTCTGCATGAGGTTACTGGGGAAGATGGTGTCCTCATTTGAGGTCTATGCACAATTTCACTCCAGACCTTGACAGAGGAACATTCTGTCTGTTTGGAACAAGAAGCTTTCAGCCCTGGATTGCCACATGTCTCTGTCCTCCAAAGAACTGTGAAGCTTGAATTGTTGATTGGAAGCTCGGAATTTGGAGAAGGGGAGGTCCTTTCTGTTGGTGGTATGGAAGTTGGCAACCACTGATCGCTCTTCCACCCCTCTTTCCTGGCCCACAGGACTGTATACTCAGATAAGTGTGTGTTAGTGATTTTGGGGGGAAGCCAAACTTTTTTTTTTTTTCTTTTTATTTGGCCATGGGGTTCCCCTTCAAATCCATTATTATTATTATACAGGATTTATATAGCTCCAACAGTTTGCACAGTGCTTTACAAAATGAAGGAGGACATTACAGTTACAATACAATTTGGTACACGAGGAAACAGAGGGCCCTGCTCGTTAGAGCTTACAATCTAGGAGGAATGACAGTTATATCTCTGTTTTATGACAAATAATTTTTAATATCGAATTCAAATTTTCTTATATCTACTTAATTATAAATCTTAATTCTTGAATCATGGTACCACTATCCATCTAGTTCAGCCATTAAAAAAAAAAAAAAAAAAAAGTTATCCTATACCCACAGATGATCCAGAGGAAGGCAAAAAAAACTCAGCAAAGCATGATCCAATTTGCTCCTGCAGGGGAAAAAAATCCTTCCTGATCCCCCGAGAGGCAATCGGATATTCCCTGGATCAAATTTACCTATAAATCTTAGTAACCAGTTATATCTGTGTATCTTAAGAATCCAGGCCTTTTTAAAAGCAATCCACTGAGCTGGCCAGAACCAACTCTTGAGGGAGTCTATTCCACATATTCACAGCTCTTACTGTGAAGAAACATTTTTCTGCGTTTTGGAGATTAAATTTCTTTTCCTCCAGAGATAAAGAGTGCCCCTTGTCCTCTGTGATGACCTCAAGGTGAATAACTCTACACTGAGTTCACTATACGAACCACTGATGTATTTATACAGGTTGATCATATCCCCCCCCTTAAAGCGGATCTCCACCCAAAAGGGGTGGAGCCTTTAAGCCTTTGTCCCCCACTCCCCATTAAGGATTGGCACCTTTGGGGAGCGAGTACCCGAATTTGACAGGTACCAGCTCTCACTTCCACTGTGATGACCTAGGCGATCGGAAGCAGAAGTTGATATACAGTGGGGCAAAAAAGTATTTAGTCAGCCACCAATTGTGCAAGTTCTCCCACTTAAAAAGATGAGAGAGGCCTGTAATTGGCATCATAGGTAGACCTCAACTATGAGAGACAAAATGAGAAAAAAAATCCAGACAATCACATTGGCTGATTTGGAAAGAATTTATTTGCAAATTATGGTGGAAAATAAGTATTTGGTCATCTACAAAAAAGCAAGATTTCTGGCTCTCAGAGACCTGTACCTTCTTCTTTAAGAGTCTCCTCTGTCCTGCACTCATTACCTATATCAATGGCACCTGTTTGAACTTGTTATCAGTATAAAAGGCACCTGTCCACAACCTCAAACAGTCACACTCCAAACTCCACTATGGTGAAGATCAAAGAGCTGTCGAAGGACACCAGAAACAAAATCACTTCTTTAAGGACCCGTGGGTCTATGCCATCCGGTCCAGGTGCTTTTTTCACCTTTTATTCTGTCTAAATATTTCTGGATCATATCGGTTGTGAGCCAATGTGGATCATCTGGGGCTGTGTCAATACCATGTCCAGTATGGACCAGAGCTCCCCCATGCTCCTTTGTATACACAGAGCTGAAGAAGGTATAATAATAAATTTGCTTTCTCTTGTCCCCAGTCACCCACTTTAGATTTTGTGAAGGGAGTACATGCTTTGGCCTGACCTTTTTACTATTAATATATTTTAAACAATTTCTTGGTGTTTGTACTGCTATCTCTTGCAACCTGTCGTTCGTTTTCAAATTTTGCGGCCTTGATTCCCTTTTCACATATTCTGTTATATTCTTTGTAATGTTGAAATGATGATAGCGTTCCTTCATTTTTATATTGAATAAAAGCTCTTTTCTTATTATTTATAGTTTTTTTTAGCTTTGGTCGTAAGCCACATAGGTTTGATTTTTAGCTTTTAAACTTTTTGCCCATGGAAATTTATTTTAAAGTGTGTTCACATACAGTCTTTTTGAAGAACTCCCATATCTGTGTTGTGTTTATCAATGCCAATATTTTCTCCCAGTCTAAGTTTTGGAGAGTAGCTCCCAGCCTTGGAAAACTAGCTCTCTTAAAGTTGAGCGTTTTTTATTTTTCCTGTGTGTGCTTGTTTACAGCTAACAATAAGAAAAAAATCATGTTATGGTCACTGGTACACAGATGTTTTTATATTGACATTAGTATTAAGCTGTGCATGGTTTGATTACCAGGTCCAACAGAGCATCATTCCTAGTTGGGGCCTCAATGAACTGTACCATAAAATTGTCCTGTAGCAGGTAACATAAATATATATATATATATATATATATATATATATATATATATATATATTAGCCTGTTTATTCATTCTTTCACAAAAACAGGTTCACTCTTTTCAATGACTTTTCCAGGCTCACAAACAAAGACATTTTCTATAGCACTTCCCTAAAAACAACAGAGTGACGGCACTTTTTTATGTTTCCTAGTCTGGGCATGCTCAGTCACGTCACTACTGAGATGGTTGAACCAAGTGAAGTCAATGCCTCTTTGGATTTTTTTAAATATATCACTTCATACAGACAAATTTAGAATTCTTTTAAAGCAGTTATTCTTTAAAATGTTCAACATGTATAGGAAGTATAAATTGCATGTCATTTAAAGATTTTTCTGTGCTGTAAACCTGGTTCTATGAGGTGAACTCATTTAGATGGTCGCTAGGTTTTGTGACAATTAGTAAATTCTGAATTGTTTCTGTTTATTGACTGATTTGCTTTTGTAAATCTTTTCTCCGTCTAAAAGTAGATGCTTGTGTGACCATTTGCCCACTAGATGCTTTAGTAAATCAACCCCATTGTGTCTCACTCTTTGGCTCATACTTTTTCACAAGGAGTAAAGCATATAGGTCCTTCTGTCAGACAGCCTTTGTGTCCCTGGGACCTGAACTTGGTCTTGGCAGTATTGCAGAAACCACCATTTGAGCCTATTATGGAGATTCTGTTAGTGCTGTTGACTCGCAGTACTGTTTCCAGTGGTAATTGCTTCTGCAACAAGGGTGTCGGAGCTGGCAGCTTTTTCTTGAAAAACATTTCTGTTTTGCATTGGGATATGGTGGTGTTGTTCTCATCCATCTTTTTTGCCAAAAGTGTTTTCTAGTTTTCATTTAAATCAGTATGGTATCCTGTCTTCATTCTTTCCGAGACCTTAGTCAGCAAAAGAGAGGTGTTTGCATACCCTGGATATGGTACGGGCTGTAAGGATCTTTCTGAGGATGATGGCACATATCTGGAAATTGTATTCTTTGTTTGTGCTGCAAGATGGGCTCAGGACAGGGCAGGCAGCATCCAAAGTGGCTATTTCGCATTGGATCCACCAGTTAATCGCTCAAGCCTATGGTTTGCAGGGAAAGGTCCCACCCTTTTGGGTGAGAGCACATTCTACTAGCAGTGTGGGGGCATCTTTGGTTATCTGCCATCAGGCATCAGTTGCTCAGGTTTGCAAGGCCGCTACATGGTCTTTGGTTCATACATTCACAAGGTTCTACCAGGTGGATGTCAGAGACGTGGAGGATTTTGCAGCATATTACAAACAGCTGAATAGGTCCCTGGAGATTGATGGCGATGGCTATTATGGTGTCTCCTACCCCTCATTTTTTTTTTTTTTTTTTATTTATTGCTTTAGGACATCCCACATAGTCATCAATAGCCTGCTCTGTGTCCCTTGATGTACGATAAAGGAAATTTTAATTTATTTTTTTTTTACATTCTTACCTGTAAAATTCATTTCTTTGAGTACATCACAGGACACACAAGTCCCTCCCCTCTTTCTGGAATGTCCTTGCTTGCTACAAAACTGAGGTACTTGCTGTGTAGTAGGGGTTATATAGGGGAGGATATCCTCTCTTATCGGTCAATGTCCATATAACCCATATAGTCATGAATAGCCCTCTCTGTGTCCTGTAATGTACTCTAAGAAATTGATTTTACAGTTAAGTATGTAGAACTTTTTTTCCCCTAAAAATTTAGCCACAGTTCTTCCACTTTAAAACCCTTATCAAATGCCCTCTGTGTCCCATTGCCTTTACTTTCTGTCCCTTAGACACAACAGGAAGCAAGATGAAACCTCTCTGAAATAAAAAGTTTTTTTGTAAATTTTCCAACATATTAATGATATAAACTATACCATCGAAAGATTGCATCTCTAAAGTGTGTCTGTTTACAGGGATGATATGCCTGAAATACTTGTACAACTTCACAATGCAAGTGTCAAATGTTTGAAGAGTTGCCTCCGGAATGCTCAAGGAAGTCTAGAAGATTCTCCTGAAGCCACCAAACAGCCAAACGTCTTCATGCAACTCATTTGGTAACTATTTTTATTTAAAAACAACTGTAGGTGTTGCTAACTTTTTCCAAGAAACACTGCAGCCATGTTTAAACTAGACGTGGTGAATAGAGTCCAAAGGAATCGTGCTAAAGAGACTTAGGCTTATAGTTGTAATAACCCCACAGTGTACTCCATTAAAAGATATAAATTTATTCAGATAAAAGAGCAGTATAGTAATCCAATAACAGCAGTAAATTAATGCCCAATTAGTGGCCATGATGGAATATCCGCTCACCTAGGCAGCATAAGCCGGAGTAGATGTTAATGCGAAGGTGATCGCTGAAAGCAAGCTGGCCGGGGGTGACTTGATAAAACGCATGCACTCGAAATGCATAGTCCTGGCAACCAGCTCAGTTTGCAGTTCAGCCTGGTTCTCGGTGGCCGACTTCTGCTTCCTCCTGGGACCTGTGATGTCCGTTCCAGTGCGCCGTGCTTGCTTTCAGAAAAAATGGACTGGACAAAATTATTTCTATCTTCTCAAAATTGTAATAAATAATTGCATTCCAAATTTGTGATGCTCCAGTAATTTGTAATAAACTCACCTGTATCAGTTAACATGTGCTGACAATATAGAAATCCCATCGGCAACCAATTTAAAATGGTGAAAAATTGACTCAACCTTTCTGTTGTGTGTCTCTGTGTGCCACATGGAGAAGAGAAAGGGCAGCAAAGAATTGTCTGAGGATTTGAGAACAAAAATTGTGGATAAGCATGGACAATATTAAGGTTACAAGTCCATCTCCAGAGATCGTAATGTTCCTGTGTCCACTGTGTGCAATATTGTCAAGACGTTTATAGCCAATGGCACTGTAGCTAATCTCATTGGGCGTGGACAAAAGAGAAAAATTAATCAAAGATTGCAATGAAGGATTGTTCGAATGGTGGATAAAGAACCTTGATCAAATTCCAGGCTCAGGGTACAACTGTGTCAGCTATACGTTGCCATATGAATGAAAAGGGATGCTAAGGTAGGAGACCCAGGAGAACCTCATTGCTGACACAAACATAAAAAAGCCAGATTGGAGTTTGCCAAAACGTACCTGAGGAAGCCAAAATCCTTTTGGGAGAATGTGCTTTGGACAGACAAAACAAAATTACAGCTTTCTAGTAAAGCCATCATGAAGACTACCATGAATTCTGGGGTGCAATTTAGGGCCCAGTGTCAGACAGTTGGGTCTCTGTCAGAGGTCATGGTTCATACAGCAGGACAATGACCCAAATCACATATTGAAAAGCACCCAGAAATGGTAAAGCGCTGGAGACTACTGAACTGACCAGCAATGAGCCCAATTCTCAATCCCATAGAGCACCTGTGGAGAGATCTCAAAACCACAGTTGGGAAAATTAACCCTTTCAATCTGAGCGACCTGGAACAGTTTGCGAATGAAGAGTGGTCCAAAATTCCAGTAGAGAGGTGAAAACTCATTGATGGTTACAGGAAATGATTGATTTCAGTTATTTTTTTCAAAGAGTTGTGCTACCAAATATTAAATAGAGGGGAGGCAATAGTTTTGCCGAGTCCATTTTTGGGGTTTTGTGTGGAAGGTGTCAGATTTGGCTTGCAACAATTTTCTGGGTGAAGTGGAGCATTATCTATCAGAAATGCAGGGGTGCCAATATTTTTGGCCATGACTTTAATTCTTGCATTACTATTTATTACTATCTAGAATTTTGAACATTGCATTCTATATATGACATGTATAATCTTTTATTGTGGTGACCTACACTCCTGTTGCTGTCTAAAAAAATCACTGATCTCTGATGTTATTTTCTTAGTGTAGTCAGAGCCCACACTGCCGTATACCACTCAAAGCTCACACAGGGCAATTGAAACTCAATGTGCAAACGGCAGCCATATTCAAGGATAAAATCAACAATATTTCTCATAATTAAAGCAGTTTAACCACTTACCCTCCAGAAGATTTACCCCTTTTCCTGACCAGGCAATTTTTTGCGATACGACGCTGCGTTACTTTAACTGACAATGCGTGGTCATACAACGCTGCACCCAAATTAAATTTTATGTCCTTTTTTCCCACAAATAGAGCTTTCTTTAGGTGTCATTTGATCGCCTCTGCATGTTTTATTTTTTGTGCTATAAACAAAAAAAATCTGACAATTTTGAAAAAAAAAAACTATATTTTTAACTTTTTGCTATTAAACATGTCCAGTAAAAGAATTGTAAAAATCAAATTTCGTCGTAAATTTAGACCATAATGTATTCTGCTACAGATCTTTGCTAAAAAAAAAAAAAAATACATGCAAATTAATTGGTTTACGTGAAAGTTATAGAATTTACAAATAGCGTTGTATATATACTGGAATTTACTTTTTTTTTTTTCCAGTAATGGCAGCGATCAGCGACTTATAGCATGACTGCAGTGGGCATTCTGACACTGTGGGGAACTGACTTGATGTCATTGACATTCCCAGTGACACCAATACAATGATTAGTGCTAATAAAAAGCACTGACACTGTACTAATGGCACTGGGCAGGAAGGGGTTAACATGTGGGGCAACCAAAGGGTTAACTGTGTGCTGTGTGTGTGTGCTTTACACTGTAAGCACACTGCTTTGTATGGCTCTGCTATGCATACAAAGCACTGTGCAGGAGCTGACAGGGGGGAGAGAGATCTTCCGGCGGGGAATCACGAGCCAGGACCCGGTGATTGGCAGCACTGGTAGGGTGAACGCACACGCCCCTACCTTGAACTGCAAAATTACATGTATATATGTGACAGGAGTGACTTTCGGTGGGAGGCCCATGGAACACAGCCCCCTTTGGAGAGGTGGGGAGACCCCTGTCTCAGCTCCCCATATCCCTCTTATGTGTAAGGCACCCTGTGCCTGTTAGGGGTACAGGGTGATCTGTCCTAATATTGTATAGCCATGTATAGGAAAATGTGTCTAAGAGTGCCCCTGTGCTCCTTCACCCAGAGTGGAGGCACTCTAAAACAGGAGGTGTGTTACTGGCCAGATTACCAAGTAAAACAGAGGGAAAAAAAACTAAAAAAATTAAAATAACGCAGCTGTCACATCTGATTGGTAAGCTGTTATATATATAATTTTGGTTTTGAGTTTAATACTACTTTCATTATTCCACGTTCCAGCTAGAACTCATTTGCAGCTCTTGTTAATTTTGTCCCAACAGTTTCACCATAAAATACTCCACAATTAAATATCCCAAATATCATTGCATTTTTAAAATCTCTATTTACAATAACTTCATATTATAGATACCTATGGCTCCTTGCCACCTAGCCACTGTATAAATACGGTGGCAGGGCGGCACGGCTGGGCAAAAGCATGTTTTAAAACGTGTGTTTTGTAAACAGGTAAGGAGCACGCTAGGTGCTCTGCCGCCCTACCTGTCCCTCCGATCACAGCCGCGGATGTCAGTCGCCAGGGCACAGCCGGTTGTTACTGGCTATGTCCCAGCAATTGGCGGCAATCGCTGACAGAGAGCACAGCTGCAGTAGCTGTGCTTTCTGTCAGTTCCCTGACAGCTCCAGGACAAGCTGATCGGGACAGAAGAGTTTCTCTCTCCCGATCAGCGGTGTTCCCTGCAGTACACACCCCCGCCCCCTAGTAAAACCATCCCCTTACACATTTAACCCTTTCCCTGAAAAATAAACTTAACCCCTTCCTCCCCAGTGCCATTAATAGTGTCAGTGTTTTTTTTTTTTTTTTGCACTGATCACTGTATTGGTTTCACTGGGGATGTCAGTGACCCCAAGTCAGTACCCCCCAATGTCAGAATGTCCGCCGCAGTCCCGCCATAAGTCGCTGATCGTCGCCATTATTAGTATAAAAAAAACCTAAAAATCCCATTATCTTTCCCGCCATTTGTAAACGCTCTAACTTTCACGTAAACCAATTAATTTACACGTATTGGGTTTTTTTTTTTTTAGCAAAGACATGTCGCAGAATGCATTTTGGCAGGCATTTATGACTAAATTTGATTTTTAAATTTTTTTTTTTACTGGACATGTTTTATAGCAAAAAGTCCAAAATATTGTTTTTTTTTTTTCATCAAAATTGTCAGCCTTTTTTTTTTATAGCACAAAAAATAAAAATCGCACAGGCGATCAAATGCCACCGAGAGAAAGCTCAATTTGTGGGGAAAAAAAGGATGTAAATTTAATTTATGTACCGTATTGCATGAACGCGCAATTGTCCGTTAAACTAGCGCAGCGCTGTATAGCAAAAAATGGCGTAAATTGCAGTATCTATACCATAGTTTGTAGACGCTATAACTTCCACACAAAGCAATCAATATACACTTATTGGGATTTTTTTTACCAAAAACGTGTAGCAGAATACATTTTGGCCTAAATTTATAACCAACTTTGAGTTTACTATATATTTTTTTATAGCTGAAAGTAAAAAATATTGTTTTTCTTCAAAATGTTTGGCCTTTTTATGTTTATAGCGTGAAAAATAAGCGCACAGGTGATCAAATACCACCGAAAGCTCTATTTGTGTGAAAAAAAGACATAAATTTCGTTTGGGTGCAGCATTGCATGACCGCGCAATTATCAGTTGAATTAGTGCAGCGCCGAGTAGGAAAACGAGGCCTGGTCATTAATGGGGGTAAATCCTCTGGAGGTCAAGTGGTTAAAGCAGAACAAAACTTCCATTTGCATGACGGCTGTTACCTTAATGCTTGTGCATACTTGCATAGTATGACAGACTTGCACCTGGTCTTTTTATGTGATCATATGCAGAATTCTACCAAGAATGTCTCCAAGAACCACAGCTTGTACTCTTGGCATTGCCATCTCCCTCCATAGTCTCAGAGCCAAAAAGTTGCATATGTTAGGGTTTGGCTTGGGTATTGGGTACATTTATGAGAGTATTCAAGAGAGTCAAGGCTGCATTTGAATTTTTTTATTAATTAAATGGCATATTATTCAATTGATTAAATTACTTTAATTAAAAATCCTGTTGGACTTGAATTGCTAAAATTTTAGGTTTGACTGTAAATGTGGATGACTACATGGTGAACTGGCACATGGTGAACTGGAATATTGTCACATACAGTGTAATGGGATTCTCTGATGAATAAGAGACAAGTAATTAAAATAAATGTAAAAAAATTGTATATTTAAGTCATTAATATTTGTATCAACTGCTGGAAAGGATTAAGAGTGAAAAATGACGGCAACATGGTAGAAAATTTAATTATTCACAAGTATTGCCAATACATATATTTGATGTAGGAAATTATATGAATTTGCATATGTGCACAAAAATATGTTATAATTGAGGAACCAATGTGAACAGCAAAATGCGAACAAATTGTTGTAAAAGTTGTATCCTTATAAGGACTGTGAAATCATAAAGTTCGTAGAAAATTTAATTCAGGACATTAAGAAAGGAAGTATTTTTCTTGTAAGCAGACTTCAGGTAGGGGACCAAAATGGGGTATTTATAAAAAAGGAATATAAAAAGAACACCTGGGAAGAAAATGGTTATTCTGATTCATAAACTGTAAATGAAGGCTTGAATTTAAGCTGGGAGCCTCACAGCCTCTTCACCAAAAGTCTTATCAGCTGGACTGTCCTTAGTTTGAAGAATCTCCAATTATTCCTTTGGAAATTATTCTCACCTTTCCAAATAGACAAATCGCCTTGCCATAAAAATGAATGGAGATTTTAGCAGAGCCCCATTGGAAAATTTTGGTGATGCGGCTGCATGGGGTCTCACACTTACAACCTGGAAAACTCTAGGTAAGATGACAAGTGAGTTCTAGTTAGTGTTCCTAAACCCAGGACCTTGCATTCATTCTATCTGGTCTCTCATAGTACACAGAACATGGAAATGCAATTATTTCAGTAAATATAACCTGCTAAATACCTTTTCTCATCAGCAGTTTGAGCAGTCTTGTGACTTCTATCAGTGTTCAGCAGATCACTGGTTAAAGCTTGTAGAGGAGTTTTCTTATTGCGCTAGGAGGATGCAAAACCCCTGACCTCTGTCTGGAAAGTGCTGATTGGCCCTGTGCTGATCACATGCATTTTCCCAAGAAAAAAATAACCTTTCTAGCAATACACAGTAAACTGAGCGTATGCAGAGTGTCTCCGCATGATATGTCTTATCAGGAGATAAGATGGGGACACTGGAAGAAGGGGAGGATCAGAGAAGTCGGGATCAAACAGCATTTTTACACAATCCGGAGGATTAACCCCTTAGGTTCCATAGGGAGTATAACAAGCATGCTTTACTGCATATACAGACTAATTTTACTGTTGTGGGTTTAGTAACACTTTAACAATGGATTTTTGGCCATACTTCCAAAGTAAAATGACACTAAACTATATCCTTATTCTCCAAAAATAATCCAAACATTTCCACTACTTCAAGGCCCTGTTATCTATTTTTCAGGAAATATTTTCTCACTGCGTTTTTCTGCCTCTTTGTAACATCCTTTGTGAGCTCCTGAAACTCCTTTTCCCTCCCCACTTTTGTCTAATCTCATATTTCATAGTTTCTAGTTCATCTCAGGCATGAGCAAGAGAAGCTGGGCTACACTATGTTCCTACATACAGAAGGACCATGGAGAACAAACATAGCCACCCCTCAAACAGGAGATCAGATCATACCAGCCAAAAGAAAGGGAATTTGGAGGAGGCTGAGAATTAGCCCATTCGAAGATAAAATACATAAACCAACTTTTGCTGCAATATTCACCATCAATCCAGAGATTTACACCAAAGTACCGTATTTTTCGCACCATAAGACGCACTTTTTTCCCCCCCAAAAAGGGGGGAAAATGTCAGTGCGTCTTATGGAGCGAATATAAAACGGCCGGTCCGGTATTTTTGCGGCCACCATGTCAGAATACCGGGCCGGCCGCTCAGCTGTTGTCTCCTGCAGGGCCTTACCTGTTCCTCGCTCCAGCGCTGCACAGTCTTCCCGCGCTGGCTTCTGTGACAGCCGGGTGCCCACTGCGCATGTGCTGCGCTTTGTGAATGATCCGGTGTCTTCTGGGACACATGAAAGGTCCCAGAAGGCGCCGGCCCATTCACAAAGCGAAGCGCTTCTCGCACCTGCGCAGTGGGCTCCCGGCTGTCACAGAAGCCGGCCCGGGAAGAAGAGGGAAGGCAACTCCGCGGAAGTGGGAGCGGGTACCTGTCAAATTCAGGTACCCGCTCCCCCTCCCTCCCCAAAGGTCAGCAGTCTCTGGTCATCCCCTGCACTGTCTGCAGTCTCTGGTCATCCCCTGCACTGTCTGCAGTCTCTGGTCATCCCCTGCACTGTCTGCAGTCTCTGGTCATCCCCTGCACTGTCTGCAGTCTCTGGTCATCCCCTGCACTGTCTGCAGTCTCTGGTCATCCCCTGCACTGTCTGCAGTCTCTGGTCATCCCCTGCACTGTCTGCAGTCTCTGGTCATCCCCTGCACTGTGTCCACAGTCTCTGGTCATCTCCTGCACTGTGTCCGCAGTCTCTGGTCATCTCCTGTACTGTTTCTGCAGTCTCTGGTCATCTCCTATACTATGTCCGCAGTCTCTTGGTCATCCCCTGTACTTTGTCCGCAGTCTCTGGTCATCTCCTGTACTGTGTCCGCAGTCTCTGGTCATCCCCTGTACTGTGTCCGCAGTCTCCGGTCATCCCCTGTACTGTGTCCGCAGTCTCCGGTCATCCCCTGTACTGTGTCCGCAGTCTCCGGTCATCCCCTGTACTGTGTCCGCAGTCTCCGGTCATCCCCTGTACTGTGTCCGCAGTCTCCGGTCATCCCCTGTACTGTGTCCGCAGTCTCCGGTCATCCCCTGTACTGTGTCCGCAGTCTCTGGTCATCTCCTGTACTGTGTCCGCAGTCTCTGGTCATCCCCTGTACCGTGTCTGCAGTCCATTGGTTCAGAATATTTTTTTTCTCTTGTTTTTCACCTCTAAAACCTAGGTGCGTCTTATGGAGCGAAAAATACGGTACTTTTTTCTGCTGCTAGGTGCCCTGATGGCTATCATTATTCAACCCACTTCCCTGAGCCCAGGTCATCCTGGATTCTGCCCCCCCCCAGCTTCTGACTTGACAGTTATAGAAACAGCTTAGTGGTTAGCTCTTCTTTCTGCCACTCTGCTTTATCCTCCTATCAGCATGCATCTTGTCAGCACATGATTTGACTGGCTTCTTGTACTGCTGCTTTTTCACACTTCAGCCAGTGTTGACAGGGACTGCAATAGGCTGCTACAGGTACATACACTGTTTGCATTTGAAAAAATACATAAAATGTAAATGACCGATGAGCTGCAATAATTGGTATCTTTTTGCTTTAACTGCACTGCAAGGGAAGTTTGCATAAATCCATCCCCTGACTTGTGCTTATTCAATCACCCATTCATGCTGTTGCTTGAAGTGTTCTTTTGTTTTGTATTTTTTTCATTGTAAAGAATTTAAATTAATTTGCAAAGATCTGTTTTGACATTTAAGGATAGATTTATGTAGATCCCTGTCAAAACAATACAATTAATGTCAAGGTGATTCTATGGACAAGCATTGAACTCTTTCAAGGGAGTGAACTTTTACAGGCACTTTACGTAACGAAAGATTTCACAAAGCTCAAGGTTAACAAATCTTAGTTGTTCCATTTACAGTTAATAAAATGTGGGTGGGTAGAATTAACCTTTTTGTTAATAACATCTGCCCCGGGATCACATAAGCTGGTGTCAGTAACCATCTTTAGAATATTTTAATAAGACTTGGAATATTACTATATTTGGCAAACAAAAAGCAACCCTTGTATTTACATGATATAATCAATACTGCTTTTTGTGCTTTTGAGGAGTTGCTTGAGCCAGAAAATGCAATCAATAAATGAACATCAAGGTGATTATACTATTCCATTAGCGGTCAATATTAATGTCAGGTTAGATACTGGAGAGGGATAGGGAAACAAGAGAAACCAGGCAAAAAATGAAGGGCAAAAGGGAGTAAGATCTATTTCAACAATAGACAGTAGAAGTGGCTCTACCCTTCCACATAAGTATCCTATTTTAGTTCAAAGTTTGTGCACAGATAATAAATTTGGGAAGTGGTGAGGGCAGATGCACGATAAATGTCAGGGTGATTTAGCCCCTAAATATGTGGGCAGTGCAAAATGAATACATTTTAACAGAAATCTGTCACCCTAAATACTACCATCCATTTTAATTAGTAAAATCTTATAGACAGTGTGATCCATTCTCCAGTACTCAGCAGAATAAACACTGTATGCAGGACTTAGGCCAACTTTTATTGCCCATCTACATAAGACCTTGTGTAAACATATGGGGGAAATGCAATTTATTTCTTTTATAGCACAAATGAATAATAAATATGACTTTACATGATTTTAGCAGTACCTATTTTCTGTTTATACAGGTTTAAAAAGCAAATGCAACAACAGTTAAAAGATATGAAGACTGGCCTCATAACACGTTAGTATTCTGTTTTCTTTTAAGTGGTTTTGCTTGTAGTATATGTACCCTTTGGATACTAAAGTGCCTTGGTAAAATAGAATTATTCCCTTAATATTTGTATACTGTACTGCTTTAGAAGAAAATAGCTAAACCTTGGAATTCATATAGCTATGCCCTTGTTTACTTTTTTTAGTCAGTTGCCATAAGAACTGTTCATGTTCCAGGGGCCTGGACGTAAGGTTGCCACCAATCCTAGAAAAAATACCAGTCACTATTAGTGTGGCTAGTTCTATGTCTGGCCTTGGCAGAATCTGAACAATGCATGCAATATCACAGTAAGAACTCTACAAGTAGGTAACAGCCTTCAGTCATTGTTAAATATCCTTACCCCTCCTGGTTGTCGACACACAGAAATCAGCAGAAAAGCTAGATTATATTTCTAGATTCCAGCAACCCACCAGTTTTGAGTGGAATGTGTCTGCTGGGAATCCTGATTTACTGGAAGAGACACTTGGAGTAAAAAAAAAAAAACAAAACACTTTATCTCCTCTGTCAGTAGAGCCTGCCAAGGCCCAGTTTCTCAGCTGATTTATCTATCCTTGGTTTGGGCTGCAATTTAAAATTTGAACTTAGGAGTCCATTTGGAAAGCACCAGTATAGCCATACTGCTGCTATTAAAAAAAAAAATATTACATAGCACAACAGTGTGCTTTACAAGTGTGTCTTTGAATCTACGGATTTTTATTTTGATGGAGGGGGGGGGGGGTGGCCAGGAAGAGGAATATTACCAAAATGCCTGGAAAGTATGGCCATAGAACACATTACTGAATTTTTTTTTTTAACAACTCTTTAAGCTTTAGTAAAGCAGCATTTTCAACTAGCTCTGGGAACTCTTCATGTCACAACCTTACCTATGTAGTCTCGTCTGCTCCCTATCATGTTCTATCCCCCATTGTGTGTTTGTGCAGTCAATCATAAAAGGTTTTTAACCATAAGCCTACAGGGCACATATATCCTCTTCCTGTCCAGGCCAATTTCCAGCTTTCAGTGCTGTCACACTTTGAATGACAATTGCGCGGTCATGCAACACTGTACCCATATGAAATTTTTATCATTTTTTTTGGTGACAGAGCTTTATTTTGGTGGTATTTAATCAACTCTGGGTTTTTTATTTTTTCTTAAACAAACCAAAAACCACTGCAAATTTTGAAGAAAAAAGTTTTTTCTTAGTTTTTGTTATAAAATTTTGTAAATAAGTGATTTTTCTCCGTCACTGATGTGCACTAATGAGGCTGCAGTGATGGGCACTGATAGGCTGCACTGATGGACACTGATAGGTGGCACTGATGGGCATTGACAGGCATCACTGATGGGCACTGAAAGGCAGCACTGATATATGGCACTGATAGGCAGTACTGATAGGCGGCACTGATTTGCAGCAGTGATAGGTGGCACTGATTGACATTGATGGATGACACTGAAAGGCAGCTCAGATGGGCACTGATATGTGGCATTGATGGGCACTGGTAGGCACTGATATGTGGCATTGATGTGGCACTGATGGGCACTGGCACGTGGCACTGATGAGCACTGACACAAGGCACTGATGGACACTGACAGGTGGCACTGCTGGGGCTACACTGATCATCAGGGCACACTGATCATCAGTGTCCTGATGATCAGTGTACATGTCCCCTCCGCTGAATGCCGATTACCGACTCTCCTCTCCTCTCGAGCTGTCGGCGTGACAGCTCGAGAGGAGAGAATTGCCGATAACTGGCATTTCCCTGTTTACGTGTGATCAGCTGTGATTGGACACAGCTGATCACATGACCGAGCCAACATCTTTGGCTCTTTCCGTGGATCGGTGATCCGCTGTGTCCGAGGGACACAGCGCACCGCCGCTTGCCGCACTGTGCGCTCCCAGAGCCGTGCATGTGCGCGGAGAATGGGAGGACGTCATATGATGTCCTCCCAGAACGAGAGAACCACCTTGCGTCTGTCATATTACTATATGTCGGGAGGGAGGTGGTTAAAGGGGGTTGTGGTGTTGTGGACAGGAATATTTAATATGTCTATATATCATTTAAAACCTTGGTCAAATGCTATAGCACTCACCACCAATTTCATGCTTGTAAAAGCTCAGCTACTTCTATTACTGACGTGTTGCGGACCCATTGCAAGCAGGTCTGCAACCCAATTTGGGTCCCAACCAATAGCTTAATAAACACAGCTCTAAGGTCCAAACAGTCTTTTACATTCTTCTGTGGCAGCCTGTATACCCCGTATGGATTCAATAAGATTTGAGTCAAATGCAGTACTTGGAGTGGGGACAAAGATTCCTCCATTATTTCTCCTTCTCTTTTAAGAGGAAGGATATGGCTGCTGAAAGGGCCTCTCTATCTTTCCAGTGACTTATATATTTTATGTGCTAAACCTGGTCTTTATTCTAATTTGTCAGCCCTGAAAATCGTGCAATTTATTTCTCCTACTTTTTCAGTTACCTAATAAATCGATAAATCATTTGAAAAATTCATCTGAGGGTGCTACACAGAAGTCAATAGTTCACATAACATTTTCATAGCCCTAAACCTAAAGGGCATTCCTTGATCAATTACAAATTTACATGTTATGAAGAAACTCTTTCCCTACAGTTTGGTAGGAGATATTTCTTAAAGGGAGCAACTCATCCATACCCATAAAGTGGGCTGTTGCCAACTTTACCACAGGTCCTTTTTAGGTCCATTGCTATTAGTTCATAAAGTATTTTGATTACTGGCATTGGGACCCAACATTCCATGATAATGGTCTCTAGGGCCTGATATCTGGCACTTCACACATCCACATAAATCTTTAACCAAAAGAATCAATGGAGAATAGGTGCTTTATGCAACCCAGGTGACCTCCCTGACAACCAGAACCATGCTGAAATGCATTGGAGTACTCAGCCCCCACAGATGCAATGTACTCCAATCTGGCACTGATTCAGTATATCTGAATCCACCAGACTAAATTCCAGAGTCCAACAGGTCTTGGAACACTTTTATTGCCCACTTTTATCATAGACATAGGGAACATGTGCTACATACCAGATGAGCAAAGAAAGACATCTATCTAGAAATGTCACATTTCATGCTTTCAAGGAGTCCATACTGAATTCATATGTCTGTCTTCATGATGTCTGCAGGGTAAATTGGGTTGAAGGCTTAGTGGAAAGGAACACCACTGAAACCGTTTTTGTCCACTGGATCCACATGGTAAAAATGATGAGGCAGTGGTGCATCTTCTTACAGGTTTTTTTTTTTTTTTTTCTTGTCAAAGCTTAGTTGAACAAGCTGAAATTAGAAGCTGATTGGCACCATGCACAGCTGCACCAGAGTTTGCACTCTCCAGGTTTAGTAAAGCAATCCTAATGAGTTTTGTGTACAAAAACAAAAAAAATCTTATACATTTAGAAAGCACATTGAGCGATAGCTTACACACGGTATACACGTACAATTTATTCTCAAGCATTTTATTTTTCTTCCCACAGAGTTGAAATAACTTCCACTACTAAATAACAAAAATATGTAAAAGCGAATACATAGAGAAAAAGCAAAAATGAGTTGCATTTACCCATAAGAAAGATTGCAATTTTTATATAATTACTTAGATCCTGAGAGGTCTAGGAACCTAACATATAGAAATGTCCACCAGGCTTCTTTTTTGTATAATGGCCTTTCTTGATTCTTGCAGTTTACCTATTGTGGACATTGGGCATGCAGCTTCATCAAAGATCACAGGCCTCCTCTCACAGCATTTGCCAGCAATTCTTGGCTGTCAAAATTACTACCTGGGAGTTGCTGTGTTGCTTCTAAGTGGACCAATACTTTTTAACATATTTATAAATGATATAGTATCTAGGAATAAAAGTTCTATTTCAGTATTTGCAGATGATACTAAGCTACACAGCGGAATTGTATCCCTACAGGAAGTCTCCAACCTACAAATCAACCTCAACACACTATTTAATTTGGCAGCTATGTGGCAAATGAGGTTTAATGTTCATCAATGTGAAGTTATGCACTTAGGGCTAAAAACATGCTTGCATCATACGTACTAGAAGGAGAACAGCTGGGGCAGTCAGTGGTGGAGGATCTAGCTGTTCTAGTAGATCTACCTAATAACAGTGGCGTCCCGAGGCAGGTGCGGGGGGTGCTTTCCACACCGGGTGACACCGACCACACGGGGTAACACCGGACCCGCTCCACAAAAAGCTATGTTGTAAAGAAAGCTGACGATCCCCACAGGATGCATAGGATCTGCAGATTGAGCATAGTCTGGTCCATTATGCTCAATCCGCAGATCCAATCCATTCTGCAGGGATCGTTGGAGGGGGTGTCACCAAGTGTTACTGCACCGGGTGACACCTACCCTAGGGACGCCTCTGCCTAATAATAGCATGCAATGCCAAGCTGCATTTTCTAAAGCTAGCAAGATACTTTCTTGTATGAAAATGGACTCTTGTGAGAGAGACATAATTTTTTCCATGTACAGATCATTATTAAAGTGTATGTAAACTTTAACCTTGTAAAATAACCTATTCAGTTAAAAAGATAAGTTCACCTTAGGGAACATGTTCCTACTCCTGCAGCCTCTCCGTGATCTGCTGCCCCCCAGTGACAGCAAGCCGGGGATCTTCTCTCTGCACTCATTATCACCATTTAAAAAAAAAAAAAAAAGAGTTTTGTCAATGGAAGAACTTTAACTACCATCAGCCTTTGTGGCTGATGGCTTGTAACTACAATGCAAGCCAACCCTAGTGTCCCTGATCACTGCCCCAGGATTATCCATAATTAAAAATGCAGCCAGCCCCTGTCACTTGTCCCGGTGCTCACAAAAACACCCCAAAAATGGAACAGAATACATTTTAGCCTAAATTTATGAAGAAAGATTATTTGCAAAGTTTTATAACTAAGCAAAATATGTTTTTTTTTCCCCCAAAATTTTTTGGTATATTTTCCATTTTTATAGCGAAAAATAAAAAAAACAGTGGTGATCTAATACCACCAAAAGAAAGCTCTATTTGTGTGAAAAAAAATTATAAAGGTTTCATTTGGGTACAGTGTTGCATGACCGCGCAATTGTCCTTTTAAGTGTGACAGTGCTGCAAATGTAAAAAAGTTTGAAAAAGTGTGAAAGCTGAAGATTGTCCTGGACTGGAAGGAGGTGAAAGCGTGCAGACTTGAAGTGGTTAAAATAGAAATTAAATGAAGGGCAAAACATTTGTAGATGTATAAAAAAAAATTATAAAAATCTTTTTTCCCTTTTTTTTTTTTTTTTTTGCAAGTGACCACATTCCCTTTGTTCTCATTGTTCTCTGTCGCATAAGAGCTGGGGGAAGAGAATTACTGATCTTCCCAATGAATGGCTCTATGGGGGGGGGAGGCAGGAAAAGTCTGACCATTGGAGGAGAGCGCACTGAGTTCCCAGTATAGCTAGGAAAGCAGAGGGACTGATAGGAACGCCAGGGATTTTACACAAGAAGAAATAAACAAAGAACAGGATACTTTTTCATATAAGTACATGGTACAGCAGGCACATCTCAGAAATATGAAATGTTGTGTTTACATATTCTTTACGACCTCTTCTGGAATATGCAGTTCAGTTTTAGGCACCTGTTCACAAAAAGGATGAGAGTGCAGAGAAGGGCAACCAAATTGATAAGAGGCATGGAGGAGCTCAACAATAAGGAAAGATTGTGTGATGAACTGAATTTTCTTAAGAAGAGGGGAGGGTATGATCAACGTGTACAAATACAACATACATACTGGGCTGCTGCTAGACTATTTGGCTCCACAAAAAAAAAAATATTAATTTTAAAAAACAGTAGAAAATGTTAAGTTAACAAAATATGAAACTGGTAAATTTCTTTTAATTAAAAATAAGTGCCATAAGATGACACCAGCACCAACAGATCCCAGGCTGGAATTCCCCAGGCAATAGGGGGAGATAAAACTCAGATCAGCAGGCCCAACGGGCTCTAGAAGAGCAGGCTGTGGGATTGTGATGATGGCTGGCAGGCTGGGTCACACTTAGACACGAGACATCAGAGTTAGACATTACATTCCTGATGAATGGGAACAGAAGAGCTGGAACTCAACAGTGATCAGCAGCCACCAGTAGGGACTGATTCTGAGAGGAGCACTGAAAGGAGCTGCAGCTCAGCTGCTACACTGGCCCCAGAAACCCAGCATCTTCCTCTGTCCTTTCTTCCTCCCCTCTGCCACCCCTCCCCTCAGCTGAAGGATCATTCATGATGTGGCAGCATCCCACACAGAGAGAGTGCCGAACTGTGCTGTGGCCCTAGGTGGCACTGCACCCTAGGCAGCCACCTAGTTTGCCTAGTGGAAGCACTGGCCCTGCGTACATAAGTGGTCCATACAGTGAACTTTGTGTAGAGTTATTCACTTATTACAGAGGACAAGGAGGTACTCTTTACATCTGGAGGACAAAATATTTAACCTTCACATATGGAAAGGCTGTTTCACAGTAAATATGAAAATATGGAATAGACTCCCTCAAGAACTAGTTCTGGCCAGCTCAGTAAATGTTTTTTAAAAAAGAGCTGGATGCATTTCTAAATGCACAAAATTTAACTGGATACTAATTTTTATAGGTAATAACGCAAGAGATAGTTAATCCAGGGAATATCGAATTAGCTCCAGATGGAACTGGAAGGATTTTTTTTCATTTT
Source organism: Staurois parvus (assembly GCF_062004578.1). Lineage (NCBI taxonomy): Eukaryota > Metazoa > Chordata > Amphibia > Anura > Ranidae > Staurois > Staurois parvus. The sequence continues at coordinate 804,916 of NW_028318451.1, read as the reverse complement.
GAATGGGCTGAAATTGCACCACACCAAAAGTAGTGCATGCACTACTTTATGAAATGCCCGGAAACGTCTGTACCATGCGATCCAGTGGAGGCCAATGCAGGCAACCCCCGAAGCAGATCACAAGGTCATTGCGATTGGAATGTGGTGTGGGAAGCTGCGTAGTACCTTGGCTCTCTCTCTGCATTGTAGTATTAATGGACCCTTAAAATAACATGGTTTGTTTTTTGTTTATGGATTGCATTAAAAATATTCCCAAAAAATTGCCACAAGAAAGCCTTGTTTGTGCTGCAGAAAAATATATATGTAATTCTTTATCTTAGGTAATGACAAGGTTATTACCAAATAAACTGGCTCATAGTAAAATGTAAAATTTGCTACACACAGAAGGTGTAGAGGTGTGAGAGCTGAAGTGGTTAAGGTCTTAATTGCTGAGGAATTTTTATGCCCCAATCTTGGATGCTCAAAGTATTCTAAAAGCAGGGGCGGACTGACCATTTGGAAACTCGGGCACTGCCCGAGGGCCCGGGGTCAGTAGGGGTCCCCATGAGATGCCCCTGGTACCTTTTTCATAGGCTTTTTTGAGTTTGGGCAAGGACACAGGGGCCCCATGATCCCCTATTGCCCGGGGGCCCCATGATCCCTTATTGCCCGGGGGCCCCATGAGTTGTCAGTCCGCCCCTGTCTAAAAGTTTTTGGTTTTTTTTCATTTTTGGAAAATAACAAACATGTCTATACTTACCTACTGTGTGCAGTAGCTTTGTACAGAGCAGCCTGGATCCTACTCTTGGGTCCCGCACAGGCTCTCCTGGCCCTTCCCTCCTGTTGGACTCCCACCACAGCAATACTCAGACCAGCCTGTCTGACACCAACAACCATTCCACTTTCAAAATCATTTAAATCCCCTTTTTTCCACATTCTGATGCTCACTTTGAACTTCAGCAAGCCATCTTTGTGACAATCGCGCGTCAGACCCGTGCCCTTCTCACCAAACTCGTGACTGAAGGACTAGCCAATCTGAAACCGCAATGTCACGTCCGTAACAATGCCACGCCCAGCTGCACCCTGCACACCGATTTTCCAGCTAATTGGACCACAATCGACTCACCTGCAGCCTGGGAGTGGTTGCTACTGGGTCAGGTTAATTACGCAATTAACCCTTCACACTGCACCGCCTCCTTTTTATACAGAGAAAGAGGAAACTCAGCAATACACTAGGATGATTGGTTAATCGTTGGTATACTGCTATCTCTGCGGACAGGTTATACAGAGGGTTAAACACTCATAGTAGCGCTCTTCAGCGGCAGGGATTTATAAGTCACATTAAAGAGCTATAGAAACAGTTCAACACTTTCAGAAAGTAAGATTTATTACTAAAAGGTCAAAAGGGTGCAGTAGAAATATTTACAGAAAAAAGATGAGTATATATATATATATATATATATATATATATATATATATATATATACAGAGCACAACAGCACAGCAAACAGATAACGGAAAGAAGTTTAGGTAAATAAGTACTTGCCTGGGGTTAAGCAGTTTCAATACTGATGAGCTAAAAAGGGATTTCTGGTCTCGCACTCAGTTTCGTTGTTACAGCAAGATTCCCCTTTCTCTCTGTCTGCTAGATGTTAAAACGCAGAAGGTCCTCACTTCTGTCTACACACAAAACATAACAGCCTCTTTCCTACCCAAAATCAACGGGGTGTCTCTTACAACAGAACCCAATTGCCTTATTTGGTAAAAGGATTGTATGCAGGGGCTCAGCATCATACACTGATTGCATTCCTGAGGGAGGGGGAAAATCGGAGGAGGGAGACTGATTTGGAATTTAAGAGAAATACCAAAATGCTGACGTTTGGAGCAAAATGGAAAACCGCGCCTCTCCCTGTGTGCAGGATTGTTACAATCTTCACCATGTCTAGATGCCTAAAGGCATTGAGTTTATGTTCTAACTCTCACATCTACACTTTCTAGTTTCACATAGAGTACCAGCATCATGGCCATTTAGGAGACAGTTCTTACCTGTCTGATATACCCCAGTCACCTACTGATCCTAGCAAGCGTCTCTCCCAAGGACTGAAAGCCCAAGTAACCAGTCAAGTTCAGGTGATCAGACATCTCCACACCCTCTTGACGCACTTGAATCAACTACAGGACTCTCTTGCTCCAGCTTCATAGCCTTCAGCTCAATCAAGGTCTGATGCCACAGGTTTGTAAATCTGTGTAATCACTGAGAGCTACAGTTGCAGAACTCTTATTATGGATCACAATACACTCCTGGAGTGCCCTACCTTTCATTGTACGTGCCTCACCCAAGTCTTGCCAGACAGGGCTCTTCCCCTTGCTATACCCTTTCTGGTTCAGTATTGGATTACCTAGAAGTCCTCTAAAAGCTCAAAGTGGCTCATTTGACACCACATATTCCCTACAATTGGGCCATCAACCCAACTCCCAGGCTTCACTTCCCCGAGAGAATAGGTGTCGCCTCATCACTTTCAAAAAGACCAATACCATGTCAGAATACATCGCTGAGAATCTCCAAAAAGACTTCATCCTCAAACCATCTTCTCCTGTTGGGACTGGGTTCTTTTTAGAAAAAAAAAAACATTTTTACTCTATTCCTGTACTGACTGCCATGGATTAAATGCCATCGCAGTTAAGAGCCACTACCTGCTGCCTCTTCTTACAGTGCAAGGATTTATTACTTTAGAATTACAAGATGAATACAATGTAATTTGCATCAGAGAGGGAGACTGCTTTTAGTACTTGGGACTGTCACTAAGAGTACATTGTGATGCCTTTTAGCCTCTCTAACACCCCCACACTTTTCCATTTTGTCAGTGAAATAATCCAAGGTGTGCTCTGTGAGTGGATATATCTGGTTGATATACTAATTTTCTCCTCTAAATTGCCCACACAGACGCTATGTCCGTACTGTCTTACAATGCCTCAAATATGAAAATATTCTCTATGTTAAGATCAAGAATATCTCCTGCAGTGCTGAGGTACTTTTCCTGGGCTTTATAGTGTCTAAAGATGGTATTTCCATGGACCCTGAAAATATTGCCGCTATCTCCAATTGGCCTATTTCCGGCACAATGAAAGCTACACGGTACTTTCTAGAATTCACAAATTACTACTGGCAGATCATCAACTACATCTACACTGGCAGATCATCACCTACAGCTCTCACTCAGAAACAAACTGACCACAAGCTCTGGCCTTCCAACGCAGGTAAAGACTTCCAGGCTTTGAAATGTATCTTTCTTGACCCTTCTGCATTGAGTTTAATGCATCATTCATAGGGATTATTGACATCAAATCCCTACTGAGACTATGGTTTTTAAATAAATACCTTTTTTAATTAAGTATAATTTTATTTTGATTAAAGTTTTGTAGGAAAAAATACATGCATGACAAAAGATACATCATATATACAAGAAATACATATTCTCTAACATTTTGTGACTTGTGTTTCAGAATAACACACAGAAATGTAGTGGCATAGGAGAAGACCCTTTGTGCTAATGCATAAATCCTAATAAAAATGGTAGCCATTAATTTCAGTGTGAACTAGTGTCTTATTTTGTATCTTTAATTTTGACATATACAATATATCTGTATTCTAAGATAAATTTGTATTTATTAAAGGAAAAAAACTGTAGAGTAGTAGTGGAAAAGGGTAGTAAAGGACAGAATAAGAGGAAAGGAGGGGTAAAGGTAAAGAACAAAAAATTAGGGGAAACATTTTTTTAAAAAAAAGAGGGATGTGGGGATGGATAAAATGGGTCATAGAGCCAAAGTTAGTTGACCAAGACATATGAAATAAATAAGGTATCTAATGTATTGCATTGTGGAGGTCTGAAGACCTAAACTGCTCCAACGAAAGCCAAATCAGGATAAGGCTCATTTTGGTCCAAACTATGTCCCAAAGGACCAGCTCTTTCATTTGCTGAACTGAATTTCACTCACATACTCCTTCTGCAAAGGAATAGGAAAAAAAGATAACTATTGCAGCCACAACATGTAAGGGCTGAAAAGCTGCAATATATAAACTTTTGTTTTTGAGATTAATACCAGTGTGACATTTTTGCAGGAAAAATACATACATGACAAAAGAAGCACCTGGTCAGAGCCTTGATGGACTCATATGAAAAAAGGAAGAGGAGTGGAGGAGAGTAAGTTGTAGGTAATGCTGAAGGAATTCTAGGGCTCATAGTAGGAGACTTTGAGGCTAAGGAAGTGGAGTTTGTGGAGGAGTAGATAGTCAACTGTGTTAAAGGCAGCAGAAAGGTCTACTAGTATAAGTACAGAGTGGTAGCCATTAGATTTAGAAGTTAGTAAATTGTTTGTTTGTTATTTGTAGAGGGGCTTTTTCTGTGGAGTGTTGTGAGAAAAGCCAGACTGTAATGGGTTGAATAGGTTGTTATTTGTGAAGAAGCCGCTCAATCAGTTTTAAAATTGGAGTCTGGAGCTAAATAAAAAGAGATGGGTCTTAAGTTTACTCATGGGGTCCATCAAGGTCTTTTTAAGTATGTGAGTGACCAGTGCGTTTCCCCAAGGGGAGGGGAAGATGCTAGTAGAGAGGGAGAGATAGATTATGTGAGTTAGAGAGTATGGAATAGAGCAAAAGGGTGATTGGAGTAGTTGTGAAGGAATGGGGTTATGGGACAGGTGTCGCCATGCAGACAGCAAACCAGGCAATCCTGGTGACAAATTATCCTATTAGTCCTTTTGGTTATAGAATCCACAATTTCAACCAGCTGTCTAGGCCTTCCTTCAATACCCCCACCACCCTTGCTAGATTGGTTGCTCTCCTGGCTGTTGGGGTTGCAGTGCTATCTAGGGCTGCCACCTCTGAGTTTGCCACCCCACATCTTAAACCAGCTTGGCAAATTTGGATGTTCAAAAACAGGACTGGCCTTTTTTTTCTGTGAGCCTCTACCACTCCCTTTAACTACAATAACCAATATTCCTATCTGATCATCCTCACTTATACCACCACCCTCTACATTAACCTCATTAACCAACTGAGCAGAATACTTCTTTAAAGGTTGTTTGTTCCACTAAGTGTTGCAGTAGGTATATATACTGTACGTGTGTGTATACATGTACTGTATATATACATTTTATTTTTTTCTTATTTCAGGTACTTTACACCTATATATTGTATGTTCACATCAGTCCCTAACCCTCAAGGGGTGTACAATCTCAGGTCCCTAACTTACAATCCTACACATACTAGGGCCAATTTTATACAGGCTCTAATTAACCTACAAACAGAAGCCAGGCGCTGTGTAGTTTTGTGATAAAAGTAATACACCTTATATGGAGGTGTGCCGTTAATAATTCATATGGTATAAAATAGATAACCAGCCTGTGGCTTTAAGAAGCCAGGTTCCAAGATGGACGGCCCGTCCGCTCAGAGGGAAGCAGTGGAGTAGAATGCCTGTCAGTGCAGGGACCACGTGTATCCGACATCCCAGCGTCCCGGATGACGTCACCACGATGTGGAGAGACGGAGGGGGGGAACTCTTGCTGGAGCCGCAGCTTTAGAAGGAAGAGGCTGGTTGCCGGGACAACATGTTTTGCGTGCATGCGCTTTATCAAGTCTGTGAAAAGTCCAGCAATCGGCCATTTTATAGGGGACTTGCACGGCAGAAGGGGCCGGCTTAACAACCAGGGGGATAATCCAAGGGAATTAACCTACCAGCATGTCTTTAGAGTGTGGGAGGAAACCCACGCAGGCAGTGCCGTCGCTGGGATTTGAACCAATGACCCTAGTACTGCCACACAAGCACACACACCAACTCAATGCATTTAGGCAAACTGAGCATAAGAAAGGGGATTTTAGTGACTTTGAACGTGGCATGGTTGTTGGTGCCAGATGGGCTGGTCTGAGTATTTGAAAAACTGCTGATCTGCTGGGATTGTCGCACACAAACATCTCTAGGGCTTACAAAGAGAGGACTGAAAAAGAGAAAATATCCAGTGAGTGGCAGTTGTGTGGACAAAAATGTCTTGTTAATGGCAGAGGTCAGAGTAGAATGGGCAGACTGGTTCAGCTGTGACATTCAGATGTTAGGGTCAGAATTTGGTGTAAACAACATGAAAGCATGGATCCATCCTGCCTTGTATCAACAGTTTAGGCTGGTGGTGGTGCAATGGCTTGGAGGATATTTTCTTGGCACTAGTACGGTGTACCTAATAAAGTGGCCAGTAAGTACACACACACACACACATATATACATACACACACTTTTATATATAATATATGTATTCTTTTATAGGAGGCATTTCCAACGAAGATATAGATGGCTCATTCAGTATAAGGTAAGGTTTTTTGTTTGGTTTTTATTTTGTTTGTTTTTTACAAATCTCTTTACAAATGTATGCTAGAGGTACTGTACAGTATATATAGGTTGAAATATGGGCATCATATTAGCAGAATTTAAAAGTGCACATTGTCACTCACAAACTTTTTTTTTTTTTTCATTTTTAGCATGAGTGTTGCTCGTGACCCCTTGGAAAATGAAATTTGCTCTGTGACTAATAAAGAACTTGCTCTGAAGAGGTAAGTCACCTATATTTCCAATCATAAACATATGGAAACACTATATTTTAGAGCACTCTCAATTACAAGTCTTCTTTCTCATGTCCATAAAGTAGGACTTTGGCCAGTAAACGAAAAAGGTAAAGCAGAACTTCAGGCAAACAACATTTTTTTTTCTTTTAAATTGGCTGTGTAAAATACATAAAATAAAACTCACATGGTATAAATACTATACTTCTGTCTTTCTGTGGCTTTCATACACGGAAGTTGTAATGGTAACACGTGCTGAGCCCTCATAAAGCTGTGTGGAAGGGCAAGGACGTCATGTTGTTCAGATTCAGCCATGACATTTATGTAGGAAGCCAGCAATTTTCCGCCTTTATTACCTTGGGTATAATAAGTAGTTCTGGCTCTTCTAAGGAATTTTTCGTGTTAGCGTAATAGGATTTTTTAAGGGCTATTCTATTGGTCTGTAATTCCTGTAATACCGTAGGAGAAAGACCTCTTTTATGTTGAGACTCTAAGCTAGCGATCTTAGTAATCAGTTCTGACATGACCTTTTGTCTACGGTTTTTCTCCCTAGAGGCTATCTGTAGTAACGCCTCGACAGAAGGCCTTATGTGCACCCCAAATATTAAAGATATCCGCATCTGAAGAGACATTGATATCAAAATACGCCTGCAAAGATTTAGAAATGTATGTGCGAGTATTGGGGTCATTACACCACAGGAATACTGGTGAGAATCGCAATGACTCCTCAATACTAATAGATAGAGGCGCGTGGTCTGACCATGTCATGGGATGAATTGTTGCTTTAGTAACAAGTTGCAGAAGTTGTATATCGGTTAAAAAATAATCAATCCTAGATTAAGACCTATGCGGACCTGAGTAATATGTAAAATCTGTCTCAGAGTCATAGAGACATTTCCAAGGATCATAAAGATTTGATTCCTGTATAGTTGGCGCCATAGAATACCTTACCCCGTGGGACTGGCCTGAGACATCCAAAAATTTGTGGATGACAGCATTAAAATCACCGCAGTAGAGAAAGAAACCCTTCTGAATTTTCATGACTTTCTTCCTCAGGGAGTTGAAAAAGGAGATTTGGTTGATTTGGTAGGGACATATAAATTTACTACCGTGTAGAGAACATTATTTAATGCACAAACCATTATTAGGTATCTTCCCTTCCAGCCACTCTCCAGGGAGTGGAGGGTAAAATATTACAGAACTTTTAATGGCTAATAAAACCCCACATTTTTTCACAGGGGAATTAGCTGTGAACACCTGTGGGTACAATTTGTGTGAGCATCGTGGAGGTTTGTTTGTAGAAAAATGTGTCTCTTGCACACAGGCAATATCCCCATGTAATTTCTGTGCCTCTTTCCACATCATACTGCATTTGTAAGGGCTATTGAGACCGTGCGCATTCATAGATACAATATTCAGTACCATACTAAAGCATATAACATAGATAATGCATGCTTGCCATCTATTGGTCTAAAAAACAGTAGCGGCCCTTTATAGCTAACCTGTATAAAGCCACGCACTTCAGCTCTCTTTGATTTGGATACATAGGCAAAGCTGAAATCAGAATCATTGCAGTGCCCCATAGGAACTCCTGGGTTAAAGTAGTTGCCGATACTCTGTTGGAAAAACTTAGAAAATAACAACAGAAAAACCAAACATAAACAATATAAACAAATAGCAAATAACTGCAAGTGAACCAAATCACTTTGACGTATTGGGGGGAATATCAGGGAACCACGAGCAATGATGCTCGGCAATTTTACGCTGTACTGGGCTAGTGAGACTCCCTCTCAAGGCACGATCAAAGCATGGGAGTACATAAGGCTAACCAGCTACTTTGTCCCATTCCGAAGTAACTTTCTTAGGGGAAGGTTTAGTGGCTGATGACTTCTTTTCTGCAGGTACAATCCCCCTTTTCTGCGCCAGTCGGAAACCCTCCTCCTCCGAGCTGACAGTCAGTAAACGATTGTCCCGTTTTATCAGCAATTTCGTGGGAAAACCCCATTGATACTATTATTGCGGAGTAATTTTGTAAGGGAGATTAACTTTTTACGAGCAATGATGGTATACTGCGAGTGATCCATAAATAGAGATATCCCATTATATGGCGTCGGTAGTGGATTGTGTGTTCTAGCAAAGATTCCTCCTTTATATGGTAGAAGTGGATTCTAGAGATAATGTCCCTAGGAACATGATCGAGAAGAAAGGAAGGCTTCGGCAGCCTATGCGCTCTATCCACTATCACATCTCCCTCTGACGTATGTGGTAACAAGGTACTGATCATCTGTTGGATAAACCGTCTAAGGTCTGCAGCAGAGACAGTTTTGCTCACCTCCCTAAATTTAATATTGTTCCTGCGCGAGCGGTCCTCCAGATCCACCACTTTTAGTTTCAGCGCTTTTAATTCCTCTTCCGCATCATTTATGAACATCACCTAACTCGTGGGCAGACGCAAACTCGCCCATTTTAGTTTCCACATGACTGACGCGCTCCCCCAGACTCTCAACCTCTGCGTTTACTTGAGACACAAAACTCAGCATATCTTTACGTAATAAGCTTTTAAGGGTAACAAGCATATCCTTCATAACTGACGCAGTCAAAGGCAGAGTTTCAGCAGGGTAAGCTTCCAGATAAATAAATCAATAAATTCTTAATAAATGTTCCAGAACATGTAAGATTGGGGTGGTTTGAACACTTTCAGGGAATGGGAGAAACTGCAGATGCAGTTGTAAGAGCAGGGAGCACTATTAAGTTCCAGGGCATAGGGTGAAAAGGTTTGGGGAGAGGGGATGGAGTACAGTACTTCCAACAAGCATAGGGTAACAGCAGGGTCCATGGAGTAAAAGTGGTTGTGGGGGTACGCATGTGTGGTGTTTAGGGAGGAGGATGGGATGGATTGTAGATCAGATGGCTGGGAGAGGGGCTTGTAGCTGTGGTGTTGAAAGCTGAGGGATGGAGCGGATAATGTGAATCAGACGGTGTTGGGAGCAGGGTGGTGGTGGTGGGGCCTTATGCTGTAATGATAGTAAGGTGTGTGTAGGCATTTGGTTAGTGTTTGGGGTGGATAGGGGGTTGTACAGGTACATTGGTGAGGGAACATGGCATATGGGGTGAGGGTGTGCACAAGTACAGTGGTAAGAGAGGGGCATCCTGGATGGTGGTGAGAGAAAAGGGGTGCAGGCAGGGTGGGTGCAGACACAGAGGGTGGTGAAAGAAGTGGGAGTGCAGGCATAGAGGTTGGTAAAAGAAGGGGTATGTGCAGACACAGTGATAAAGGGGGCTGCAAGTATAGTGGATGCTGAGAGAAGGAAAGCTGTTGGTGCACTGGGTGGTGAGAGAAAGGGGGCAGAGGGGGGACACAATGGTTGCTGAGATAAAGGGGGTTGCAATGGTCCTGGGGGAGACGGGTGTGTAAATGTGTGAAGGGGGGGGCTGCAGGCAGGGACTCACTCCAGTGAAGTACAAGACAGCAGGGACTGGAAGAGGAAGGCTGTGGTCCAATACCGTACCACGGCCTGGTGGTTGAGAACCACTGGTCTACAGGACCTTCCCTAAAGCCTTGATCACCTGCATCATGTGTAATATCTTGCAGCTCAGGCTGCTTATTCCCTTTTGTTCATGGGGAATACGAGGCTAAAAGGTTCCGAGTATTTTTTCCACTGATTTCTAGGCTACTAGAGGCTGGTTTGTCTTTTGTCCACCAAAAAAATGGCATTATCAATATATGTTATGCAAAAATTTTAATTATCAGTACTTTCTCTGTGTTTAGGATGCAAACTTTTAATGCTTTGTTGACTACTTTACAAATAGACTCCATGCAGCGTCCGTAAGTGAATTTTATATACACGTATATATGTAAAGTAAAATGCTTCTTCTTTTTACTTATTATACTTTTTGATTTTGTCTTGATGTTTGTTTTCCCAGATGTTGTAAGGGCTCACTGTCACGATCGCAAGATCGCCGCCACCAACATGCGACAATCCCACGATCGCGACATCCAATATGTCACGATCGCGGCGTCAGACCCAAGACCTTCTCGCCCAAACTTGTGACCGAAGGACTAGCCAATCTAAAACCACGATGTGACGTGCGTAACAATGCCACACCCAGCTGCACCCTGCACAACGATTTTCCAGCTAATGGATCACAGATCGATGTACCGGCAGCCTGAGTGATCGTTACTGGGTCAGGTTAATTACGCAATTAACCCTTCACACTGCCACCACTTCCTTTTTGTCAGAGAAAGAGGAAACTCGGCGATCTCAGTTAAAACACTATAATGATTGAGATAATGGTCTGTAAACGGTCATAACACAGGCCTGTTATACAGAGGGTTAAACAAACAGTAGCGTTCTCTTTAGAGGCAAGGATTCGTAAATTGCAATACAGAGCTATAGAAACAGTTCAACACTTTCAGAAAGAAAGATTTATTACTAAAAGGTCAAATGGGTGCAATAAAAATTATATACAGAAGCAAGTTGTAACTAAGATATACAAAGAACCATAGCACAGCAAAGAGATAGAGAGAGGTGAAAGGGTTAAGGTACTTGCCAAAGTCCTGGGTTAGCAGATCCATGTTTCAGAGCAAGAGGGCACATGTCTCCCCAGGTGGTATTGATGTTATAAAATGGGAGACTTCTTCAACTCTTTTCTCTTAGGCCTGACAGCCTGTTTTAAAGTCCCCAGCAGGGGACTTTGGGGGGTGGCCCTGCAGTCAAGGGCCAATGTCCACTTAGGGCGTGGAGATTTGGGTTGATGCCTCAACTAGAGCAAAAATCTCCCATAACTCATATTTGCCTATAACTTTTCATCTGCACAAGTGACATTCCACCCGTGGATAGATTATTATGCAGACAAGTCTGAGGATTAATTAGATATGAATTATGAAATTATATACTACATGGTTCACGAGATCTATGTTTCTGCTTCCCTGAATGTTCGAGACAAGGCAAGTGACCCATCAAACTGTTCGCCTGCTCATTGGCCATCTGACGAGGTGTCCGGTTTTTATGTCCGTCTCTCATATTCCAAGATATGAGACATAGGGGAAAAATGGATTTACCAGAAGTTATCTGATTCTGTCACCTACACAGAGTTAGGTCTTATGAGGTTAGAATCTCTTTCAACTCCTGAGAAAGCTCTCTTAGGAGGTGTTACAATTGGCAGGTTCTGTGGACAGAGACTCCAACTCTCTTGGGGGCTTTTACAGCTCATATGACCCTCCTGTGACATTCCTAACTCACACACATACTGGCCACATGTTGCTGGGCCTCTCAGGAAGGGAGGGGGAAGGAGAATGAGGGAAAAATATATGTTAGGATGGTTAATCCCTTCGCCAAGATAGAGGTTGAAGCCAAAATGGTTGAACCGCGTCCATCTCTGATGCGCACATTTGCGACACTCAGGAAACAAAGCCTTTTCCTGCCTTTGTAAATTTGACAGTATAAGCAATGCTGTTTGACCCAGTGCTGAATAGTCTGCCATTTTCTTTTTTTCATAAGAGCTAGTTCTTCTGGGGAGATTGATCATTTATCATAGGTTGTGCTGCATCACCAAGTACATGCATTTTGAGTGTAACCTTATTCTAATTTTATATACTGGCTGGGTATCATGTTATACTTGCAACAGTGCCCATCCCAAACTGTTTCCATATATGTGTAATAGGTATATATATTGGAGTTTAAAAACATTCCGGTTTCCTAATCGTACAGTACACAACAAAGGATCTTAGTATTAACCATAGGTTATATGCAGCGGCGTTCAGGTGCCTGGACACTGGAGCAGTGAAGGTCTTGAGTCCTACTTTGGGGACACTTAGTACTGCACACATCAGTACAGAGACAAGGGGACAGAGGGCCTCGCTGGTTTGAATTCAGCTAACGGCCCAGAGGAAGAGTATGTAGTGATGGTCTTTCTCTGAAGTGCCCTAGTACTTTCTGTTCTGATCATTGCCCACAGTCTAATTCTCTGCCTCTTTTTGGAACTCCGCTGCTCCCTCAGGAACATGTTCCGGAACCTCAGCCAGGCCAGAGACAAAGAGTGTGTGAAGCATTCTATTGCTTAACAGAGCGGCCGCTGGATGGGGCTGTCTGTTCATGCTGTTTGGATATGGGCCTGTGCTGTGAGTGTCTCTTTGCTGGATTGGGGCTGTCTCTTTGATGCATGGGGATGTCTCTTTGCTAAATATGGAGATTTCTCTTTGCTGGATTGGGCTATCTCTTTACATATTTGGGGATGTCTGTTTAGTGGATTTGGGATGTCTCTTTAGTGAATTTGGAATGTAGCTTTGATGAATATATTGGGCTGTATCTTTGTTGGAATGGGCTGTCGCATTGCAGGATTGGGGATACCTTGTTGCTGAATATATATGCTTGTATCTTTGCTGGATTGGGTTGTCTCTTTGTGGAATATATGGGGATGTCACTTTGGTAAATATATGGGGATGCCTCTTTGCTGGATTGGGACATCTCTTTGCTGAATATATGGGGACATCACTTTGCTGAATATATGATGATGTCTCTCAGATGGATTGAGCTGTCTCTTTGAATATATGGGGATGTCTCTTTGTTGGATATATGGGCCATCTCTTTGCTGAACAAATGTGGATGCAGGGCTCAAAATTTCAAGTCCTGAGCTAGTAGCCAAGCCTTAAGAGTTACTTGCCACCAGTTGCCCCACCCAACTCCTCTCCTGCCCTGCCCCTAATTCTGCCGCTAAACACGCCCTCCTAAATTATCTCATGAAATTACACTGTTAAATGTTTTATGCATAATAAAGGTCCAAAAATAAATATTAACAACTTTAACAATATTAACAAAAGCAATGTAAACATAAAAGAAATATTAGTGCTTTTCATCAATAGGGAAACAAAGTGACGCACAGTGCGGAGGTCAGAGGTGTGACGTATAGTGCAGGGAGAGGGGTACGAACTGTATGAAGGAAAGGAAGTGGTGGGGAGGAGAGGAAGGGGAGAAAGGAGGAGAGGGAAGAAAGGAAGGGAGGGGAAGAAGGAAGGAAGGTCAGACTCGCATGGCTCAGTCAGAAACATCACAGGGCTTGATGGCTGCTCTGTATACTATTTTCCACCTGCACATCCTCTTCTGAGAAGCTGCATGGGCACGAGGGGAGACAGAGCAGATACAGCCTCTCTGCTCTCCTATTGGAGGAGAGGATGGGGGGAGGGACAGGGAACTGAGGAGCACAGTTCCCTGTCCCTCCCCCCTACCTCCTGCGGCTTTCAGCTGCTTCTTTAAAAACCATACAGGGAGATCAGTGCATTTTTTTGCTAGTGTGTTAAATCAATTGAACTGCATATAACTTATGATTAAGAATAAAATTGCATATCTTTCTAAAAAAAATATATATTATACAGGTAAGTCAGAATGCTATTTTTTACTATCTGATCTTACGGTTTTGTGGCAATCTTGTCCGCTTCTGTGGTTCACTGCTTGTGCTTGAGTCACATGGTCTAGCACTGAACCAAAAGTTTTCATTGCTCTTGACTGAGAAAAAAACCTTGGATGTATAAACAGCTGATAAGAATTTTTACAGGTATGTAAGATGTATTTTCATTTGGAGTAGCAAAAAGGCACCTGTTTGGGATAAATGTGAATAAGCACCTCAGTGCAGTGGTAAAGAGTACGGCAGTACGTGTTGGTGTAGTGGTATAGCGTGCGCTTGTGGGTGAGACCTGTAGAGGTAGTACCCAGTAATAAGAGAGCACTTACTTGAACACCAATTAGAGGTATAGGTTCTCGTATTTGAAAAGTAGTATTGCAGAAAATTATGGAAATACTTTTAGTGACGATGGTAATAAAATTTGTGATCTTTGTAGTACCCCTTGCAGGAACCTTGGCTGTAACCCTTACAGTAGCTAATACTCTGCTTTTACACAGCACAGTCCAGACAGTAATGGCACAGGTTGTATCATGAGTAGGGCTGTCACCTATCCAGGATTCACTCAAAGTGTTACAGGAGGCCAAAACACAGCAGGAAGCTCCGAGCTATAACACCCCCAAGGGAGCTGGGGCCTCGCTGTCTAAAGAAGCTGAGCAATTTGGCACCTCGTGAAAAGATAACCCAAGCCTTCCCCTGAGTTCAGAGACATTCTAGAGGAGTAAGAGACTAGATAACACTTTTAAAATCCATTTTTCCCCTATGTCTCATATCTTGGAATATGAGAGACTTACATAAAAACCAGGCCTATCTTCAGATGGCAAATCATTTGATAGGTCACACTCTCTGACTAAAATACATAGGAAAGCAGAAAATTACATCTCTTGAACCCTTCAAATAAGTATTTCATATGTAACCATTACTCAGATGCGTCTGCATACTAATCTACCCGCGGGTGGAATGGTACTTGTGCCTAGGAAAAGTTATGAGCCAAAATATGAGTTAAGAGAGATTTTGGTTCTAGTTTGGGTCTCCGCCCAGACAATCCCTCCCTAAATGAGGCATTGGTCCTTGGCTTCAGAGACACCCCCTGCTGGGGGACTACAAAATGGGCTGTCAGGCCTAAGAGAAGTTAAGTTGAAGAATTCTCCCTTTTAACATCAGAACCACCTTGGGAGACCGTGCCCTTTTGCTCTGAAACTTGGTCTGCTCAACCCAGGACTTTGGCAAGTACTTTAACCCTCTAACTTCTCTCTGTTATCTCTTTGCTGTGATGTTGTTCTCTGTATATTTATATATATATATATTGGTTACATCTTTTTTCTGTAAATATTTTTATTGCACCCTTTTGACCTTTTAGTAATAAATCTTTCTTTCTTTCTGAAAGTGTTGAACTGTTTCTAAAGCTCCTTAATGCAATCTATGAATTCCTGCCTCTAAAAGAGTGCTACTGTGTGTGTTTAACCCTCTGTATAACCTGTCTGTGGTGACCGTGCTATACAGATGATTATCTCAACCATCATAGTGTTATTGCTGATATTGCTAAGTTTCCTCTGTACAAAAAGGAGGTGGTGGCAGTGTGAAGATATAATTGCGTAATTAACCTGACCCAGTAACAATCGCATTCAGGCTGCCGGTACGTCGATTTGTGCTCCATTAGCTGGAAAATCGTTGTGCAGGGTGCAGCTGGATGTGGCATTGTTATGCACGTGACATCGTGGTTTCAGATTGGCTAGTCCTTCGGTCACGAGTTTGGTGAGAAGGTCAGGTGTCTGACGCGCGATCGTCACAGGCACTGCTATTCATTCAGTGGTGTAACTAGAACTTTCAGGTCTCTGGTGCAAGAAACCATGAATTGCCCCCTGACCCTCCAAGCCTGGTGGTGGAACGCCAGGGGCCGGTCCCAAGTCTGTGACCCTGGTAATTCTGCCACGGGTGTCCATTTTTTGTTTTTTTATCTTATTTTGTACTTTTTTTTTTTACCATTTCTTTTATTTTTTAATTTTTACGATATTGTTTTTAATTATTTTTTACAATCTGTTTTTAGAACCCCTGTTGGAGGGCTTAGGTGAGATATTAGGGGTCTAAACAGACCTCTGATGTTCCAACTTTGTGACAGAGAAAGGAGATTGAGGACATAGCTGTCAATCTCCATCTGTGCAGCCTCAGCAGCACAGAATGAATGGACAGGAATAGCTCTGTACAGAGCTTCTCCTCCATTCACACACTGAAGCATAGTAAACATAGTTTACTACATTTAATTTATGAATGGACAGAGTCCCATTCTCCCCGTTCTCCATTCTGACAGATTCCCCGCACCAGCTGGTGGGAGAAGAGAGGGCAGCGAGCACAGTGGGGCTGAGAGCACAGGGGCAGCAGAAAGAAACTGGATAGGAGGGGCGCAGGGCCGGCTGCATATAGAAGAACCAATCTCTCTATTCTCCTCATGAAACCACTGAATGCCTGTAGGAAGGATAGGAGGAGAAGCCAGCATTCAGTTGTTGCAGGAGGAAAATAGAGAGATCGATTGCTCTATATGCAGCCGCCTCCACCAGTCCTCCTATCCAGGTGTACAGGGGGGGCCGCTACTGTGACCTCATTAGGCATGCTCCTGATTAAGTGTAATTTCTCTCTGCTGCTTTGTTCCTCTGCTATCAGCATGAATCACTTCTGATTCTGTTCTCAATCAAAGCATTAGTGTTGGGGGCCCTGGGGGGAGATGGGAACAGTCAGATGTGGTGGTGGTGGGGGCCCTGGGGAATAGGGATGGGATCAATCAGAGCAAGTGGGGGTGATGAGATCAGTGGCACTGGCTCTCGCTTGTTCTCAATGTGTCAGTGCATTCCATCTCCTTGCTCAGTATATCTGTATCTTTGAGTCTGCCTCCAGTAATGCCTCTTTCAACATGAGGTAACCATGCAAAGCGGAGAGCTCCTCCCCTTCACCTAGTCAGCTGCCTTTCTCCTCCAGTTTCTGCCTCCCAACATGTCATCTGCCTGCAGCAAAGGGCAGGCCGCGGTTCGCTGTGTGGGTATGGCAGTGACAGTGGGTGCGCTCAACCACATTGTTCTATCTCCCAACTCCCATTAGAATAAGCGGCGTGGCCAGGCAGCGGGCGCCCACCCCCTTCCCAGTGGTGCAACTCCAGGGCCCGGTCGCAAGCGTGACTTCGGCAACTCTGGTAGTTCTGACACTGTATTTATTAACATTGCCCACAGTTATGATGGCCACAGAAAGTCACCAGGAGTTGCTAGCGTCCAATCAGACAATTGCTTCCCCTGAGGCACCTACGGAGTCTGCAGAAGAACAATGTTCCTAGCCTCTGCTCCATCTGCACAATAGCACAGCACCACCTACAGGATGGAGAACAAACTGCACCTACTAGTGTGGCAGTGGGCATCGTTGCACTAATGGCAAGCGCAGCAGTGGATGTAGATGCAGTGATTGCAAGTGTGGCACTGGGTGTTGGTGCAGCATGTTTTTTTGTGGGTTTTTTTTTATTTTAATTGAATGAAATGCCACTTTCAATTGTATTCAGGAATTAACAGGATGATATGTTTCAATAACAGATTTGTGTCTTAAACAACCAGTTGGTCTGAATGGTCATTGCTATGTTCCATTTTTTATGTTTGTCTTCATTTACCGTACAGGTCCATAGCGGCAGTGATGAGACATTCTGCAGATAATTGTAAGCACATACTATCCGTACAACTGGTAAGCAAACCTATTTTCTGTTGTATTTTTCAGTTTCTTCAGGGAGGAAAAAGATCCCCTTCTTCTAAAATTACATGCAAGAAATCAGAGAATCACAAAGCAAAAATGATTCTCTGTCTAATGGATGGTAGTCTAAGGTTACGTATAACCACCACAAACAGGGAGAAATTTGTCCCTTGTAGTTTTTGTGTGACTGATAAGCTGGTGGCACAGTGAAGACTTGTACATATGGGCTTCAGTTTGTGTAATAGTGCATACAATAGGCTTTTTTGTTGAAGCTGTCAAAGCAAACTCGGGGAGAACGAGCTCTGTGATTGGACCACTGTGTAAGGTAGCATCTAGACCTATGGAGATCCGGATCACTGCTCTCTGCATAGAGCTGCAGTGCAGATCTCCAGCATGATGCTATCACAGTGAATTTTAAAAAAAGCTGCAGCACAGGTAGATTAAAAATTAAAAACGACTGTTTTATGCAACTTGGCAACAGTACAGTAACAAAGATAACTACCTGTGTTTTTTTTCCTGTGTCTGATGACCTGCTTCCCTATTTTCACATGTGGGGAACCTTCTAGTGTCTGTATTTTTAAATAGCTGGTGCTTGGTAATTATCACAAAGTTAGCTGGTATAGAAAGGTACTTTCAGTCCCAGCTAACTTGGTCAGAAACCCCAGATTGGAGGTTTATGGTATCTTTTAAGATCTCTGCTAGATCAGCACAGTGTCATCAGAGCCAGTTCAGTCAGCAATAGCATGACTGGGGTATTGCCTATAACTCAGCTGCTATGACACCAACCACCCACTTCTAATACCACCCCCCACCTAACGTTAATATAATAATAAAAAAATGAAACACTTAAATTTGGAATTTAAATGGCCATAGCAGCCAGTTTATTTAAATAACACCCATAGCAAAATACATACATCAATTTTTTATCGTATGTAAAGCCATAAAAAAAATACCACGGATCTGCCACCATCTTACAAATTAAGGCCCCAAGCCGCACATACACCGGCTCAGGGACAACTCCTTACTAAGTCACCGTCCGATACAGCCCCACCAATCCAAGAACCCATTCTTGCTGCACTTAGTAGGGAAGGTACACCCATACCTAAGATGGGCCCAACCCTTTTTTTCCCAAACAGTTTACCATCCCTGCCTTCAAAAACCTTGATACCTCTGTCCCCTGCTATGGCAATACTAAAAAAACCCTTATAGCAATGCGCCAAAGGGCAGCTCCCCGAACATCTGCACCCCAAAACCAACGCAACTGTAACCACAGAGCAGCAGAAACTGCCTAGCAGAAACAAGAAAAGGGGAGGGTGGGTGGGAGAAGCTCGTCCAATGCTGCCCGTGTTGGGAATGGTGATACAAGAAAGACCACCTCCCACAAAACCCCTCTCCAGCCTGGTTTGACCCCACCCCACCACACCCCTTGATCCTCCAATAAGGTAAGGCTGTCTATATTTAAAACATGACCCTCTTAACCCTCTCCCTTTCACAGCCCTGCATCAGCAAATCCAGTCATGCAGACCTTTTACTAATGCTGCGCATAAGTTCCCGGCCTGATGTTTTCCTGATCACCACCATACTAGTGCAATGTTACCTCTGCCTGCCACCTGTACTGACCCTGGCCTGTTCATTTACCACATTTCTGCCTACTCTTTGGACCAGTCCTTTTGTCTGTTTATTGATATCATCTCCACTTGCCACCTGAACTGACCCATTTGCTAAGAGATATCAATCCCAGCTGTTCCCTGCAGACAACTACACTCCTGGAACCACAGGAACACTTTTGTTCTTCTTTTCTTCAGCCTCCTGGCCAGTGAACATGGCATTTTTGAGGGCAGCTATGTACCAGTAGGCTAGGCTTGTTTAACTTGTAGGAACCAGAACTGCTATAGGTGACATTACACTATAGTCCCTTACCACTTATATAGAGGTGATCATTACAGTACATTTGCTTTGCTACACTTGGTTGATTTTTTGCAGAGGTGATCATTACAGTACATTTGCTTTCTATGCTTGATTGATGTTTGCAGTACACAAGATTCAATGTCCAGTACACAATCAATCCAAACACTGAAAAAGTCTCACATATATGGCATCCCCATACTTGGGAGGAGTAGTAGGATATTTTTTGGGGTGTAATTCTAAGTATGCTCATGTTGTGTGTGAAAAATATCTTTTAAAACTGACAGCTTTTTGTGCAAAAAATAAATTTTCATTTTCTTTCCGTGTTTTCCAAAAACCTGTGCCAAAAAGGTGATCAAGAGTCACAATGCCTCTTAAAAAAAACATCGGGGTGTTTACTCTTCAAATTCGGTCTTTATGTGAGTGTTTATGCTGTTCTGGCGTACCAGGGTATCAAAAATGTAAATGTGAACAGTAGTCAAGAAACTAGATGTGTAATTTATGTCCCTAGAAAACCTAAAGATGCTATTTGGATTTTGGGCCCCTCTACATAGCTAGGCTTTGAAAAAGCCTCAAACATGTGGTATCCTCGTAGTTGGGGGAAGTAGTAAAATGTGTTTTTGGAGTGTAATTCTAACTATCCCTATTCTGTGTCCTAGAAATATCTTAATAATTGACAACTTTGTGTAGAAAAAAAAAAATAGAAAATATGTTGGGGTGTTTTCTTGCCAAAATGTGACCATTGTGTGGGTGTTTTCACTGTCTTGGTGCTCCAGAGCCTCTAAAAATGTGATAAGTAATCAGGAAATTAGACACATAATGTATCCTCCTTGAAAGCCTGAAAGTGGTATTAAACCCAAAACCAAAAATGTAATATATTGCAGTTTACTAATCTTTAGATGTGGTGGCTGCATTAAGTTTCATTTGTTTTGGCTTTTTTCTCTCTGTTTTCACCTGGTGATCTGGCCAGTAACACACCTCCTGTACTAGTGAGATACATCTTTGAAGGGCTGAGCATAGGAGGCACAGCAGACAGCAGCATTGTCAGTCTGGGGAGGAGGGGAGTGTTATATGTATTAGCAGATTTAGAACCACTAACAAAACCAAACTCCAGCTCATGCTTTATAATCAATTACAGCAGTTATTTGTCCTTTTGTGGTAATGGTTTTACTTGAATAAACAAAAGCTGATCATTTTAATCACTCCTGCCAGTCGTAAGTGGTTTGTCTTATCAATGTAAGCTGATGCATCTGCTGGAGAGTTTATGCAGTGAAAAATAACAGATTTGCTGGCTGGATTACTAGTGGTAGTCCCACACTTGGGAGGAGTAGAGGAATGTTTTTGTGGTGTAAGTGTAAATATGCCTATGCTGTTTGTGAGAAATAACTTTGTTAAAATTAAAAAAAAAAAAAAAAATTCATTTTCAGAAAAAGTGTCGCAAAAAATTACAACTTCACAAAATGCACCATTCCAATACCTTGGGCTGTCTCCTTTCTAAAAAGGGTACATTTGTGTTTTTTTGTTCTGGCATTTTAGGGCTTTGAGATGAGATTAGACCATCAGGACTGATCAACTTTCACATTTATATGTATATACACACAGTAATTCCTCGGTTTACGAATGTAATTATTTCTGCAACGAAACGCCGTTTCCCATAGAAAACCATTTCATCCATTCCGGAGATCAGAAAAAAGTAAACGCTACTAAAACACCACAAGTTATTTTATCAAGTCATGCGGTATTTTAGTAGTGACAACCATGTGTTAATGTTTCAGCTGTCAGCGGAGTTCCCCACTGACAGCTGAATGTAAAAGAATTGCCAGCATTTAAAAAAATTTTAAAAATGGCATGGGGTCCCCCCTCTCATCCATACCAAGCACTTTAGGTCTGGTATGGATTTTGAAGGGCACTCCCACACC
Organism: Staurois parvus; assembly: GCF_062004578.1. Classification (NCBI taxonomy): domain Eukaryota; kingdom Metazoa; phylum Chordata; class Amphibia; order Anura; family Ranidae; genus Staurois; species Staurois parvus. Next base: position 783,391 of record NW_028318451.1, on the reverse strand, counting down.
AAAATTTAAAAAAAAAATGGCATGGGGGTTCCCCCCAAAATCCATACCAGACACTTATCCGAGCATGCAGCCCGGCAGGTCAGTAAAGGGGGGGGGGCAGCGATTGCCCCCCTCTCCTGAACCATACCAGGCCACATGCCGTCAACATGGGGGGGTGCTTTGGGGCGGGGGGGGCTCCCCCCCAAAGCACCTTGTCCCCATGTTGATGGGGACAAGGACCTCTTCCCTACAACCCTGGCCGGTGGTTGTGGGGGTCTGCGGGCAGAGGGCTTATCTGAATCTGGAAGCCCCCTTTAACAAGGGGACCCCCGATCCTGCCCCCCCCCATGTGAATCATACATGGTACCCCTACTCATTCACAAAAAACAAAAAGTGTAGTGACTTTGTGTAAAGACAGGACACGGTCTTTAACAAGTCCTTTATTAAAAGAAAAAACGAAAAGAATATCCCCCGCAGTAGATCCAACGTCAATCACAATGCCCGCCGTTACTGCCACCGCCATCCTGAAAAAAGAATTTAAAAAAAAAAGGCTCCATTTCCGACGATGGCTTCCAGCCTTCTGCCTGCTCCGGTGGTTTGACAGTTCCTAAATATGTAAGCGCGGGGCCACCCGGGGACATCACGCATGTGACCCCACCCCATGTGACATCAATGATTAGTAAAACCTCATCTGGAATATGCAGTTCAGTTTTGGGCACCAATTCACAAAAACTAAAGAAACTAGAGAAAGTACAGAGAAGGGCAACCAAATTGATAAGAGGCATGGACGAGCTCAGCTATGAAGAAAGATTAGAGGAACTGAATTTATTCTCTCTTGAGAAGAGGAGATTAATTAATAACTTAATTAATTAATAAATACATCAGTGGTTCATATAGTGAACTCGGTGTAGAGCTATTCACCCTGAGGTCATCACAGAGGACAAGGGGGCACTCTTTACGTCTGGAGGAAAAGAAATTTAATCTCCAAACATGGAAAGGTTTCTTCACAGTGAGAGCTGTGAAAATGTGGAATAGACTCCCTCAAGAGTTGGTTCTGGCCAGCTCAGTGGATTGCTTTAAAAAAGGCCTGGATTCTTTCTTAGATACACAGAATATAACTGGATACTAACATTTATAGGTAAAGTTGATCCAGGGGATCCAATTGCCTCTCGGGGGATCAGGAAGGAATTTTTTTCCCTGCAGGAGCAAATTGCATCATGCTTTGCTGGGTTTTTTTGGTTTCCTCTGGGTCAAGTGTGGGTGAAGAACTATAATTTTTTTTTTTTTAATGGTTGAACTGGATGGACTTTTTGTCTTTTTTCAGCCAGGCTATGTAACTATGTACCCCATACTCATTCACATGGGGGGCTGGGATCTGGGGTCCCTTTGTTTAAAGGGGCTTCCATATTCAGATAAGCCCCCTGCCCGCAGACCCCCACAACCCCCGGCCAGGGTTGTGGGGAAGAGGCCCTTGTCCCCATCAACATGGGGACAAGGTGCTTTGGGGGAAGCCCTTCTGCCCCAAAGCACCCCCCCATGTTGAGGACATGTGGCCTGGTATGGTCCAGGAGGGGAGGGGGCGCACGCTCGCTCCCTCCCCCTTTCCTGACCTGCCGGGTAACATGATCGGATAAGGGTCTGGTATTGATTTTTTTTTTTTTTTTTTTTTAATTTTGGCATGGAAATTCCCCTCAGAAATTCAGCTGTCACTTTCCCCCCAGCAAAAAGAAAGGAAACATTTCTTTTAGTTTATTTGCCAGAGTTAAGAGGAACAATGTTTCCTTTTAGTTTCTTAAAAGAAACAAAGTTTCCATTAAATCCGGGGAAAGTGACAGCTAATTCTGTGAGCTATAGTGAAGAAAAAAAAAAGCTGGCAATTGCATTTAAAAATCAGCACTGACATACACTTCATGTTGCGAAAAAAATTTGTAAAAGATTCGTAAATCGAGCATTATTTTCAATGGTTTGTCATTTGTAAACCGAAAAGTACATTAACCAAGGCATTTGTAAACCGAGGTATTACTGTGTGTATGTGTATATACTCTATGTGTATATGTATGTATGTGTGTTATTTATATATATATATATATATATATATATATAGATAGATAGATAGATAGATATTAGTGTGTGTGTATATATACAGTATGTGTACAGTGTTCGGTCTTGAAGTAGCTAAACATTAAACTACATTGATCAGATATGAGTGCAAAATATATGATCCAATTGGTCAAATCATTTTTCTTATGCTTATATTTTAGTGTAACACACAGTTAGAACAGCAGTTGATTGGTATGCGTAAAAGAAGAATGGGTAAGTACCAAACCATTTTATATCCAAATATTTTATATGCTGAGTGTTTGAATTGCGTATGTGTCGAAGAGGCTACATTCAGGCATTTACTGCTTGCCCAGGAGTTTGGCTCTGATGATCACAATCCATCACCACAGCTGTAAGTGCAATTGTGCTTTTGTTTGTTTTCTAAATAAAGTAGATGTCATGGACTTTACCAGTGCACTCTTAGTTGGTCCATTTTCCATACTGATAAGTTCACTAAAGTTCTGAGACAACTGAATGATACTGAAGGTTATAGGAGAATGTAAAGGATGCAGTGATGGAAGTGACCAGAGATTGCAGATGTGGTCTGTGCTTTTCCTAAAAGAGACAAATGGGCTATACAAAACAAAACATTATACTCCCATAGGTGTATGCAGCATCATTCGTATACTGCATCTGCTCCTGCCACCTCTGCACTGAGAACTGAGCGATCATGCACTGATCATTCAGTTCTTGAGTCCGCCTCTGCCCCACTAGCACTCACTGGTGCACTGGTTGTTGAGGGGGCGGGAGCTGCTAGCTCAAGGCGCTAAGTGGCATACTGACAGGCTGAGCCAGCTGCCAGTCCAGGCTTCTGGGTAGATCCATAGGCGGGCTGATGACATCCACCAATCAGAGAAAGCTCCTACTGCAAAGAAGCTTATTTGGAAGTTAAATCTCTCTTCCTCCAGTTGTAAAGCATGCTCTCTTGTCCTTTGTGATGACCTTAAAACTGAACTGAAGGCTTAAATAAATAACTTTGCACCAAGGTTACTATGGGGTTGATTTACTAAAGGCGATTAGGCTGTGCAGTTGCACTAATTTTCTCCAAAGCTTACTAGATGTGGTGAAGCTTCAGTTTGTACAGAATACCAAATCAGGTGCAATGAAAATTTTAAAAAAAGCCATTTTTACATCTGTATTTACAGCATATGAAAGCCTCAGCTGCAGCATATTTTTCTGCAAATATTACTGTATTACAGAATACACTGTGCACCTGTAATCTCATGTAAACGCTGGTATTTGCGATTTACATGAGAACACATGGACGTAATTTCCGAGACATGCACCTCTTGCATTTCAGAAACGATATCTATGTGCATGTAATCGTGAGCACTGAAGGTTATGCAAGTTTGCAGTTACACAGTGTGTTTTGTAATGAAATATTATGGGCAGAAATAAGCCACAGCTAGGGCTCCTAGGCATTGTAAATTTTATACTGTATAGCCATACGCCTGCTTTTACATTCTTGTGCATAAGCCCTTTATAAACTGTGGTTCAGTTTGCTCCAATTAGGAATTTGAATCTCTAAAGTCAATTGGAAAAATCTGTGGTTCTACAATGTACAGGGATTTCTGAGAAATTGTAGCCAATTTTAATGTGTGCACTTCTGAGTGCACACATTATCTATTGAGTTGGCTGGAACTAGCTCCTATGACGTCTTTTCCACAGATCCCTTATTTCACTCCGTACAGCTTTTACTGCAAAGAACCTTTGCTGGCGTCTTGTAGCTAACTGCTGAAGTGAACCGTGTTCTACTGAATTTGCTGTATGGGCCAAGTAGTTATTTACATGAGGTGGGTCCCCCTTAATTGCTTCTTCTGAAAGAAGAATACATTGAGTTTAATCTTTTCTCGTGGTTTAGATCCACCATGCCCTTTGCCAATTTAGTTGCCCTTCGCTGTATTCTTTCCAGTTCTAAACTTTCTTTGTGTAATCTGTTGCCCAAAACTGGAGGACCATTAAAGTGGTTGTAAACCTCAGACATGCAATATGAACAAAGCATACTTGTTTCAATTAAAAGTACTAAGTGTCATTTCTGTCTGCTGCTTTGTTCCCTAGCTATCAGCACTTCTGACAAGTTTTCTTGACACCAAGAGAGAAAATGTGATGGGGTGGGAGCACCAGCAGTTTGACAGCCTTCCTGACAGCTGTGTGAAGGTGGGAGGAGGGTGTCCTTTCCATTCAATCTGCTCTCAGAGCTCTCCTCACTGAGCTCTGCAGAGTGTAACTTCAGCTTTCTGTCCCCTTTTTTCTGAACTCTCAGACAAGCTTTAAAATCCAGCAATTTGAATGGATGAAGAGAATACTGCAGATAAACAAGTACACCGTATGTAGAAGGATTTGTTTCATCTCCGTGTATCACCTGAGGCCAGTCACTTCACTGGGTGTACAACCACTTAGTAAACAGACCAGAGCCCAAGCCCCTGCCTATTTTTAATCAATAAGATATTTTTTTTTGCTCGTTTAAATCTAATTTCAGGATAAATATTTCAATATATGTCAGTCTTATGAGCAAAAATAAGTCATGCTTTTAATAATCTTTGTTTTGCATTTTGTATTTCCAGAAATTCGGATCAAACAACAAGATCTCTTTCGAAAGCTAAGATATTCAGGAAAAAACGACCACAAAATCCGTGATATAGAAATAAAGGCATTTGCTATAGAGAGAAAAAATTTGGAAAGTCTGTTAAATGAAGTGGTTATACTTCAAGAAGTCTTTCAGGTAACCTACAACTGGTTTAAATAACAGGAAGCCCTGCAGCAATGTTTTTCAATTTGGTAATGTTTTTTTCTCTTTAATGCATAACTCTATATAGACTTTAAAATCACAAATGAATGCAGTTATGTGTTCATCAAACATCCTTCATATATTTTTTGCCAAAATTGAGTGACTTGAATTGTTGAAAACACTAAGCCCCAGTCACATTTCACCATTTAGAACTACGGGCAGAATCTCTGCGATTCTGCCTGCAATTCCAAGTTGCGTGGCAATTGCTGCAGCATGTGTGATGTGCTGTTGGATGCCATTATCCTTTAACGGCACCCCAAACATGATGAGATTTTGCCGCGATTGTTGTGGCAGAATCACACAGCAAAACACGAGAAAAAAAAGAAAGTTATAATCCTTTACCCACAGTTAATTAGGCAGAAATAGGCAGTTCTGCATTACATTTTGCTGCAGCAGTTCTGTGTTGCTTCGCCTCAATTCCTTTTTGGCTCCTTTCACATATAGTATAGCAGGAACAAACGTTAAACTGAGCTAACTTTGTCGCCCAAAAAGGAGTAGGAGCATTAAAGTGAATGGGCTGCTATATGCTCAATACGCAAAATTGTGTGAAAATCACACAACAAAAATTGTGAGCTGGAACGCTTGTTCCTGCTATACTATATGTGAAAGGAGCCAAAAAGGAATTGAGGCGAAGCAACACAGAGCTGCTGCAGCAAAATGTAATGCAGAACTGCCTATTGCTGCCTATTTAACTGTGGGTATAGGATTATAACTTTTTTTTTTCTTCTATGGTTGAACTGTCTTTTTTTTCAGCCAGACTAACTATGTAACTATAAGAACTCAAATTTGCCTTGAAAACCTTGTTTCCATTACAGCAGTCATCATGGAACTTCATTAAGCCAACATCCATGAAAGGGCTGAAACCAATGCTAGCAATGTTTTCAGCCACTATTTTTCTTTACCAATGAAGTTTTGCCATGCATTGTATATGCAGTCATAACTGTGGCGATTGTTGATCTTGAAATACAAAACAGTTTGGATGTCAACCTTACACACAGCTAAGCAAACACTAATTATTTGTCCTCTTATGTCTTTGGAAGTCAAGCATTTTACTGGTCTCTTGTACAATCCACTGCTAAACATAACATGTACTACAATGGCATACAACCTAGAGAACACAGCCAAATAAAAGATATAAAATACAATCACTTTTTTTTTTTAGTGTATGCTACAGAGATTAAAAAAAACACAACATTATAGTGTATATACTAATTCCTTGCTGCCTATTTAACTTTTTCCAAAAACAATTTTTATTGAGAAATAAGGCACAAAGGTAACATATACAGGTTACAATCGGTTCATGTATACAATTTAGTAAATGCCCGTATCCCTAAGGGGATGTACATCTGAAACATATTGAATGTCAACAATTAACATGGTTTGAAGTAAAAGAGTTACACGAGTGAAACAGAGAAAGAGGAGAACATATTCCAAACACATCTAGATATTATGATGTGAACAGAACGATTGGGTACAGAGATCAGCCGATCCTCATATGATCATCTTTAGATACAAAGTGTCATGTAATGCAATACGAAGTAGGAGGGTTGTGGAAACAGCGGATGATGAGGCATCTACCCCTAGGGGCAGGAGCTAAGAAGCTGAAGTTGTATCTATCGGTCTACTGATGTTCTAAGTTCATCTAGACTTAAAAAAAAAATTGGGGGAAATAAGTTTGAGAATATAGGATATAGCGACGTAAAAAAGAGAGAGGAATAGGAGGAAAGCAAGAAAAAGAGAGCGAGGGAGAGAGGAAAGAAATAGGGGGGAGAGAGGAAAAAAAAAGGGAGGGGGGGTAGATGTAGAGGGGAAGAAGGGGAAGCAGCTGCAACTGCTCCGGGTCAAACCGTGCAAAACAATCAGAGTAGTAGTCAGAGGACCCATGTGGTAGTCTAGGTAGCAGTCTCGTATATAGGTCCGATTCCAAGTATTTATAATTTTCCGTAATTTTCCAATCTTAGGAAGGCTAGGTGCACGTTACACGTGTGACGTATGAGCAAAGGAATGTAATCCTAGTGGTAGTCGAGTAGAGATCAAGTGGAGGAGGAGGTGCCCCTCACATCCTTTTTCGCCTTTTACCTCTCCCTTCCTCTTACTTTTTTTAAAATCGTGACTTACCCAGCATTCCCCAGGCTATCTTTCCCTGAACCATTTGTTCTAGCATACTTAAAACTGAGTGCAGAACGGGAATGCAAGAAAACCTATGGCAGGCTACATTTCTGAACCTGGTTACCACACAAATGAATTACTTGGATGCAACATTATACCAAATGAACCGTGTTTCTGACTTTATGTGAACTGTAATACTTGAATTTTGTGAACTCTCATTATGCTGGAACCTTAATGCTCAACCTAAGTAAAGTCTTACAACAATGTAAAAATAGGAAAGCACTCACTTGGCTAGGTGCTAACCAGGCCAACATGAAAGCATGTACTATTAACCAAAGGTAGGCAATCTTAATGAGGTGGAGATTTTCTGAACAACATGGGAGAAGTCAAAGATCACCGGGCACAGTGTCGACCAGTGTCACCTCCCCACACCTGATTTAAACCTCTAATTGCCATACTACCAAATTGCAAATGCCTGCATTGCATGGCAATCGAGTTTAAATCAGGTGGTGAGGAGGCAACATATCCCCTCCTCACCAACTGTCAAACACACTCAGATTGCTTTTCAGAGGAGCAGCAGTGCCTGCTGCAATTGTGAATAAGCCCTTGGTTGCATTCAGCAGGGGCACCCTTAGTGCTCATTCACATGTACGGTTGCATCTCAGTTTTAACCAGTGTTTGATGTCTTAGAGAATAGGTGTAGGAACTCCCCCCGTCACCCCTGTCTCCACCTCCTACCCATCTCCGAGCATCGTCTCTTGGTTCCACCTCCCAGTAGTGCCCCTTTTAAAGTATCCTATTGTTGTGGAATTTGGAAGTTTTTAATGCTAAAGCTGTAAAATAGATCCCCTGCAGCCAGCAACAATAGATCTCCCAGCAACAATAGACTCCTGGCAGCAACATCAGATCTCTACACCCTATAGCAGCCAGCAATAATAGACCCCCTCCCTCAACAGTAGATCCCTCTCAGAAACAAATGACCACCCAGAAAGATAAGACCCCCCAAGCAACAACAGATTCCCCACTCAAAAATAGATCCCCTCCAGGAACAATAGACTCCCATGCAGCCAGCATCAATACTCTCTAGCACACCCCAGCACCCCTTGCCATTATATACATCCTGTGCTGGAGGTGCCGGAACTGCGTTCCCCCACATTCCCGCTGAAAAAAGCCCTGGTTTTACCACCTATAATCTTTACCCCTTTAGCAGCAGCCAAAGGTTTACACATGCCGCAGCAGTAATTAAACCCCCTGTTGCTTTTGGTGGGTGCTACCGCTTGCTAATCGTGACCCATTTAAGTAAATGGAGCCACTTTGAAGGCATCCCGTAACTGCATGCTTCTGCGGGGTCCAAGGGGTTAAAGCTGGTGGTGAGAGAGCAACACAACGCTGCTTGCTTTAAGCTTTAGTGTGCTGCACAAGGTTACAGGGCACTTGTAGAGCTGCCTCATTCAATTAACTATGGGGTTATACCACCCCCCAAACTGCAAATGTAAATGAACCCTTACTGTTCTGAGCCCCCTATAAGGCTGCTTTCACACTGATGTGCTGCGGTTTTCCTGGGTTAGTTGTGCTTTGTCATAGACTTCAATTATATCCTGCAGGTGCAGTGCACTTTCTGAAAGTGCACCAAAATAGAAATCTATGGCTAAGCGCAGGAAACCTGCAGGTATACTGCACTGCACCCGCAGTGTACAGAAACTGCAGCGCATTGGTGTGAAAGCAGACCTATAGTATTATGCCCATTGTATTGCTTCACACTGACCTAAACATCTTTTTCCTGCTCTCTGGAGACCGCTCACCGGAATAAGAGGTGGGGTGCAGTTGGTATCACTCTGCATGGGACAGGAGCTGGCGTTTTAGAGGTCTTCTGCCACACTGCATGCGATTCTTGCTCCCTGCTACAGATCCAACTTTACAAGTAGACCCTCTGCACTGCACTCTGATGCTCTGCAATGGCGGGTCAGCAAGGCCAGGCCGTAATCTACCAGTCACCTGGCCGAGATCTACTGGTTGCTGACTCCTCTAAACTATGCACTTTCAAGGCATCTCTGATTAACCCGGCTTCCCTCCATGAATGCTTGCTGACCTAATCTTATTGCTTCCATACTCTACACCACAAGACATGTCACTGCCCAACGAATAAAATTCAAAACATTAATAATAACATATAAAACCATTTATAACTCTGTGCCAAATTACATCACCAATCTTGTCTCCAAATATCACCCAAACCATCCTCTCCGCTCCTCGCACGACCTCCTACTCTGTAGCTCCCTTGTCTCCTCCTCCCTTGCTCGTCTCCAGGACTTCTCCAGAGCCCCCCCATCCTCTGGAACTCTCTACCCCAATTTATCAGAATACTGCCTACTCTGCTCACTTTTAGGCGATCTCTGAAAACCTATCTCTTCAGGGAAGCCTATCCTGCTTGCAGCTAATAATGGCTTCTTCTATTCCTCCTACCAGTACATCTCCCACAGTTATTACCTTTACCACTAGCCCCTCCCTCTTAGATTGTAAGCTCCAAGAAGCAGGGCCCTCCTAAACCTCTTGTATTGAACTGTACTGTTGCTGTATTGTCTCCCATTATATTGTAAAGCGCTGAGCAAACTGTTGGCACTATATAAATCCTGAATAATAATAATTATGTTACTCTGTGCTGCAATGCAGGTCTTTTGCCTTGGTTGTGTTGTGTGTGTATATTGGGGTGCCATAGAATGACGTACGTTATTGCAGCACTATGCTGTGAAGCTAGCCTTGGTGTACTCTCTCATACATCACCAGGCTTCTTTCAATGTTTCAGTGTCCTTTTGCTTTACAGCTTTCATACATGGCATTACTCACCATATATAAATATTTTATATGTAATGTTTAACTTTGTTTCGTAAACAGATCACTTCAATTTAGTTTCTTTTATGTTGAAATGTATTATATTATTCAGCACAGATAAAAATATCTAAGACCTCTTATATGCTTCTATATAGTTGAACTATTATATTAAATATGTTTATTGAAACAAAGCGCCAAGTGCTGGATGCCTATATATTTCAGTATCGATGCCTCTATTCATGAACAGAATCACTAAACTTAAAGACCTAGAGGGAGCCTTGGATACATGTAGCTAACCTTGCAATTCCCTTCTGTCACTCTGCATGCCAGTTTCACAAAAGGGATTGAATCACCAGGTGTATGATAACATTTGTTTTAATGTTTTAGTTAGTAACCAACAGGAAAGGTAATTGAAATTCCAGACATTTAAGTACATATTCTCAGTTATTTGACTCTATCCATAAAAACAGATTTGTTTTGAGCAAACGATTTACCACATATGAGAATCCAGTTTTTGGCAGGAAGGCTAGTTACTAGCTTTAAGCGTAACCATGATAGATCGTTATGCTTAGCATTTGAATACAAATATATCAATAGCATAGCACAATGCTGACTATTGCCATTACAGTATATGTAAACCCTAACATTGTAAAACAACCCATTCAGTTTAAAATAGAAATGAAAGACAAAACATTTATGTATTTATATAAGAAAAAACATAAATCCCTTTTTCCCTATTTTATAAGTGATCACATACCCTCTGTTTTCAGCTGCATAGAGAGGTGAGGGCGGAGAAACAACATTACACTGATCTTCCCAATGAATGGCTATGCAGGGGGCAACATGTCAGGGCAAGTCTGATCATTGGAGGAGAGCAACCTGAGTTCACAGCACAGCTAGAAAACTGACCATGCTCTCGTGCCTAGTGTGGTCAGTTTTAATAGGAAAGCAGAGGGACTGGAAGGAACACCAGGTATTTCACACAAAAGAAGCAATACAAAGAGAACAGGATACTTTTCCATACAAGTACATTGTACAGGAGGCACATATCAGGAAAAATAATATACTAACGAATTTTGTCCTGATTATTATTATATTATTAACATAGTTTACTTTGTTTTCCTATCGCATCTTAACTTTTTTTTTGGTTGTGATGTTTCAGAGGTTCGTTATGAGTGTCCAACTGCACTGGGCAGAAAACCAACATTTAAGATCTCTTCTGCTGAGGATGAAGGATCCGTGCCTATATTAATCTAATTAAGAACAGACTATTAAGTTAAATTTACTAAAGGAACAGAGACGGTTTATGTAGAAAATAAATTCACTGAGGTTAGTAACTAAGCTGAGTTTAATCGACCAATCGCGTAATAAGCAATCCTGCTGTTTTTCTTTCCCTTGGACATGACTGGTTATTCAGAGTGAACACAATTTCACAGTATTTTCGATCATTCAATTTCCTTTATAAATAACCTCTACTACTTTAGTAATCAAATGACTAGCCGCAGAAACTGTAGATAAATTGTAAACTAAAATTTGTATAAATAAGAATTTTAAGTTTATTTGTATGAAATAAAGGTATTTGTACTCTCCAACAAAGCTCTTCTTCTGCCTATAAAGCCAGAATCTCTCAGCAATTAACATTTCTAGTTCCAAATTTGCATATACCCCGCTGCTGTAACCAGGGAAACTGCTAATTAACCACAAGCTGTGCTTGATTAGTTGCAGGGCTAGGGGGAAACATTAAGGCCTGGTTCACACTGATACGGTGCAGAATTCACATTGGTTTCTGTGCGATTTCAGCACTGCATCATAATCACACCCCATTCATGTGATCTGCTGCGGGTGTGTATGTTCGCACCACGTTTGCGAACTGATTTGGGGGTGTTATGTGCAGAATTGGATCGCAATATACATGTCTCAAATTGGACCGCACAGAAATCACATGTGATTAGCACAGAAATGTGGTGCAGTTCCTGTGCGAATCACATGCGATGTGCCGCACCGCATCAGTGTGAACCAGGGCTGAGGGTCCAATAAACTCCTGACTTCTCCATAAAAAAAGGACCTGTCACCTGACCAATGCCCTTGTTAGCCCACTTGTGATAGTGATAAAGTTGCTAAGAAAAAGGTTTTGAATAAAATGCAATAAAAACAATTAAAAGCCTCTGCGTTCATCCAATGTATAATATTCTTGGGCTTTTAAATAATTTTATGAAAAACTGAAAATATTGCGCTAGAGGGGAATTAGTCAGGCTTCATGCACACTAGGTGTTAAGCCTCGGTGCATGAGGCTTCATTGTTTAGCTGCTGCTGGAGGACATAAGCACGCACTGTCCAGCCCTGCTGTCGTGCATCAAACTCTGAAAGTTGCTGCGGCCAGATGGGCTGCACTTAGCAGTACTTTCACTTAAGGTAGTATGTACCCAGGGACAAATGCCTAGAAAAGGAAATAACTGGTAATTCATAGATCCTGGCATGTCCATAAGCAATTAATAAAAAAGTTGGACCATAACAAGGCAAACAAACTGACAACATGTTCAACGATAACAAGGGTCAATGCACCTTGAAGCCAAAAGCTGCATTCATCTAACCTGAACTTCCAACTGGTAGAACCTGGAGAAAGTATGAACTGAAGACAAGGTGGCAGCCTTGCAATGCTGGACAACAGAGGCTTGGCATCAGAATGCCCAGGAAGCATTCACCAATCTGATGGAAAGAGTATGTACAGTTAGGCCTATATATATTTGGACACAGGCACAATTATCATACTTTTGGCTCTGTATGCCACCAGAATAAATTAAAACGAAACAATCCAAATGAATTTGAAGTGCAGACTTTCAACTTTAATTCAAGGGTTTGAACATAAATATCAAGTACAAATTTTAGGGACTGCAATCCCTCCATTTTCAGGGGCTCAAATGTATTTGGACAAATAAGAGTATTTTTATGTTTATATTCAATATTTTGTTGAGAATCCTTTACTGGAAATGATGGCCTGAAGTCTGGAACCCATGGACATTACCAAAGACTGGGTTTCCTACTTTCTGATGCTTTGCCAGGCTCTAATTGCAGCTGTCTACAGTTGTTCTTTATTTGTGGGTCTTTCTGAATTTAGTTTTGCCTTCAGCAAATGAAATGCATGCTCAATTGGGTTGAGATCAGGTGATTGACTCGGCCATTGTAGAATATTCTACTTATTTTCCTTGAAAAGTTCCTGGGTTGCTTTTGCAGTGTGTTTTGGATCATTGTCCACCTGTACTGTGAAGCGCCGTCCAATCAACTTTGCTGCATTTGGCTGAATCTGGGCTGACAGTATATCTCTAAACACTGCAGAATTCATCCAGCTGCTTCTGTCACATAATCAATAAACACCAATGATCCAGTGCCACTGGAAGCCATGCATGCCCATGCCATTACACTGCCTCCACCATGTTTTACAGATGACGTTGTATATAACTATAGCTTGACTATGTTTTGGTAAATACCTGAAAAAACTAAAATCATATGGACCAAACTGTAAGTGTGCTGGAGGTGTATTATCCTTTTAGAGTGTAAGCTCTTGAGTTGAGTTGTCTTACCCACCCCAACAATAGTCGATTGCAAGCTGTGGCTTTTAAATAAACTCTCATAGCTCTGACAACATCCAGGCAATAAAGAGCAATCTCTTTGTGGTGCTTAGGGGCGGGGCAGGACTATGGCCATTAAAGTTTAAGGTAGGTGTTGGGTGCAAGGCCTTTGTGAACAATCAGGAATGGCACCTTACAAGACAGAGACACTAGTTCAGAGACACATCTCGCAGATGTGATAGCCACTAAGAAGACTTCTTTGCCAGAAAGATCATCCAAAGAGAGGTCTCTGATGGGTTCAAAGGGTGGTCCCACAGGGTAGAGAGAACTAAATGAAGATCCCAATGATGCCAAGGGTGCTCTATTTTGAGAAACACCAAAAGCCAGGGGTTTTTGTAACAAAATGGGCAAGGTCGAAACCTGTCCCTTTAAGAGTGTCAAATCAATAGCAAATGAGCACCTATTTAAATCTTGGCAAATATAAACCTGAATATTATACTAGGAAATATTCACCATAAAGTACTATTTGCAACCTTTTAGTTTATTAAAGTTTTTAAACAGTACTTCACCATTGATAGTCTCTTTTTCAATGCATATGACATCCATTTGTGATCTGGATTTATTCTGTGACAAACGCGATGCCCGATCCCTTCTCACCAACTCAAGAAAAGGACCAGCTAATCTCACCATGCTGTCACTTACATAACAATGTCACTCTCAGCTGCACCCTGTACAAAGATTTTCCAACTTGCGGGACCACAATCTAGGTGCCACAGCCTGAGAGCGATTGTCACTGGGTTAGTGCAATTCCAGGCTGCAGCGAAAGGTGCCAAATGTGGCGGGGGAGGGAGGAGGCACAAAAGTAGAGTTTCCACTTTTAGATAGAATTCCGCTTTAAGTTACTAACTCTTTACGCTACCACCACCACCACCTTTTGTGACTGGGAAGGTGAGAACTGATAATCTTAGCAATTACAAATATGAAAAATAAAGGCCTGTACACACTGTCACCACAGATATATTCAGAGATGTATCATATAGAGTAGCCCTCTTCAAAAGACAAGGAATCTTTAATTTGCATTAAAAGACTTACGGACAGTTTTTACCTTTTTTCAAAATAGGATTTAATGATAAAAAAGGTCAACATAGCGCAAATAAAATATTTACAGAAAATAAAGTGTTACAAAGAAATAAAGAGAAATAAGAGTTGAAAATGAAGAATACTTGCAAAGTACTTGGTTTTGTCCAAGCAAAAACGTTGCAGTGGCTCTCTCAGGTCCGGTTAGGTGTTCCTGGATTGATATTAAAATGAGAGCTACCAGAGGGCCCTTACATTTCCATTTTCTGTTGTATCAAAGGAGTGTCGACAGACACCATCTGACCACTTACCAAGTTTAAGGGTTGGGTGCTGGGAGGTCACCATGTTTATTACCAAGTCCCAAATACAGCTTTATACTAATATTAATATTTTCCACTATGTACAGGTTGCATTCTGGAAACTGGTAGATTATTGTTTAGCATTATATTTTGTGTCTAGGGATACCAAACGCATAGTATTTTGGATGGGCCTGTCACCCAGGAAGTCGAAGAATGCTTTCTCCCCTTTTGTATGTGCTAGCTTAGTCGTGTATGACCTTGATTTGTTTGGTAGAATATTCCCCCTTCAAATATATATTTAATATTAATGTGTCTTGGTCCTGTTAGATTTTATGAATTGTGTGTGGATTTTGTTAAGTTGTGAAGAGATGTCTTGGGGTGGACTTGGTAGGTTTTGTGTTTGAAGTCTTGTGCCAAAAGGAAGGACTGAGTTTTGGGTTTGAAGATGAAGCCTGGGGAGCATGGTTAGACACTCTTCTTCTTGATAAGATAAAAGCCCCTGAGGAAGGTGGTTTAAGAACCTTCTTTTGTATAAAAAGTACCTTTTCCCCTGCAACTTCTTTCATGAATTCTCAAGTGCCTCAACAAATAGACATCCTCCTTCAAAGGGCATGTGTGTGAGGTGACATTTGCAAGCAGCTTCCACTGACCAGGCTTTAGCCATATGATACTGCACATATGAATAGAAATGAGTACCACTGGAGATTTGTGTCACGACTTGTTCTAGGGCAACAGGATGAGAGTAAGGCAGAAGGTGAAGTCTGCAAGTATACTGCTGCGGTTCAAGCCTAGAAGTCAAGATCTTGCTGGTTGTTCATTGCCCTAGTCCAATTAGCTGCAGTCTGGCAAACAGAACTAGCAGTAAAAATTGCTTGTAGAGCTGGGCCTGCAAGGTTAACATGTCTCAGATTTTCTGTCAGCAAAATCTTTAAATGAAGGAACATCTGTAAGATTTTTCTTCAGTGCTGAGATGGCAGGGTCTACTGCAACACTTTTTAGGTAACTCTTTTATGGCAATTATTCTCGGAGGGGTAAAAATCTTTTCAAGGCAATCCCAGTCGTCATAAATTGCCCTATTTGTTAATGATTGAGGAATTTCCTTTTAAACTTAGGAGGTCTCTTAGTACCCAAGAGGAATGGCAATCTTCTTATAGCCTAGGCCAGCTTTATGTAGAGCAACAATTCTTCTTTTCAGATCCTCAGAGAGTTCTTTGCCATGAAGGGCCATGTTGAACTTCCAGTGACCAGCATGAGAGAGTGAGAGCGATAACACCAAATTTAACACGCCTGCTCCCCATTCACACCTGAGACATTGTAACACTAACATGTCAGATGACACCGGGGAGGGAAAACGGCCAATTGGGCTCAATTTGTACATGTTCACTTAGGGGTTTACTCACTTTTGTTGCCAGCAGTTTAGACATTAATGGCTGGCTGGGTGTGGAGTTATTTTGAGGGGACAACAAATTTACACTGTTATACAAGCTGTACACTCACCACTTAACATTGTAGCAAAGTGTCATTTCTTCAGTGTTATCACATGAAAAGAAAGAATAAAATATTTACAAAAATGGGAGGGGTGTACTCACTTCTGTGAGATACTGTATTTTCCCATGGGCAGTTCACAAGGTAGGGTTTATAAATGGGGTAGATTGTCTGTGAAGCAGTACACATAAACTTGGATGTCAACGTCCAGTAGCAGAAGGGCCTGAGTAGCTTTGTAACAAGCGCTGGGTGGAAGTGGTGGTAAATGTGCAAACTTGGTCTGACAACACCTCATTGCTGTCATTTTTGCCACCACGCTTGAAATATTTAACAATGTACAAATGAATAATTTTAAACACCTGGAAAGGGAGGTTACACAGGGGTGTGGAAATTTAAAAAAAAAAATAAAACTACTTGGCCAAGGGCCTAAAGCACGGTCCCAACCTACTTGTCATTCATGAAAATGTAGCAGTCCTGATTGAAAAAAAACAAACAGTATTTTTTTTAACCAAAACCATATTTAAAGGAGAGGTGCTTTTAAAAGCAAAAGAGGCTTTATTGCAACATAAACTTTGCATGTTCTTAACACTGCTTATCTCCTCCTCCCATCCCTGTCTCCAGAACCACAGTCGGGAACTAGCAGGCATGGGAGAGATCTTGCAGTGTATTGAGCACCGATATGGGGCTTGTTAGGAAAGGGGAGTGTTGGGCTCTTTTACCGCATCTGCTGAGCGAGTAAATAAAGTGTTGGCCCCATTGAGGGGGGGAACCCCTTTATTCCTTCAGGTTATCTTCACACATGGAAGCACTTGGGTGCTCAGTACTAGTGCCTGCTGAGCAGCCTAGTCAACCTCTACTGTCCACTCTGTTAGGCCATGTTCACACCTCGCTGTAATTCTGCCTGCAATTTCAAAACAAAGGTTCAGGTGTTGTCATTTTCAATGGCACCTAAAACACAGTGCAGATTTCCTGCAATTGTTGCACAATGGCATCACGTGAAGCTTGTCACCCAAAAAGGAGCAGGAGCTTCTTTTGGGCAACAAGCTTCATGCAATGTGCTGTGTCAAGTTTGTTGTGTGATTTACTGTGCAGCAATTTGCATCAGGTGAAGCTTGTGGTCAAAAAAAAGTAGCAGGAGCTTCTTTTGGGCAACAAGCCTCACAGTGTGATTTGCAACGTTGCAAAACCCCAAGCTGTAGGTGCGTTTTGCAATTGCAAGCAGAATTGCAGCAATTCTGCCACAGTCCGAAAATGTCCAGGCATGAATGGAGCTGCCCTGGTTCACGTATATGCAATTCTGGATGCGTTTTCAAATGCACAGCTTCGCATGACAGGCTACATATTATGTTGTTCACACAGATGCAATCCACACACATTGCGTTTTGAGTGCCATTACACATAGGGTCCTGTGTGAGGGTCCTGCGTGATCACCCAAGCAGGATCCAGTGCCTGAAGCAACTTTTACAGGACAGTCCTACAGTGTGGGGTCTGGGTATAGCTTCCAGCGTTTAACCTAGGTTGCGCTACTTCTGATGAAATAGCAGGCAATAAGCAGTTTATAAGGTTGAAAGGAAAACAAAAAAAAAAAAATCACAGTTCCATTTAGTGCTGTGGGGGTATGTATGGGTGTTTGATTTTTATCCTCTAACAAATTCCCACAGCTCTATATACTCTGCTTCTTGAAAAAATACATCCATCCAAAAGGTTTTTGGAAGTTGTCAACGTTTTCAGCTACTAGTACCAATTCCTGGGGGAAGGAGTTCCACATTTTTAACTGCCCTAGCAGTCAAAAAAATTCCTCTAGCAAAGGTTAATCCTCTTATCTCCTAACTTCAGATTGCAGATGCATGTCCTCTTCCAGGTCCCTAGAGTAAACCATTTATTACAGTTACTGAAGTAAAATTTGATATTTATACATTGATATATCCCTCCTTAAGTGCCTCTCAAGTATGCCCTTTTTAATGCATGAGATTATTTTGCTAGCTGCACCTTGGCATTGCATGCTATTGTGAAGTGTGATCTATAAGCATCTCCTTTTCCACCACCAATTCTCGTAGCCCCTCCTACTGTATTGTTGACACCCAAGTGCATAACTTTAAATTTCTCAATATTTTTAATAAACAAATTAACCACTTCCTGTCTACCCTATAGCAGATATACTGCTACAGGGCGGCACAGGTGTGTAAAGTCACGTATATACGCACGCAATTTTGCATTTCCGGGTAGGGAGCGCGTGCGAGCCGCACGCCCTACCTGCGCCGCTTTTCGCAGCGGCGGCTGTCAATCACCGGGTCCCGGACGGTGATTTCTGACAGGAAAGAGAAGTGTTTTGTTTACTAACAGTTTACCTCCCTGCCAACTCAGGCACACTGCTTTGGATGGCTGTGCACATCCAAAGCAATGTGCTTACATTGAAGCACACTAACACAGGCCCCTAGTAAAACACTCCCAGCACACTTTTAACCCTTTGATTATTTAGGAACAAAAAAATTCCAGTATCTATACCGCCATTTGCATTTGTAAATGCTAAAAAACATTTCACGTAAACCATTTAATTTACATGTATCAGAGTTTTTTTTTTTAGCAAAGACATGTTGGTCTAAATTTGATGAAATTTTATTTTTTTACTGGACATGTTTAATAACAATATTTTTTACTTTTTTTCTATTTTCTCAATTGTCAGGTTTTTTTTATAGCACAAAAAAATAAAAAATGCACAGGTGATCAAATACCATCGAAAGAAAGCTCAATTCATGGGGGGAAAAAAAGACAATTTCATTTGGGTGCAACGTTGCATGACTGCGCAATTGTCACTTAAAGTAACAGCGCTGTAACACAAAAAATGGCAAAATCTAGATAAAACAATATCCCCCTGGACTTCCACTATCCAATTTCTCATTTACTTCCTCACAGAATGAAAACAGTTTGGTCTGACATAAATTCCAAATAAAATAATAAACCAGTTCACCAAAAAGGGAGACTGGGTCCATCAACCCAGAACACTAGCAAAAAACTGAGGTCTCACAGAGTGGGGTATGGTTATAGGGACATACTCAGTTCTGCCAGTGTCCAATCACCTGAAGGTACTATCCAGCCTTTGTGCTGGGCTGTACGATTATGATACCTGAATAGTCTTGCTCTATAATTGCCAGAAATATCAATAGTAATTGTGGACAGGTTGCACATTACACATTACACATACGATACATTTTGCACATTGCTAACATAACCTTCCAGGGATGTTTAATGATATGGTAAAAGATCACAAATGAGCTTTTTCAATATAAAATGGAGAAGCCTGTGTAAATCTTCCCTCATATGTGCTGAAAATACTAAGCAACTCATCCCTAAAAAAAATTTGGGTTGATTTGGTCTGTTCTATTTGCTAAGCATTTACTTAGGAAAAGGAATCAAATCTGTCCTATGATGTTCTCGTTTTTTCTCCCAGGAATCACAATTACACTTCTCTTACAGTTCTACTCTATTTGCTTCAAAAGTGAAGTTCAAGACAGAACTGGCTAAATGTATTCCTAAACTAATGAGGAAAGTAAAGTACAGCTGAAACAAAACCATGCCCACACATAAAATCCCATTCCTTTTTATTGAAGTATTGTAGCAAATAAACACTCAAAGAACAAGACTATGAACATCAGTTTATATGTACCACAAAAATGTGTTTTTGAAGAAATATCACATTTAAAAAATCCTGGTTAAATCCTTAAAGGGAACAAGTGTATGTAGCATTTGACCTCATTGTAATCCATGGCCCATTTTTGCATTAAAATCACTTTTTTTTTTTTTTAATTTATTTCTGCCTGCTGTAGCTCCTCCCCTTAACAAATCCCAATTTATGGGTGTTCCCCCAAGGAAGGTAGGACACAGCACTGTAGCCAACACAAGGATTGTACAGTGTTCCAATCTGTTACCTCTCACACAGTGTTGACTGAATTAAATAGTTTTAACTTCATCAACTGCATTCTTGAGTACTTAGATGCACTTTGGGGAAGAAATACAAAGTATTCCAAGGCAGTCAGTGCTGGCGAAGGCTGGGATTAGCCAGTTGCTAGTAAACATTCAGTTGCTTGAATTCACATTGTGAAATGTCTGCCCAGTCAGCGAATGTTTATGAGCAGCTGGCTGACGGTGTTAAAATGTTTGTATAACTTCTCCAACCTATGTCCAGGCAGCCAAGGAGGCTGGGGAGGAAGGCGGCGCTGTGTGATCAACCAGCAGCTAGTAAACATTTGTTTAAATGTATACTAGCAGATGGTTGATTTGTTGTAATCTATGCTGACCCCTCTCCCTGCTACATCCACCTATTCCCTTGGTGGACTGAATTAGAACATTTTAAATGTGATGGTACTTCTTCATTAAATGCCATATTCTGCCTAGTGCAAAGTTCAGTGCGCGATGGAATGACAAAAAAAAAACAAACAAACACCTGTATTAGAACCTCCTATCCCTCCCACTCACATACCATAGACAACCTTGTCGGCCTATAATTCCCACTACTTCTTGAGTAAACTCCATGTACCATCAAGTATAGGTCCAGCGTGCATTCTTGCCTCCCACAATGCAGCATTTTGTACCCAAGAAGCCAATATACACATGGGTTAATTCACATAGCAGAATGCAGGAATGGACTTCCAGGGAAGGCTTATGTAGGTAGAGGTCTTTGTGGGAGTACTGGTGGTGGCAAATATAGATCAAGAAAGGTGGGTAAGGAGGATTAAAAACAGGTATACATTAACATAAATATGTTTTTGAAGGAATGATTAGTACTCAACAAACTTCTGTCAATAAAAAGTAATTTACCTGGGCAAAATTAAGTGGGGAAAAAATTGTCCCAAAACACATTTCAGTTACTGTGATACAATGAGTAAAAACTGCAATTCTGTCAATGAGTACAATGAGTAAAAACTGCAATGCATAGTCACTGTCAAAGAGAAAAAAAACAATTTTAAAATGAACATACATGTATAAAATTAACATACATATATAAAATATGGAAGGTCTGTCTGACCTCTTCACATTATAAAAAGCATGAGTTAGTAGACATTTAATAGTTTAGGAAACACAGCCCACCGGTTGTCTCTCTAGGAGAGATCACAAAGACATGGATAACAAACAGGTAGAATATTGATTCACCTGTCAATGTCTAGCTTCAATCTCTATTGCCGTGTCCTCATGCACACGGGACATTTTCTAAACTGTCCTAGAAGCCTTCCTCCAGGCAGCAGTGTTTTGGCAAAAAAAACAAAAAAAACAAAAAAAAACACCTGACACTTGTTAAAGTGTATAGCGCTTTTACAAGTGTTTACAGGTATCAAGCATTTGGGCATTAATTTTATTATATATGGGGTCAAAAAACGCAATCTCTAATCACCTTGTGTCGCCAAGCCACAAAATATTAAAAAGGATATCCTCTTTGTAAGAGTTAAAAATAGATACTGTTCTATGCAAACCTTTAAATTTCATATAACATACATATCCATTATGTAAACCCTCATACCTCTGAAAGGCAATCCAAATAAAAAAATTGATTAAATACTGTGCAAAATACACTAATCACAAGTGTACATAAAGAACTGTGAAATATGGTCAAAACAACAAAATGGTAACTTATTGTCCATATAGACATAGGATAATCTTCCTTCAAATGGTCAGAGTGTGTACCACCACCAAATAATTAGATGGAGGCTTACCAGAAATGGAGACTCCTTAATTATAGGGGGTTCCAATAATATATTTAAGAGGTCTCCATTTCTGGTAAGCCTCCATTTCATTATTTGGTGGTGGTACACACTCTGGTGACCATTTGAAGGAAGATTATCCACATTGCACCTACAGCATCGATTTAAAGTACATCACTGATTATGGAGTCTTTATCTTTATATGGACTTTAATATGTCTAGATGAACAATAAGTTGTTTTGACCATATTTCACAGTTCTTTATGTACACTTGTGATTAGTGTATTTTGCACAGTATTATTTAATCAATTTTTTATTTATTTGGATCGCCTTTCAGAGGTATGAGGGTCTACATAATGCATATGTATATTATATGAAATGTAATGGTTCACATAGCGCAGTATCTATTTTAAATAAATACATTTTATTGACCAGAATAGATCATTTATTCTGGCTGCTGAAATGGATTAATGCACAAGCGCTAAACATACCTAGCATTTACACACGAACGTGTTTCAAGCTTTTTTCTGCCAAATCTTTGCTGTTCTTGGATGCACTGGCAATATTTTTTTCCGGTCTCTACACTCATCTGCCAATAAATGCAGATGGCCCTAGAACCAGCTACAAAATGCCCAGTGTGCATAAGGGCCTGAAAAGTGACACTTTAAAGTCCAATCAGTTTAAATCCACTAAATATATTCTAGGTGCATCAAAAGAAACCATTCCATCCGGTTACAGTGCATTTTAAAAAGTAGTGCATACACTACTTTTGCCACAGTGCGGTGCGATTTTAGCCCATTCAAAACAAATGGGCTTGAAATTGTACTGCACAGAGCCGCATGTGAATCGCACAGGAAAGCACAATGCATTCCTGTGCGATTCAGTCCCAGGAATGATATGAACCTGCCTTTAGTGTTTGTTTTCTTTGTGAATTAGCCACAGTGTAAGTAGAAAAACATTTCCCCTGCCAGCAAGCACACTAAACAAAAAGGACCCTTATTCCCTGTTTGACTCAGGGAGAATGTTGAACCACTGCTTTTGAGATAGAGCTAAGCAAATCTGCAGATGTTTGACACTCCCCCTACTGAGCCAGAGCTCTCTGATTGCAAGGTAGCATGAGCTTTGCAAAGAGATCACTGCTTCCCCACAGAGAGAAAGGATTTCGCTGTGCAGTATGCTGATAGAGGACAAACTTCTCTACTCAGGGTGCAGCTACTTTGAAAATAATTCAAACTGTATGACATTGAATGCCTTTTGCTTTGATTCATTTGGAACTGTATATTCAGCAGGTTTACACTGGGCGTTCATTTTAGATTTAAAATGTCAGTTCAATCAAAACTGATTAAACTCTTTTTTGGGAAGATACTGAAGGACTATATAGACGAAGGGTTTCATATATGGCTCATGGCCTTCAGTAGTGATTTCTTCGTACATGAGTTATCCTCCTAACTCTGCGTTCACCCAACAACATGGAGTCTGAATCTTGTGCAGCATTCTACATCAGTTCTGAGTGGACTAAACTTTAAACAAAAAAAAAAATGGAATGGTACTTAGAGTGAAAAAAAGGATTCTTCACCGATTCCGCTGTTTCTTAGTATACAAAATATGCTTCAAATCATGTCAGTATGCATTGTACCCCTCTTCTGACAACCTCCTTTAAACATACAGCTAAAATTTCACAGACTTCTCTCGTGGAATGTTGGCCTTCTCAAAATAATGAAGCTACTAAAAGTTTTAAATTTGCAACACCAGTCCTGCAGCAGATATATTGTCTCCTCCACCTGCTGTCTGGAAAACTTCAGTACAGACCAAGACAGGTGCTAGACAGATCTCATAAGTGTCCTCTTCCCAACAAGACACAGGACGATTTACCTTAAAAGGTATCCTCTGGCTGCCAACTTCTCTGCTGATTGAGAAAGAATCATCCATAATGAGTTTAGCCTTGCGAGTATCAATATGTGCAGAACCACAAACATGTCTATTAGCAGTAAGAGATGCCTTTGCTGTAGCAGACATTGTGTTCTTCCACATGGAGCCTTTGCCCACCAACATAGCCTGAAATGCAAGTGTGTGAACATGCAGCCGGGTCAGCCTCCTCTGACCCTCTTCAAGTTCCATGGATGTAAGCAGGTGATAAAGTTCACGCATTTGGTCCAGAATGGAAGCCACACGAGGATAAGGGTCAGATAAGACTGTAATGTTTCCCCCTTTAATTAAACTGAGAAGATTTGGAAGTTCTTGCTCATTCATTCCCAGAGAGTCAGAATAAGGAATGACATACTCTAGCAAGTCTTTCATGAGGTTTTGTTCCACAAAGGATGCCATCTCAAAGTGGCAGCCTATATTTTGGTCCATGGACAACACCATTTCTTGAATCGCCTTCAATCTTGCTTCACGCTGACCTGAACAAATAATTAAAAATTGTAATTGACAATATATACAATTTATAACTAGATTCTAGTTTATACTTTTTGCTCCCCTCTGTTTTTTTTCCTGTTTTGCCTTACACCCTTGCATTAGGCAGTATTTTTTGGCTGCATTCATACTTTATTTTTAGGCACATACATTTTTAGCTAAACAAAAAGAAGCACATGAAAATACACATGTTGCAATGCACTTTGTTTTGCATGTCAATGAACATTTGTGAGAAATCACAATTATGTGTGTTGACATGCATTTTCATTTATGTCAATAAAAACAAGATATGCATTAACATGCTTTGGTGTAATTTTAAACCCTGGGGAATGCGATGTTCCAGCCATTTTGCAGTCTTCTATGAAAGACAGCGAGTCAATTCAGGAAACTGAGAAATCTTGCAAACCTTGTATTCCATGCAGGTAATATTTGCAATAGTTGCAAGACAAACAGAATATCTTAATCGTACAGTACAGGGCACAGTATTCATACTCCATGGGTGTACTTTCAGATGGACATTCGCAAAGCTTTTAGAGGACAAGCCCCCTGGGTGCCCTACCCCACTTTGTGAGTCCTCAGCTTTGTGTTAAGTGTCTGAAGTTGATGGGCCTTTTCTCCTTCACGGAGAAAATCACCCTTAGTTTAATTTTTCTTTTAAACTTTTAATTCTTCAGCCCTCACGGTAATCTAATCTTATTGGCACTTGGTGTAAATGCTTGGTGTAAAAATTAGCCACAGGGTTCTATACAAGTCCAGGGCTATGGTCCACGGTTATGGAACCCAGTCCCTGAAAGCCCCAGGAAGATTGGCGGGAAGGGGTGTTATGCGAAGCGTGCCAGAAGAAGCCTGAACTTAAATTACAGTCTAGCATTAGAACAGGTAAGTCAGTTACTAAAAAATGGGCTATTTTTGAAGTGTATTTACCTTGCAGTGTACACTTTTCAAACTTGACGCCAAAATCCAGCCACTCAGAGCTTAGATGTATGACCAGGTGCTGTATCACACCAATGGTTGCACACTTTACCTCCAATTCCACCTAGAGCATTTATAAGGTACTCAGGTGCTTCCAATTGTAATTTCGCCACAAGGATTCATTACAGTGTGGTCTAAACCTAGGTTACTGAATACTTCTTACAAACAACGTTTACTTTATACTCCACACCCTATTCCATTAGTACCCCACAGGGGAATACCCTCACCTGTAGCTATAGGAGACCAGGCAAAAGGGTGCCAGTTCAACTTAGTCACAGTTCTGAGAACACTGAAGTGCACCCCAGAACAGGACAATGAGACATATATGACAGCTGGGCATTAAGGCCCACCACCCTAATGCCACATACAGTGTGGAAAATAATTATTTGATCCCCTGAAGATTTTGTAAGTTTGCCCACTTACAAAGAAATGAAGGGTCTATATTTTATATCATAGGTGTATTTTAAATAGAAACAGAATACCAACCAAAATTCCAGAAATAAAACACATGATACAAATGTTATAAACGGAGTTGAAGTTCACTGAGTAAAATAAGTATTTGATCCCCAAGCAAAACATGACTTAGTACTTGGTGGAGAGACCCTTGTTGGCAAGCACACAGAGGTAAGACGTTTCTTGTAGTTCGTTACAAGGTTTGCACACGTCTCAGGAGGGATTTTGGTCAACTTTTCTTTACAAATCTTCTTAAAATCCTTAAGGTTTCTTGGCAACTGGATGTTTCAGCTTCCTCCATAAATGTTGTATAGGATTAAGGTCTGGAAACTGTCTGGGCCACTCCATGACTTTAATGTGCTTCTTGAGCCACCACTTTGTTGCCTTGGCGGAATGTTTTGGGTCATTGTCATGCTGGAAGACCCATCCACGACCCACCTTCAGTGTT
Organism: Staurois parvus; assembly: GCF_062004578.1. Taxonomy (NCBI): domain Eukaryota; kingdom Metazoa; phylum Chordata; class Amphibia; order Anura; family Ranidae; genus Staurois; species Staurois parvus. Next base: position 757,179 of record NW_028318451.1, on the reverse strand, counting down.
CTGGCTGAGGGAAGAAAGTTCTCATCCAAGATTTTACAATACATGGCGCCTCAATGCAGCAAACTCAGCCTGTATCTTTAGCAGAGAAACAGCCTCAAAGCATAATGTTTCCACCACCGTGCCTAAATGTAGGGACGATGTTCTTAGGGTGATAGCATTTTTCTTCCCCAAACACAAGAGTCAAGTTAATCTCAAAGAGCTCAATTTTGGTCTCATCTGACCACAGCACTTTCTCCCAATCCTTCTCTGAATCATTTAGATGTTCATTGGCAAACTTCAGACAGGCCTGTACATGTGTCTTTTTGAGGAGGGGGACCTAGCGGGTGCTGCCGGATTTCAATCCAAGGCGGCGTATTTTGTTACCAATGGTTTGCTTGGGGACTGTGGTCCCAACTGCCTTCAGATCATTCACAAGTTCCTCCTGTGTTGTTCTGGGCTGATTATCCAGCACTATTCTCATGATCATCCTTACCCCATGAGGCGAAATCTTGAATGGAGCTCCAGACTGAGAACGATTGATGGTTATTTTGTATTTCTTCCATTGTTCACAACAGTTGTCTCCTTCTCACCAAGCTTCTTGCTGATTGTCTTGTAACCCATTCCAGCCTTATGCAAGTCTAAAATTTTGTCCTTGATGTCCATTGACAGCCCTTTGGTCTTGAGCATAGTGATGGTGATGTTTGAATGGAAAAAAAGATTCTTTGAACAGGTGTCTTTTATATACAAAGAGTTGCCCTTAGGAGCACCTTCTTAAATTGACAGGACTAATCTGTGCACTACATGAGCACATAGCCAGCCTGTTAGAGCCAGAATTATTGTTGGTTGGTAGGGGACCAAAATACTTATTTTACTCACTGAACTGGAACTCAGTTGATAACATGTGTATCGTGTTTTCTGGATTTTTGGTTGATATTCTGTCTCTATAATTTTATCATAGTTCTATATTAAATGATTAGACACTTAATTTCTTTGTAAGTGGGCAAACTTACAAAATCTGCAGGGGATTTAATAATTATTTTCCCCACTGTATATGTGTATTGCGGTCATAAAAAGGATTTTAAAAATTCTCAAAATTTAAATGGCTAATAATACTTAGAAGAAAAACACTGTTAGGACAAACAACCACAATTTTGTCTCTCTCTGAATCAACTGCAGGCTTATGGTACTGACTTATAGGCACCATTAAGGCCCCTCACACCTTTGCACGGTTACTGCAATGCACATGCACTGGTACAATTTACTCTGAATTTACACAACATAACATATTGTGTGTACCAATGCAGCACAATGGTGTGAACAAACCTTAACATTAAGCAGACAGCAATTATTTTCATATTTTTTATATGTCAAGCTCACAGTATGCTGCTCACAGTGAACATTTACATAAATAATAAAAAAAAAATACAAAGTATAAAGTGCAGGCACCTAAAGTTGCCTTACATATGTACAGCCTAGAGATAGGAATGCCTGGAAAAAGATAAAAAATGGTAAAATTAAAAAAAAAAAAAAAAAAAAAAAAAAAGTGTGGAGTAAGTCCTTTTAAAATGATATACAATATATCTATGACATGGTAATCAAACTATAGAACATGAAAAGCTTAATGAAAGGTTCTCAGACTTTATGCAAAGTTCTCTTAGCTGAAAACAAGCAAATCCTGGAATATATCTCAAGTAACAGTACTTTTGAATGGAGGTCTCAGACAAGAGAAATGTGCGTTTCTGCCACTGAGGAGCACTGCAAGGGAAAGGCTCCAATTTAGTTTGCTTGTGGGCTCAAATCAAAAATACAGTTGGGTGACTGTTGGGATACAGTAGATGATAGTTTCAGGCCTTAATTGAGAGGCAAGTGGGTAAATTTGACAAATTAGTTTGTCTTTTTTAACCTTTAAAAACATACTACTAATGTTCTCCACCATCACAGCATAATGTTTATAGATGCCTGTAAATTGTTTATTTTCCTCTCAGTAAAATGGTGAGAATAATAACTAGAGCAGTATTTTTCAACTGGGGTTTCCTTGAAAAGGTCCCCAGGGGCTCTGTCATGACCTACCCATCTTCTGCTTGTGATTGAAGGGCAGATTGCATTCCCACATAGCGGACAGTCAATCTGCATAGCCTCAGAGGGAAACTTGCATCACTGTCCTGCACTGATCTTAGCTGGCCCTCTCCTCCTGTCTGTCCCAGGTGCCGTGTGACATCACTTGGGAGGGATTAGAGAGGGTGGGAGGAGATCAATGCACCAGATACAATCCAGAAACTTTCCTGAGCTACTCTGCATGAGGAAAACCGCTACTGTCTCCAGTATTGATCCCTGCCAGTACAGTTTCCTCTTGGCCCCTCTGTACTGTGCCATGCTCTACTGGCCCTCCTATAAAGTTCTCTCCTGGCACCCCTATGCTGTCCCATCCTGGATCTCCTGTGCTCTGCCCTGCTGACCTCCTGTACACTGCTTATCTCAAATTTGATCCAGAACTGAGCATCTGTGCAAAAAAAAGCAAGCAGAAGTTTCACATTGTTTAATGCTGGAAGAATAATTGTTATACCTACAGTTCGCTGGTCACATCAATGTTCCGTGAGCTGTACATACAAAAATTTCAGGGGTTTCCTGAGAGCTCAGACTTTTTGCCAGGGGTTCCTCAAAAGGTACACTGTGGAGATGTTCTAGAGTTTAGTAACATTTCCACAGTGAAATTTCTGCGGAGAGCAAAAGTTGCAATTTGCAGTGTAACAAAATGACTTTCGATTTGTAAAAACTATTCCACATGGATTTTTTTTTTTTCAAAAAATTTCAAATTTTTTTCAAAAATAAAAAGGGGGAAAACAAACAAAACATTTTTTCCCATGGCTTTATAATTTCAAGAAATGATACATCTCTAGTACGTACAGCAGCCTTCAAGTCCCTACCTCTCTACCTGCATCTTGGGCTGTTCTGATCACCAACACTCCTGGCAATGTTGAAGCTTGCAGCTCCATTTCCAATATTATCCAACTGACCCATCACTATGATCTGTTGACAAGATTATGCATAAGGAAGGCTTTAACACTACCAAGATGTGCCAAAACTGTGCCCATTAGAATGGCTCAGAATTTGGCTGTAGCCACAGTATTTTGGAGGCTGCTGCAGGTATATGAAGACACCTCTAACCACAGAGTTGCATTTATCCTCACCTGGTTTGAAAGGGAAGCTATCCATCATTTGTAGCCCACCAATCACAAGAAGATCAGGCTTAAAACTTTCCAGTTGTGATCTGAAATCTTCAAGGGAGTCAATCATGGGATTGTGAGAGTCACTGTGTACGATGTACCTGTCAAAAATAAAATGAATTCAAGGTAAAATAAATAGGATTAGAAAAAGAAATCTCACCTGCCTTATCTATTATATTCCCTGTCCTCAGCAAGCTATTGCCCTACTGTCTGTAATTAAAAAGTTCCCTGCGATGTCCTATAGGAGTGTAAAAGTCTTCTAAAGAGTGTCCCTGCCAGCAGTTCTACACATGATAAATTGTAAATTTCTGCACTTACACTTCTTATAACCCCTATTTAAATTAGCCAGAACTCCAAGATGTTATAAACACCAATACTATGTTATATAATTACACAACAATATTCCTCCGTAGGCTGAAACCAGTCTGTTAGGAAGTATGCAGTAGTAGTGGATATTTTTTCTGCTATTGATGGTCACATGCATACATCTGGATTTTGATCCATGCACCCATTCCTTTCACCGATTGTATAACTTTGGGTACTTATTTTGGTAAAATGTAGAAATGATGATGTGGGCTCCTGCGAGAGAATAATAATGGCACAAATTGGAAGAATATTGTGCTAATGGCTTGAAGTGCTCATTGTGTGATAACTGAACCATCTGCAAATGTGATTTGCATTAGTTCTTCTGTTACACAGTGCACAATGATTGGCAATACCAAATTATTTAACTAAAAGGAATAAAGTATGCAAAATGAATGAAAGTAAATAACGCTCACCAGTTTAGTTTTCATACCCAATCATGTGCAAGAGAAATTAAACATTTTGCTAGCATAATTGGATGATGGAAGTAATCGCTTTATTTACTTTGCTAAACAGTCATTATTTCAGTAGTAAATCAACTTTATTCTGTAAAAACTTAAAAGTTTAACTTTAGCCAGTCAGGGTATAAAGACAGAGCCAAATATGCCCTTCTTTGTAGAGCTGTGAAGCACAGTGTTGCCTATTTAAAACACAAGATTTGGTTCTGTCAAAAATCCAAAATAAAAATGAGCTTTTATTCTCATGCTTTATTCAAGGCAAAATCATGAAGATCATGGCCATTCATGCACCTTTGGCCAGCTGAAGGTATACAGGTCAGATAGAGGCATTTGTCCAGCCTTGCATACAGGGATTTCAGGCTTGGTAGTCTTCAGCAAGACCTGATCACTATGTACAAGGCAAGGATTGGGGAGCAATGAGAAATGAGGAATAAACATTGTAATTGATTATTCACATTCCAAAAAGATTTAAATAAAACAACTAAAGTTAATAAACAGATAAGTCACCTATTTGCACGTCGAGAGATGTGGTTTCCCCACCTGGCACCGGTTGGATATTCCATAATAAGGTGGATGTCAGCATCTAATACCGTCTCGCCAGCAACTGCAAGTGGACAACACAGTTAGGAAAGCAATCAAAGTGGGCCTAACATAAAAATACATTTGTTCACATCAAGTCCATGAAGGTTGCGCAGTGTGTTACTTCTCACAGACATTTGTTACTTCTCACAGAAAATCACTGGACTTCCCTTAATATTACCTTCATCTGCCTCTTCCACCAGATGGACAGCACCATCAGGCATTGTCCAGAGACAAAAATTACTTTCTGGATGGGGATGCTGGTGTTCACAGGTCATTTGCCCTATCCCCGCCCCAGTTAGAGCAGTCCTGCCACAAACACACACTATTTTTCCCAGGTGTCTTTGGTCTGCTACAGCGACATTACAGGTATATTTCTCCCTCTGGAAGTGGGCGAATCTTAAATGCTACAGAGAGGCGTGCCACAATGACCTTCTCCTGTGGGTTCAGAGCCACAAAGCTGTGGACTAACAGAAAGTAAATGACGCTGGGCATCAGTGAGCCTTAAAAAGGATCTGCATTAGACTGAGAAGCTGGTAAATGTTTGGGGGGAGGGTGTTATGGAAGAGAGGAGGGGAGTATGGCAGCTGGAGCAGTGCGTGTCTTTTTTTTTTTTTTTTTTTTTTTTTTACACAGCAAACTTGACTGGACTATGCTTATCTGTATGCTTATCTAGTTAATGAACAAATGCTCAAAAAAAAAGGAAGAGGAAGAAGAGGAAAGAGGAGGAAGAGGAAGAAGAAGGAGGAGGAATACATATAGTATATAACGAATAAACAGGAAATAGCAATACCTGACTTCCTGAAAAATCTTTATTCCTCAGCTGCTAAAAACAGATTTGCAATACTTAAAATGAGCAAAGCTTGTCTAATACAGCCATGTGTCTTAAGTTGAACTCCAGAGAAGTAGATAAAAAATACACAGAAATAGTTTTTACTGGAAAAAAAAAAAAAAGAATGTTGTGATCCAAGCACTCTTGCTGGACTGCACCTCCAGATGGTCAACCTTAACTGCAGAAGCAGCAAACCCATCTTGGTCTAGAACACTGCCCAAAATACACCCCCAGCCTACTCATTTGGCATCGGATACAAAGAAAACAAACAGAGGGCACACCGGCCTAGTGCATTATCGTAAAAAATTATTGACATACAGGACAAAGGCACATCACACTAAACAGCGGTGTCCAATCCACACTGCATACAAGTCCATAAATGGAATCTTGGACTTCCAACAGGCCAATGAGTTTCGAGGACTCAGCCAGGGAAGGAAAGCTCTGAGGAAGAGGCTGAGTCCTCGAAATGTGTTAGTTTCTTGTAAGTTCAGGATTCCGTTTATGGACTTATATGCAGCGTGGATTGGACACTGCTGTTTAGTGTGATGTGCCTTTGTGCCTTATGTCAATTGTGAGTACGATACTTATTATCCTTTTAATAAATATTTTTTACAATAATGCACTAGGCCGGTGCACCCTCTGTTTCTTTTCTTTGTATCCAGTGACTTTGGACTACCCCGGTCTGTTGAGGGCAGTAAGGAGTGCATTTTCCAGGATATCTGAATTGTTACCATAGCCATTGCTGAGTCCATCCCCAAGAGCAGGAGTACAGACTTTGCTGTGTACTCATTTGGCATCATCTGTGAGCTGTGGCTTATGGACAGACTCATCACTTGACTCACTACTCCTGTTCGTATGTTTACTGGCAACACATGGGCATTGTAGCAGAGCCGGATGGCTCCACTGGTGGATATAAAGGCAAATTTGGGGATTTACAGTACATTAGTTGCATCAATAACAAATGTAGCGTGGCAGGCAAATGTCTTAGTCTTTGGTCACACCAAATCAGACTTTCAAATCGTGCAACTTCACTTGAATTCACACAATTTCAAAGTCTGATTCAGTGTGAAGTTGGAAGACACCTGTGGGACTTCATGCACAGATGTCTATGCAAGTCGCACCCAAGCTTGCAAAAAGTAGTGCATGAAGTACTTTCCAAATCTGTGCGACTCAGACGGAGTTGGAATTGCATTGATATGACCGCTTCCGTTGCGTACAATAGGGTACTAAATACACTACCGAAATGTACATGTTTATAGTTTTGCACACAAAATGATTTGTAATTCTGGTAATCAAAACTTGTGTTCTACATACTGTACATCTGTCACTCTGCACAGCAAGATAAGTGATGCCCTTATTTCCTGGTTCATCAATGTAGTTTTCTGTGTCACCTAGCTGCCTCAAGCGTGCTTGCTGGACAATGAATTAGCAGATGTGTCCAGTAAGCAGGGAATTGAACCAGCAGCCGGTAATGCTAAACCAAGAGGTAACATGGATAACAAGTAACAAGACTTACATAGTGAATAAGGTTGAATAAAGACCATATGTCCAAGTTTAAGCTCTCGTCTCCTGCAACTCTGGTCACTCTGGTTTTTGCTATTACTGCATCATGTGACAAAAAACATTCTACAGCATAACCACTTCAATTGTAAACTCTAAACTGCTGAAAAAGAAAAAAAAAACAAAAAAAAAAACATTTGAAATCCTAAAGTGAAAGTTCAGTCAAAACACTAACTATACTTAAATTACTCCCATCCCAATCTAAGCCTATTCTATCTATCCTGTAAAGGAAAGGTCTGTATACTTACCTATCCTGATTGAGGTCCACTCACACGATCAAGTCCTAGCGCTGGCTTCGGTGAAGAGGAGAGATCGCCGACAACAGCTGCAAAGCCTCGGCAATGACGTCACCAAAGACTTACTACGGGGCATCCGTTGTTGGCTGTCTCTCTTCTACACTGAATCTGGTTCTGGGACCCGATCATATGACCAGAGCACCCTCAGAAAAGGTAAGTATACAGATCCTTCCTTTCACAGGATGCATAGAATATGCTTAAAATGGGGTCGGGAGTAGATTTAAGTATAGTCAGGGTTTGACTGAACTTCCAAATTAATATTGCTTAATCCTAATATCTTCAGATATATTTGAAGTAGTAAATTAAATGATTTTTATAAGCATGACCCAAAAAGTATCCCCAATCTTTCCACTCTCTTTTTAGAGTTTGTCCCTGGGCTCCCCCCAAAAAATTAAAATTTAGCAGCTACAAATACTGTAGCTGCTGACCATTAATATGAGGACAGTTTCCTGTCCAGGGATCCAGCGATGTCCTCACCCAAGCCATCTCTTCAGTCGGCTTCTGATGCAGGTACCAGCATCTTCAGTAAGGTTAGTGAATGGTCCCGCGGTCTTCTGGGACCTGTGAAGTGTCCCAGAAGCTTGCAGAGAAAGGAAGGGTGAACTTCCAGCGCATCTGACCAGAAGTGGGAGCGGGCATCAAAACCAGGTACCCGCTCCCCCCCAAAAAGTGCCAAATGGCAGGGAGGCAAACAAGCAGAACTTCCCTTTTTGGGTGACATTCCACATTAAGCTCGTTCCTGTAACAAGAAACACATTTCTTCACTTCATGTGAAGAAATTGTTGTAGGGGCAGCTACTGATAGAATGGTCAGTATAGCTTTTTAGGTCAGTTCGTACGGATGTAAGCATGCCCCCTGAACTACATCTCCCAAGAGCCCTTTACCCACACACACAGTGGCCAGGCTTTTAGGAGTCAAAGCAGTAGCTCTGTTTTGCTGGGGGGGGAAAAAAAAACACAACACACCACACAACAATCAATGGATTGCTGGAAGGAATACCAGGTCCTTTTCTGTACTGCATTTTTCAAAGGATAAACAAAGAAATGTACACGTATTATAGAAATGTAATGCATGTTACTCTTTATTTTGCCAAAAACATGTGAGTGCATATATAATGTCCTTTCTCCAAACTGAACGTGCCTAATTTTTCAACTCTTGCATTGTCAGTGGTTGACGGTCCTTCCTCTCCCTGCAGCCGCTGCTGGCTGACCCCACTTCTCTTAGCAAAAACTGCATCTGCAGCCCTTTCTCTCAATACCACACCTACACTCCATTTTTCTCAGCACCCACTGTGCCTGCAACTATTTCTATTTCTTTCACCTACTTTGTTTACAGCACCCCCCCCCCCCTTCTTATCAGCATTCACAGTACCAGCAGATATATTTTTCTCACCACCAGTTGTGCCTGACCACTTATTGCATCTGCACCCTCCTCTCAGAGCTTGCATCTGCACCCCTTCTCTCACCACTTACCATGCCTACACCCCCCTCCTTTTCAGAACCCACCACACCTTCAGCCCCTGTTCTATCAGTAACCATTGTGCCAGTGCCCCCCTTTTCGCAGCACCCATTGCATCTGCAGTCTTCCTTCTCTCAACATTCATGGTGCCTGCAGCCCCCCCCCCCCTCTTGACTACTAAATGCATCTACGTCTGTTCTCTCAGCAGCCACTGCACTTGCAGCCCCTCTTCTCTCAACACACCTACAGCCCCTATCAGCACCCCTCGCTCACAACACCCACTGTGCCTGAACTCACCCATCTCCCAACACCTGCATTCCCCCATCACTACCATCCACCCTTACCAGCATTGCACCTGCACATTGCCCAAATCACAACCCTGTTCCCAAAACCATCTGATCAACATACACTGCATCTTTACGCTCTCAACCATTCCTACTCTCAACAGGCCCGTTCCTCACTACATCCCTAAATCCCCTGTGGCACCTATGTATGCCTCCCCCCACCCCCACCGTTACTCTATGCCTGATAAAATCACACCACCCTATTCCCCTGAACCTAATTCTCTGCCCCCCTGCCCCACTTTCAATTATTTACACAACACAGAAGTTAGACTTACAGTACTTGTCTATGGTTACCCATATCTAGATGTTTTTCTCCACCTTAACCGCCTCCTGCCCACCATATAAGGAAATGATGGGCGCAAGGTGGTTGTCTCATTCTGGGAGGATGTCATAAGATGTCCTCTCACTCTAACTGGGGGTGTGCAGCGATTGGTGGTGCGCGGTTTCCCTGGGATCACCGATCAGCGGAAAGAGCAGAAGACTTTGGTTCTGTGATGTGATCAGCTGTGTCCATTCACAGCTGATCGATGTAAATAAGGAAATGCAGGTTATCGGCATTTCTCTCCTCCCGAGTGGTCATGCTGACAGCTCGTGAGCAGAAGAGAGCCGGTAATCGGCATTCCTTAGAGGGGACATCTACACTGATCATCAGGGCACCGGTGATCAGTGCCCTGATGAGTAGTGTAGCCCCATCAGTGCCACTTGTCAGTACCCATCAATGCCACATATCAGTGCCCTCTAACAGTGCCATATAGGAGTACTACCTTTCAGTGCCCATCACTGATGCCTGTCAATGCTCATCAGTGCCCATCACTGCAGCCTCATTAGTGCACATCAGCGAAGGAGAAAAAATTAGTCATCTACAAAATTTTATAAACAGAAACAAAGAAAAAAAACACTTTTTTCAAAATTTTCAGTTTTTGGTTTATCAAAAAATAAAAACCCAGTGGTGATTAAATACCACCAAAAGAAAGCTCGATCTCAAAAAAAATTATAAACATTTTACATGGGTACAGTGCAGCATGACCGCGCAATTGTCATTCAAAGTGTGACACCGCTGAAAGCTGAAAATTGGCCTGGGCAGGAAGGGGGTGAAAGTGCCCAGTAGCTAAGTAGTTAAACAACTGCACAGTATGCACGGGGCTTTTCCAGCTGGGAAAGAACAAGAGATATAGTGGTTTATTATTCACTGGCGTGGTTTTAGCACACTGGGTGGATGCCATCTGGTTTAGGTGCTTAGACTATCTTAAAATAGACAACAGTCGAATTTTCAGGATATAAATAACTTTAGCAACCTGTTTTTCTGCTTCAGTTTTTATTAATTATATTTTTTATTATTAACAAAATATCAGTACTTTCAACCTTTATGGATTTTAAGGAGATGTAAACCCTGGCTGAATGACATTTAGTTTGCTAAATCACTGTATTAACTGACTTTTTGTTTAAACAATATTGTTTTCGATTTTTATTCTCTCTTAGGTTCATCTCAGTGCTGCTGATCTCCTGCAGCACTTTTCAGCCACTTCCTGACCATATGCCTGCAATGTGGAAATGGATGCATGGACCCTCTCAGTGCAGGTTGCCCGATTGTAAGCGTGGATCATGCCCAGGTAATGGGTAGTGAAACATCTACCGGCTAGTGGAGATCACTGGAGTAACCGTGTCTATTTCAGTGATTTCTAGCTTCCAGGGGGATCAACCAGGTATGGTATATACATAATTACATTGGTCCAAGCTATAGTCTCAACAACTGGAACCATTCAGCATGGTCCCCAATCATGTGATCACATTACAGCTATGAATTAATTACATAGAGGTAGGCAGACTAACAAAATTCACCTGGCTCCAGCTGTCACATTATTTCTGTGTGCACACAAAGAAACAGATTTGAAAGAAGACAATAGTAAAACAAAAACCAAGTGCCACTTTGACACCTCTGTGTGGGCGCCTATGGTTTTATCCAATAGATGGTATCACTTCAGGTGGCTTATGGCTACAGCACTGGCTGCAGCTGTAGTTTATCAGTAGAGGTCTATCCACTCGCTGATATAGCAATCGATACACACATTTTAAAACAAGAGATACCACACTTGTATGGTTCTTATTGACACGTGATTTAAGTGGAACATGACAGACTAAATGAATCATAACCTTACCTATGATGCGATCGGATAACACACTAGCTTCTTCTTGACTCAGACGACCCCCTAGTAGAACATCACATCCTTCAGCAGCTAAGCGGTTTGCCATGACTGGAGCATTTCCACCTAGAGCCCAACGCATTTCAGGAAGTCTTTTAGAGGCATCCACAAGCTTTCTAAACAACGTCTCGTTGGATACATATCTCCTATTAAAATGAACAAGATTAAAATTAAGATTCCCTGCACTGTTACGGGTTGTATTTGCTTTAAGTTTAGCGGTCTTTGTATATTTTATATAAATGATAATGGTGCATTTGAATGTTGCATATCTTCAAAGTACCTCAAGATTGGTAAATGAAGGCTAAACAAAAAAAAAAAAAAGCAACAAAAGAAAACACAAAAAGCACAATTTGGTAAGAGTATGAAGCTACAAGGGTTAAAAACAGTAATTATTACACAAAATTTTAATGACATGCATGCAGTCAGAAAATCACATTATCGAGAGAAAAAAAAAATATATAGATATTAATGGCTCCTGAACAGCAACACAGAAATAAAACACTTTCTTTTGTTTAACCTGAGACATTGTAAAGATTTCACCAGTTAGTGACTGGTATGTCACTAATTAGTAAAAGGAATTAAAGTTGCCTGCCCCAAGAGGGCATTTTATGTTTTATGTGATCATAAACCTTCCGTTGCGCAGAAATTTGAAGTCTCCATTACTAATTTTTTAAAATAAATTTTCTAGTTTGACTTTCATCTAATCCTCTGGCTTTTCTACTTTGAGTTGCCGATCTCTTCAGTTCACTCTAGCATTTTCAGAAAGAGATCAGCAATGGCAGTCTAAAGGTTTCTCTCATTACGGGTTTCCTTTAATAGACAAATGTATATAAAACCCCTTCTGTTACCATTCTCAAAGCTCTTCTTTATAGCTGTTTGAGAAGTGCAAAAATTCCTGCTGATCCTGCCAGAAATACAGTGAGCTTGTAACTTCCTGTAGTGAGCTGACAACACTGTGCTACTGTTGCACTGAAATCCCAAGTGGTGTTGTCAACCCTCCCAGGTTACTACTGAACACCTGTAAAGGAAATTAGGAGAAGGGTAGATGGTAGGTAGTCCAAATCAGGAGCAATCAGCCTAGGGAAACAACCCTGCTTCTCTATGCATACAAATGCAGTGAGTGTTGTCACCCTATGATTGAAAGTGTGGGTGCTGAGGAAAAAGGGTTGCAAGTACAATGGAAGCTGAGAAAAATGAAAACCGTAAGTGCAAAAGGGTGCTGGGAAAAGGAGGGAGCAAAACACAATGGTTGTTGAGAGAAAGGGGTTGCTGGCGCAGTGGGCAGAAAGCGAAGAGGGGTGCAGATAGTGTGGGTGCTGAGAAAAGCAGGATTGTAGATGTTGTAATTTCTGAGAGGAGGTTTGCAGTTGCAATGGACATTGCAGGAAGAGGGTTGGGTGAAAGTGGACAGGAGGGCTAGCACCGAAGGGGGCTGGTGTCAACAGGACAGGCACATCTGTTTATAGGGGGTGACACTCCCAGTGACAAAATGAAAATCCGACAAAGGAGTTATCCTTAAAGGAACATTAATCTGTGCTGGATACTGGTGTGCCATAAAAGTTGTATTGTGCAATATTGCAATGCAAATCAAAAACCAGTTATAGTGGTTCACACCTTTCAGGCGAATTAATTTTGATTGCTTTTTTTGTGTGTGTTTGCAACCCCTATTTGCAAATTGTGAAACTACGTAAGACTATTGAGGTCTTAACACAATAATAAAAATCTTACAGTTTTTATTAAATAGGTTTTATTTAAAAAATCCAAATTAACATTCTAAAGTGTATTTAGTGACAACATTTATGTTCAGACACTGTGCTAAATTACTTTCTGTGTGGCTAATCCCCTTATTGCACGTTACAGCATTCTATTAGTCCCCCATTAGACCCTGAAATTCCAGTTAACTATTGCTTGCTGAAGAGGGAAGAGTCCATCCTGGATGTGGTTTCTCAGTTTAGCTTCTTCAAGAGACAAAATCTTTGTCAATTAATAATAGACCTCTTAGTTTAACTTCTATAATTGGGAATATACTGGAGAGTTTAATAAAAGACCACATAGATGAGTTCTTGCTGTAAAAAATATTTTAAGCAACAGACAGCATGGATTCATGAAAGACAGAAGTTGTCAAACAAATCTGATTTCTTTTTATGAGAGGTGAGCAAAACCTTGGACAGAGGGGTGGCGGTGGACATGGTATACTTGGATTTTGCAAAAGCGTTTGACACAGTTCCCCACACATGGCTAATGTGTAAGGTAAAATCTACGGGCTTAGAAAAATCTGTATGTAAATGGATAGAAAACTGGCTAAAAGATTGTACTCAGAGAGCAGTGGTTAATGATTCATACTCTGAATGGTCTAGGGTTGTCAGTGGTGTACCCCAAGGTTCAGTGTTGGGACCCTTACTTTTTAATGTATTTATTAACGATATAGGGTCTGGGATTAAAAATCCTATTTCAGTCTTTGCAGATGACACCAAGTTGTGCAGTGGAATAACGTCCTTACAGGATGTCTCCAACTTACAAGCCGACCTCAATGCACTGTTTAATTGGGAACTATGTGGCAAATTAGTTTTAATGTTGATAAATGTAAGGTTATGCACTTGGGGGCTAAGAATATGCATGCATCATACATACTGGGGGGGGGGGGTACAACTGGGGGAATCAATTGTGGAGAAGGATCTGGGGGTTCTGGTAGATCACAAGCTTAATAATGGTATGCAATACCAAGCTGCGGTTTCTAAAGCAAGCAAAATCCTCTCTTGTATTAAAAGAGGTATAGACTCCAGAGAGAGATATCATATTACCCCTGTACAAATCATTAGTAACACCTCATCTGGAATATGCAGTTCAGTTTTGAACACTAATTCACAAAAAGAACAATCGGGGAACTGGAGAAAGTACAGAGAAGGGCAACCAAGCTAATAAGACATGAAAGAGCTCAGCTATGAGGAAAGATTAGAGGAACTGAATTTATTCTCTCTTGAGAAGAGGAGATTAAGGGGCAATATGGTCAACATATAAAAATACATCAGTGGTTCATATAGTGAACTTGGTGTAGAGTTATTCAGCTTGGAGGTCATCAGAGAACAAGGGGGGCACTCTTTACACCTGGAGGAAAAGAGATCTAATCTCCAAATACAGAAAGGTTTCTTCACAGTAAGAGGTGTGAACATGTGGAATAGACTCCCTCAAGAGTTGGTTCTGGCCAGCTCAGTGGATTGCTTAAAAAAAAAAAAAAAGAAGGAAAAGGCCTGGGATTCTTTCTTGGATACATAGAATATAACTGGTTACTAACATTTATAAGTAAAGTTGATCCAGGGAATATCCAATTGCCTCTCGGGGGAACAGGAAGGAATTTTTTTCCCCTGCAGGAGTAAATTGGATCATGCTTTGCTGGATTTTTTGCCTTCCTCTGGATACAAACTGTGGGTGTAGGGTTATAACTTTTTTTTTTTTTTTGTTGCACTGGATGGACTTTTACCTTTTTGCAGCCAGACTAACTATGTAACTAAGAGGAAGGTGAAAGGCTAATCTAGAACATCAATGGCTATAAATAAACCATTTGTTTCTCATAGCTAAAAACAATATTCTTCCAAAACATACAATATCTGTTAAGTTTCCTTACTATGCAGTAATGACATTCCAATATCCCCCTTGGAGGATTAGCTATATAGATAAGATCATTTGGCACAATGTCTGTTTAAATATAAAAGGAATTTCAGAACATTAATTTGGATTTTCTAAAGTAATATTTATTTAGTAAAAGCTGTATGATGTTTTATCAATGTGTTAAGATTAATGACTGGTGGCGCAAGTCCTTTTATGTGCAATTAAAATGCATTTACTATAGAAATATTACTGAGATGTGAGCCCCAACCCATATGGCAGACCCAAATACTATTCCCAAGGCTAGGTTCACACTGTTGTGGGTGCAGGACTGCATGTAAAATTGCAGGAGTGCTCACACCTGCAGCCAAAACACACTTTTCTTTTGCAGAAGCGTAATGTCACCCCCATGCATCAAAAGAAGTGACCTGTTTTTGGCTGTATGAAACCGCATGGTGCCAAAAAGCACCACGTGGTTTCATGTGACCACCTTTACATAAAAAAAAAAAAGGGTCAGAGGATTTTTTTCCCCCTGCAGGAAACGCAGGTACAGCTGCCAATTTAAACAAAGGTGCTGCAGTGCCCACACAAATGCAAGTCTCACCACCTGCACAAATGCAAACCTAGACTAAACCACTATTTGCAAAACACCACATCTGGTCAGAGTTGTCAGCAGTGCATTCATACAGTGGTAAGGGTGGTTTTTCATAGTTATAGCGAAGCTTATTTCAGGTGTTGGTAAATGAAACGCTTACTCTGAAGCTGCACCAGGAGGAAAGAAATAGGCAAAACTCTCAGCCAACTGTGTCTCTGTCTCAATGAAGTTATGGTGAACCGGGTTATAACTAGGCTCTATGGTTGTTTCCTTCATCAGGGCTACACCATCTACAATGATATCCAGGCAGCCTCCAAAACCTGTGTGGAAATACAAACTTACAGGTTATAAAAGCATTTGTAAGAAGGCCTAAAATAACGGGTGAATTGTCTCAGTACAAAGTATATTTGTTATCAAAATTATGACCAGCAGGAGTCATATATTTGAGAGAAGCCAAGTCTATTTACAAATTGCAGAAGTTAAAAAGGGTGTGCCTGATCAATTCTAAGTGATGCTCTTTGGATCTTTAACCCTGTTCACACTGAAACCTGAAGTAGCGCAATTACAGAACCACAGGTCAGTGCGATTTCAGATGAGACTTGCCTGACATCTCTGTGAATTCATGCAGGAACTATATTTAAAACTGCTGCGACTCCAACGGGGTGGGAGTAGCACCGATATCAATGGTTCCACTGCCAATAAGGTGTGATTTGGCATGCAATTTGGAACTGTCAAATCGCATGACAAGTCGCACTGGTGTGAACTGGGGCTCAAGATTACTGTGCCTTTCATTTTTATACAACGTTCCCACCATGATGAATTTTCTGATATTAGCATATTATTTTGTACCTTGCAAACTACAGTGCCTTGAAAAAAGTATTCATACCCTTTGAAAATGTCAACATATGTTACAACCAAAAACATAAAATTTATTTTTGAGGGGATTTTATGTGATAGACCAACACAAAGTGGCACATAATTGTGGAAGGAAAATGATAAATTGTTTTCATAACGGTTTACAAATATCTGAAATTCATGTCAAAATGTGCTTTCCCAAAGCTCAATAGTCACAAATTAAGTGACAACTATACAAATTTGTCTTGGTTTTGCAACATTTTCATTTTGCTTGAGTTTTCAGCCAAGTAAACCCCAGCTAAGAATTACTATATCGCACTAATGTATCATGAGTTGTAGATAAACAATGTCAGTGGGAACTTCTGGAAGAACCCTAGTGTGCCATTGAACCCTTGTTGAGAAACCCTAGTCTAACCTTTCTGTTGCCAGATGATGGAGTCAGCTTTTAATACATGTAATTTGTTACTTGGCACTACGATCGCATACATGAATTTGCATACATGGTTTCATACTTGTTGGCTCATCTGAATATGTTGTAGCGATACTGCTGCGGATGCCAGAATTACATAGTGAAACCTTCATTCCAGCCTATCGCTGATGCAGAGAAACAGCCATGCAAAGTACAAATGCTTTTGTCAGCACTGCACAAAATACACAGAATACTTTGTTTGCTCTAAGGAAAAAAAAAAAAAAAGCTAAAAAAACAGAGCATTTCATGGAAAGATTATTGTATGGGTAAAGTTCTTCCTTAAGGTTAAATATTACATTATACTAGCACATTAGGACAAAGTTTCTCCTGAGTTTGTTGTGGGCCTGCGATGACAGCTCTACATTCTCCATTGCTGCCATCCTCTCTGATGTCGCCTTCTTTTGGCCAATGGGCAGACAGTGATTATGCAACTTCTACATGTTTGATGGAGCTGCATTATCCCAACATTAGGATGCACTCTATTGCATCTTAGAGGTGTCAACAGTGTATACTGCATTATGCATATGCCACAGACAGTATAAATGGGCAAAAAAAAAAAAAAAAAAGAAAGGAGAAATGATTTTGGTAGCAGAGGCATTTTTTTCTACTTTGGTTATTTTTTTTTGAGAGTTCAGTTGAAGCACCTTTTTCCCCCAGATATAATACTTCACTTTTTGTTTGTGAAGAGTTAAATGACACTCCAGTCTCCTAAGACAGCGTATCATGAGTTAACAGACATTAATGGGGGATTTAATCTTATTGCATACATAGTATTTTGCACCATTATGTTAAAAAAAGAAGTATGCTTAATGAGCATACATGCAAAGCAAGAGACCACTAGCTAAAGCCTGCATTCATATGGGCTGTTTGTAGGGAAAGGGATATCGTTTCATTACCCCAGGAGAAGTCTTTGCATCCTGTCTACTGATACACATTACTATTACAATTCCAGATTTGAAATGTTTAGCAACTCATAACTCAGCTTGCATTACTAAATTCTAATGCAAGTTAGAATACGTAATGCAAAATACTTGGTACATGGCGAAGATTCTTTTGTTACACATTATCATCCAATTTCTATTTGGATGTTTGCAGTCCCAGTGAAAGTTTTGAAGCTACAGCTCCAAAATGCATAAAGATATTTTAGTTGTCAACTGCTTGGAAATCTTTTAAGCTACAGCAACCGCCTGACTAGTTTTTCAAGCTACAAAAGTCTATTTGTCAGGCATTGTTTACACAGATGTCAGTGACCTTGTACAACCTCACTTTCACCAGACATGACTTTCCAAACAGCTCTGTATATTTCAGAAACTGATTTAATGAAATTATTTCAGTGTCTTATGGTAATCATAGACATAAAATGGCAATCTTCCCATCTGTTTTAGGCAGAATCGAGTTCTGATCTAGGAGGTGGCTTCCTGAGATACAAACATTCTTGGGGGGAAAAAAAATGGAAAGGATTAAACATTTGATCTGATGACTATTTTTTCCCACCTTTATAAGCTGGCATTGAGTCAGTGTGGTCCTCCTTTTTCTCTACCACTAAATAGGAATGCTTGTGCCACAACACTGTCCTGTTTAGGTCCGTAGAAAAGCTAGGGGTCATTACAAGAGATATCTCTGATGACTATGACCATCCATACAACCCGTGAACAACCATTACAAACTCTAGTCTTCTTACCTGTTCAGCCAATGGATGGATGGAACAAATGTGCGTCAAATATATTTTCTTTATAAAAGTGGCAACACCTTATGTAGCACTATTTATTAAATATTAAATGCTGCAAACCTCTATACAATCCTACCTAACAGGATAAGGAAACAATTCAGAGGCTGAAAACTGATCAAGAAAGATCTTGGAGCTATACATAAGGCCCCTTTTATACGGACTATTCCATCCGGTCCGCCTGTCAGCTTTTCAGGCAGACCTGACCAGACACTCCATTCAGCCCTAAGGACCAGCGGGTGGTAAAACAAACTTGTGTCTGTTTACACCTGCCTACCTCCAATCCCGTCCACAGGAAACAAAAACCAAACACAGAAGTGAATCCGTTCCTGTCTAGGCAGATCAGTAGGAGGGCAGTCAGGTGTAAACAGACAGCAGGATCCGTTTACAACCAAAAGCCCATAGAGCACAGTGGGCTCTGTCCATGTCTGCTCTGCATAAGCTGAGTGGACAGGGACCTGTCATCCACCCGCTCTGCTCAGCTGGGGAGCTGTGACTGGATTTCTTGCTGATCCAAATAGAGTTCACTTGGAAAAGGGCTTAACATTTGAGCTTATAGTAAGTCAGGAGAGTAGTAAAGTAGTAGTAAGCAGGGGAGAGTAAACACAGAGTTAGCTGTCATTTGCCCTGCTTGTTGTGAGCAGTTGAACAATAAAGACTTTGGCTCTCTCTTTGACCTATTACTTTGTTGTGAGCTGCTGAATACAGGCCTTTTGGGCTGAAGTAATGACTGTCTACATTTTGATGTCCAGCACCCCTCCACCACTAACTAGTGGAAGAGTACAGATAGTACTTGTGTACGAATTAATAAATATACAGTACATTGTGACAAGTTTTTTTTTTTTTTTTTTTAGACATTACGTTAAAAGGATAAGTATACTTAAAAATAAAGTTTACTTTTCATTTTGGGCCCCTTACCTGACTTAACCTATCTCACCCTCCCCATCAGATGCATAATTATTTTCATTAGCAGCTGCAGCCTCCAGAGTTTGTATCTTCCGTGTCTGGGTGGTGCCTATGCAGTAGATTACTGTAGATTCCATGGGGTCATCTCTCAAGATGATCAGGACACATCCCCATAGATGTCCAGGCATTTTCATGGCACAGGCACTGGCAGTGGTGTAACAGGGCAAGTTAAATGGAACTTAAGTCGAAACCATACTCTGCAGATGTGGCAAAGAACAGGAGTATTCAAATGACAGCACTACTCACAGAGTGCAGGGGTCAGGAGTATGCACTTTACAGAGAAATGTCCTGTCAGGCATATGGCCAATGATAAATCTGTTGTCATGTTTCCAAAAACATACCACAACCTAGCTGTCAATCTTACAGCTGAACCCAACAGACTGCACTGCAAGATCTCTTAGGGTGACCCACAGTACTGCACAGTGATAGTTAACAGCTAGGTATCTGTAGCGCTGATGGTAGAGGCTGACTGAATAAAGATTTTCAGCCTTTATACATACGGTAAATTAAATGCTTATGTGCAAATATTTAGATCAGCACATAATGCCAGATGCAGCAAACCTGCAACTGGAACATGAGGCCACAAGATTTAGGCTCCTTTAACACAAGTGGACCGTTTGTTCGTTTCTTTTTTTATCCAACCATTGAGAGATGAAAAATGGACATCAATGCATCTCTATGGAAATACAGATGTAAACAGATGATCGGTTTTAAAAAAAACAGATGTGGATGTAAACGGATCAAAGTCCTATTTTTGTTACATAGTTAGTCTGGCTGAAAAAAAGACAAAAGTCCATCCAGTTCAACCATTAAAAAAAAAAAAAAAAAAAAAAAAAGTTATAATCCTATACCCACAGCTGATCCAGAGGAAGGTAAAAACCCAGCAAAGCATGATCCAATTTTCTCCTGAAGGGGAAAAAAATTCCTTCCTGATCCCCTGAGAGGCATTTGAATATTCCCTGGATCAACTTTACCTATAAAATGTTAGTAACCAAATGTTTGTTCCGTTAAAAAAAAAAAAAAAAAATACGATGTAAATGGACAACTGGTCCATTTTTACATTGGTAGTAGATGTAAAAATTGATGAAAAGCTGATGGTAAACTTCATCCATTTTTTGACTGAACGGATGAAAGGAACGGACTGGTCTGTAAATGGTGAAAGGGGTCTTATGGAGCTCGGTTTTGAGACCTTCTCATAAGCAGACTCTAAATGATTTCTGGCGGAAATGCAAGCAGCTACAAAATTATAACCACCCATTATTTGTATTCTTATATTCTGAATGGGAGAATGGTAAAATAGCCGTGCCTATGCTGAATGTCAAACCTAATGTCTTATGCAGTCTCCAAGATTTGAATACTTTTCTTCCTCATGTGACAAACTAGCTGCAACTGGTTGCTCAGGCCTGAAAGCTAAACATGGTCTTGTACACATTACAAATACCTGCTTAAAGTTGATCTAAATCCTAATTAGACTTTATTTTTTTTGCTAAAGCATAAACCATGCTCATGCCATTTTCACCTTTTTTCTATCATTTTTTGCATCTGAGTGCTGCTGATCCTCTCCTGTATTTTTATGCACCCTGCAGAGACAGTGAAAATCCCAGAATGTAAGGATGCCCCATCGTTTGATGGAAATGAAAATGATCAACCTACAGAGGACTGAATTCAAAGAAAATCAAAGAGAAAAAATGATGCAGGTGGCTATTCCATTTTGCTGAAATTTCATTGCAGCGACTCAAAATGGTACTCGCTAGTTTGTATGGCCCCCACATGCTTGTATGCATGCCTGAAAACGTTGGGGCATGCTCCTAATAAGATGATGGATAGTGTCTTGTGGTATTTCCTCCCAGATCTGGACCAGGACATTACTGAGCTCCTGGAAAGTCTGAGGTGCAACCTAGCGATGTCGGATGGACGGAAACATGACATCCCAGGAGGTGTTCTATTGGATTTAGGTCAGGCGAGTGTGGGGGCCATTCAATGGTATCAATTCCTTCATCCTCCAGGAACTGCCTGTATACTCTCGCCACATGAGGCCAGGCATTGTCATGCACCAGGAAAAACCCAGGACCCACTGCACCAGCGTAGGGTCTGACAGTGGGTCCAAGGATTTCATTCCGATACCTAATGGCAGTCAGGGTGCCATTGTCTAACCTGCATGAACAGAAATACCATAAAATGCTGCTATACTGCATTCCCAAAATGACAGGTGACCTTTTTGGGGGAGGGGGGGAGCGCTCTGCTTTTGCAAGAGACTTACCCACTGTCATTATATACTATACTTACCTAAATTACCTACTCATTTTTACCTTCTGCTTGAAGTCTGCCTGCCAAACTTAACATGTTATCTGCCCTATGGTTGCTGACCACTGCCTTCTCATGTTTGCTCTGATATATACTGTATACCATTTGAAGAATTTTGTTAAAATTGTTTTAGAAGTGCAGAAAATCCCCGTTGATCTTGTCAGAAATTGAGAGTTGTTCTTTGCTCTTGGTCTATGTCATCTCAAGGGGATTATTTAGCCCTTATTGTTCCTATATTGGACTACAAGTCAATTAGTACCTATGCTGTGAATAAGATAACAGTGAGAATGGCTGAATAGCTTAGCAAATAAAATGATGGGCAGGGCTGACACCACTCAGTCCACAAATATGCTGTATTTTGTTATCTAACAATAGGAAGCTTAGAGTTCAGTTTATTTCCAGGCCATCAATAAGTATTTTTCTGTACTTTAAAAGAGAAAACTGATTAAGGCTCCATGCACACTTGGAGAAAAAACACACTTAATATTAGCTTTTTGTTTTACAAGCATATAGCAATGAATAGCAGGTTCTTAAGGAGCGGGCGGCCGCTCGCTCGTCCCCTTTTCCTGGCCTGCATGCTTGGATCAAAGTCCTGCTGACAACTGATGAGTCATCGGTTGTCAAGGACATGGTGGCTGCCTGTTCCTTAACAACCCTCTACTTAGCAGCTCTTAACAGCTTTACAAGTTAGGAGCCTGTAGGATTGTTTATACAAGTATACACAACATGAAAATGCAATTATTTTAGTAAATATAAACTGCTAAATACATTTTCTCATCAGCAATTAGAACAGTCTTGTGACTTCTATCGGTGTCCCCCAAAGCACTGGTTAAAGTGTGTAGGAGGAGTTTTCATTCTCCCCTGGTTGTCCTATGAGTCTGCATAACCCCTGACCCTCTGTCTGGATTGGCACTGGGCTGATCACATGCACTCTCCCAAGAAACAAACTCCAAACTGAGCATCTGCAGCTTGCCCCCAAGGCTCTGTTCTGTCAGCAGATGGATTGGGGACCATAGAAGAAGGGGAGGATCAGAAAAGACAGGATCTAACGTCCTTTTTTACACAATGCAGAGGTTCCACAATGAGTATGACAAGCATGCTTTACTGCATAACAAAAACTGATTTTACTTTTGTGGGTTTGGTAACACTTTACATAGGGTAGGAATGCTTCATCACTATCCATTTGACTATAGACTAGTAATAATTCTTTTGATTTTTCACTTTTAGGGCCCATTCACACCAGATGCATTGGGCCTACACTGTAAGCTATTTCCAGCTCTGGACAGCCCTGTGCACCCAGCGCAACAAAACATCAATTTAAAAGTTGAAGGAGAGGAGTTGAAAGTTGGCCAAAGGTTTTGAAACCTCAATCAAAATTGGATGTCGATGTGAGCAGACATGCATCACTTAACTCCCGCTCCCACCCTGCGATACCCTTGATGCTGTGAGCCGTAACTGAGAAGGAGCTCCCCAGTGGGTAGTTTGGTGGCTGGGTTGAACAGTGATGATCCTGAAGTGGCGGTCTGGACAGGTCCAGTGTGGCTGATTGCCTGGCAATCTAAATCTTTGTGAATCGTGGAGGAATAGCGGCCTTCTTACTGGGAGAAGAGGGCAGCAGAGCTGTGAAAGCGGTGGTCCTTGCGGTTGAAGACCTGGAGGCCGGTGAGCTTGATGGCTGTCTGTGTTGGCTTCAGTTGAAGTGCGGGGGGCTGTGGAGGAGAGGAGGATTGCTTGCCAAGTGGTGAGGACAATTGGGCTGTGCTGGAGCCAGAGGAAAGGAGGAACAGAGACAGAGGTTGAAATGTTGGTTAACTGGCTTGAGAGCTTTTAAAGAGGGACTGTGACAACCTAAAAACTGACTTAACGATATTCGATCTCCCAGTGTATGTGGTCCTAATGACTAGAAAGAAGGGAGAAGCAGCAGCACAGCAGGATGGGGAAGGCACACAAATGCAGCGAGCTGCAAGGGATAAGGGAAGTCAGGCGGCAGCCAAATTGGAACGTTTTGCGCATACTCCTGAAAAAGGGAGTCAAACTGTATTACAGCAGACTAAAACTCAGGCAGCGGCCTCACCAGCAAAGAAAAGCAAGGAGGAGCACATCATAAGCTTAGATGCGAGCGTAGTAGGAGAGCTGGTGGTAGAAACGGAAAACCCTGAAGCTTGTACTCTAACAGCAGAAGAACCCTCTTTAAAGGAAGTACTGCAAGCAATCAACTCCTGTAAATCCTCTCTATTTGAAATGTCTGATCAACTTAAGGGTATAAGAGAGGAGATATCCTTTTTGAGACACGATCTGTAGAAAGTACGTGAGCAAACAACGGCCCTGGAAGGAAGGAGAAGTGCAGTGAAAGAGGATTTGAGTCCAGTAAAACATGAATTAAAAGCACTTAGCAAGAAAGTAAATGCATATACCTCCAAAATGGAAGACATGGAAAATAGGCTGCGAAGACACAATGCAATGATTGTGGGCCTCCCTGAACGCAGTGAAAGGTTTAACCTGATTGAGTTTTTGGAGAAATGGCTTATATAAATATTTGGAAGAGACTCCTTTTCAACATTTTTTGCCATTGAGAAAGCGCATAGGGTGCCATTTAGAGCACCGCCTCCAGGGGGTGAGCCTAGGCCTCTTCTCATGAAAGTGTTGTATTATAAAGATAAACTTACTATACTCCGAAAGGCTAGAGAAATGAAAGACGTCTCCTATAATGGAGCAAGGATTTCAATATTTCCAGACTTTTCCCCAGAACTCCAGAGAAGAAGAGCAAAGTTTATAGAAATTAAACGGAAACTGCAACAACTGAAAGTTACTTATGCCATGTTGTACCCCGCATGGCTGCGAGTGGTGGCCTTGGAGGAAACCTCATTTTTCAACACACCAATGGAGGTGACAACATGGCTGGAAAAGAAGGAGAGGAAGTTGCAGGGGGCAGCACAGTGGCTAAATGGTTAGCACTTCCGCCTGGCAGTACTAGGGTCGTTGGTTCCAATCCCAGCCACGACACCTCCTGCCTGGAGTTTGCATGTTCTCCCTGTGCCGGCGTGGGTTTCCTCCGGGTACTCCGGTTTTCTCCCACACTCCAAAGACATGCTGGTAGGTTATTTGGATCCTGTCTAAATTAGCCCTACTATGTGTATGTATGAATATAAGTTAGGGACATTAGATTGTACGCCCCTTGAGGGTTAGGGACTGATGTGAATGTACAATATATATGTAAAGCACTGCGTAAATTGACGGCGCTATATAAGTATCTGTAATAAATATTAAATAAATAAGTTGCAGACAAACTGAATTTGCATATAGAGCATGCTTATGTTATCCAGGTTTCACAGTAGATTGATTTTGAAATATTTTTCTTTTTTGGTGGGGGGGCACATAAGAGGAATGATGGGTATATGGTTCCTCTTTGGTGGAATGTTTTGGGTTTTTTTCTATTTTTTTTTTTAGAACGGATTTAGCAGGAAGTTATCACAATATGGAGAGCCAAAATTTCACATTGATCACAAAAGGAAGCCCCCTGTATAGGCCTAATGAGGCTCAAGGGTGGAAAGTAAGGGGTTGGGTGTATGTATGTTTGTTATTTTTTTGTTGTTGCAAATGTGTAAAATGTATGAGGTTTTCAGTAAAAGTGCACTATTAAGAAGAGAAGAAATAGGAAACAAATGTTATTTAGGGGTTCAATTTTAGGAGTTGATTATGTCACCGAGAAATGGATGCACTATTCAGTATAGACAAAATGGAATAAAAAAAAAATGTTGAGGGAGGAAAGGAATGTAGAACAATCAGGGTGGTAAATTTGGATATGAGGGACATTAATAAGGTAGATGACAAACAGTAAAACATGCCCTTTCAGTCTAAAACTTTGAATATATGTTCCTGGAATGTTCGAGGGTTGGGGGAACAAGCAAAGAGAGCAGCAGTCTTTGCCATAATGTACACATAAAAATGTGGGGTGCTTTGCCTGCAGGAGACACATCTTACTAAGGAGACCTAAAATGTAGGTGGTTTGTAACCAGTATCATCCTACTCTAGAAGGGTGAGTATTTTGATTGACTTGGGGGTTGTGTTCTCCTGCAGGCAAACTAGCATTGATGATAAGGGTCAATATATTTTTCTTGATGGCCCTTTCGAGACTTTGTATGTGTGTTGGCTAATATATATATTCCCCCGCCCTTTAAAGCTGAAGTTAATTAAGAAATTTATCAATTGGTATTTGATAAACCCGATGTACTGGTAATAGCAGTGGGAGATTTTAATATGGTATTTGATAATAGGATAGACCGATTCCCACCAGGCCCCTTGACAAATCAAGCAGCGGATAGTCTGTTGTCCCAATTAGTTGGGGAGGGAGAGTTGAGAGATATATGAAGGTTGTGAAACCCTAATGATTTACAATATTCTTGTTTTTCTAGAACACACTCCACATTATCCAGAATTGACTTAGCTTTGGGAAGTGAAGGTACACCATGTTACGTTAAAAATATAAAATATATGCCGAGAGGTCTTTTGGACCATTCACCATTGGTGTTGTCGATGAGCCTGGGGGAGAATCGTAGAATAGAGCAATGGAAAATGAGCCCCTTTTGGCTGGAAATAGTGGGAGAGTCTGGAGAAGTGTTGATCTTCTTGAAGGAGTTTACTTAGAGGAATGTTGGTAGGGTACCCATGGGGGTTGTTTGGGATGCTTTAAAGACTGTCCTTCAGGGCATATTGATATAAAAAAGGTGTCCAAAATTAAGAAACGTAATAATGAATGGAAAAAAATCATAATGGGGGAGTATGGAACTACAGAAAAGGAATACTTCGATGACCCACACCCTGAGGCATTTTAAAAATGGGTGAATAAGCAAGAGGAATATAAGTGCAGGGTTCTAATGAGGGCAGAAAATAGAAGATTTCAAAATCAGCATTTTTATGAAGGAGAGAGTGTAGGACATATGTTAGCTCTTTTGGCAAGAACAAATACATCAACAATGGTCATACCCACTATTATGTTTTCAATGAGCAGAGTCACTTCATATGTACCAGAAATTGTCAATACATTTAAACAATATTATGAAAGATTGTATAGGAAGCAACAAAAAGATGCGGAAGGGGAGATGAAGGAATTTTTTTCTTTAGAGAGTTGGGGAATCCATGCTTATCCAGGGAGGAAAGAGAAATCTTAGATGCACCTATACATTTTGGAAGAGTTACAACAGATGGTACTTGCAATGGCAAACCAGAAGTCCCTTGGACCAGATGGTTTGCCGGCAGAGTTATACAAATGCTATGGGAAGAATTTGCTGTCGGAACTTTTGAAGGTAATTAACCTCCCTAGCGGTATGATTATGTCAATATTTCTGTTTTCAAAGCGGTACATTTTTTTGCATGGAAATACGTCGTTTTATTGAAGGCCTGTAATTTTTAGGAATAATTCACTGAAATCTGTCCGAAAAAGAGTCTAGTACACATCCCAGATATGATAAAATTTGAAACACGAAATCAAAAATAATAATACATTTATTTTAATAATGTAATCAAACCAAAAAGTTTGCACATCACTGAGCTTAAATCGCAAAATCGTTTTCAGTGTCCGATGACGAATTCCCCCACGAATCATTATCACTCAATTCTGCAAGTGGTTCTAATTTACTATCGCTGTTCTCTAGCTGGTCTAATACCGCTTTTGACCTAAAGGGATGCTTTTTGGACGCCATAGACTTTTCTGTTTCCAGGCAGAAAGAACGGTAAAAATGCAGGCAGGGCACAGGACAAAGCACTAGGGACAAAATGTATGTGAAATGCTTTGATACAGTAATGTTTTACTATGTGACTTTAGTGTAGTCAGTGAAGTGTCACTTTTAAAATTTTTCAATTTCCCGCTAGTTCCGTCCCCCGTACGTCCCGACGCTCGCAGGGACCGGAACCCGGAAAACGGATGCTGGCATTGGCCGGAGGAGAGGGCAGGGGACGCTTCAGGGGGTAAATCGCGGGAGCGAAGGACAAGGTAAGTGAAACAGGGATCCCGGAGAAACGCTGCAGGGTAATCCCGAGTGTAGCTCGGGGTTACCGCTTTTGGTACTGAAAGTATACCCCGAGCTACATTCGGGAATACCACCAGGGAGGTTAATAGGGCAGAGGAGGAGAGGGTTTTACCCGCTTCTGTGAGGGAGTGGACTATCATAGTTTTGCCTAAGGAGGGGAAGGATTTACTTGACCATTCCTCATATAGACCAATATCTTTATTACGCATGGATGTGAAGTTGCTTTCAAAGGTTCTGGCTGCAAGATTAACCATTTGCCGCCGGCCGGCAAATGTCATCAGCGTTCCGGGTGGACGTCATATGGCGTCCTCCCGCACATGCGCAGATTGCGCTTCTGCAAAGCCGCGCAGCGGAGCGATCTGTCATCGGCCGTGTACCTCAGACACGGCCGATGACAGATCTGAGTATCGGCCCCCGTTCACCAATCACAGCAGGTCACATGACAGTTGTATACAATGGATGGCTTCATTCATGCCATCCATTGTATACTAGTGTCTAGCTGTGAATGGTCACAGCTAATCACATGCACATGTCATGTGATTAGCTGTGGCCAAATCACTGCTAACCACAAAAAAAAAAAAAAAAAAAAACCCTGAATGAATCGATGTCATTCAGGTAAATGCTTGCTTATAGCAAAGTAATTCTTTGCTATAAGCAAATTGTGTAAAAAAAAAAAAATTAAAAATTAAATAAAAAAAATACTGATCACTTCCCCAAAGTAGTACAATGTTACTATGGTAACATTGTACTACTTTGGTCATAGTGAAATATGAAAAAAAAAAATCTTCAAAGAAAAAAATTTAATAAAAAAAATATATATTTTTTTTCATACTGTCACCAGTCAGTGTCCCTGATCACCGCCATGCCAGTTATATGATGACGCAGTACTGCACTGATGACAGTATGTAAAAAAAATAATAGTGCAACTAATTTTTTTAATTTTAGTTCATTTTCCGAAAAATGACAAAAAAAATACAACTTCAAAAAACTCGCCATGCCTCTTCTGAAGTACGTTGGACTGTCTACTTTGCAAAAAGGGGTCATTTGGGGGATATCTGTACTATTCTGCCATTCTTGGACCTCAAGAAATTAGATTGGCTGTCAGTACTTCAGGATTGATCAATATTCAGATCTATACCATAGTTTGTGAACTCTAACTTTCCTACAAACTAAAAAATACATCCTAATTTGGATTATTTTCACCAAAGACATGTAGCAGAATACATCTTGGCCTAAATTTATGAAGAACAATTATTTATTTGCAAACATTTATAACAAAAACAAAGAAAAACGTGTTTTTTTCAAAATTTTTGGTCTTTTTTTGTTAATTTAGCAAAAAATAAAAACCTCAGCAGTGATTAAATACCACCAAAAGAAAGCTCTAGTTGTGTGAAGAAAACGAGAACATTTTAGTTTGGGTACAATGTACAGCTTTCTGTGACTGTTGGGATTGGCTCCCAGAGCAGTCACATGATCCGGAACAGGTCCTGCAGGATCTAGATCAGAGACTGTGACTGAGAGCTGTCAGTGACAGCTTGCTCAGTGTGCTGTCAGCACACTACCTCAGGCCACCATGGATGCATGTGGGTGCTGGCTGGGCGTTAAACCCCACTTTTCTTGTTCCTGCATATATGTGTTCTGTGGCCAGAGATGAAATATTTTGCATTAAGGCAACGCCTGCTCCTCAATGGATATGCAGCATTTTTGCAGAAGCAGTGCAGCACAACACACAACGTGTATGACTTAATGCACTGCCATGCATTATGGTATCAACAACAATCTTTTTTCTAAAACTGGACAATGAATGGCACCCTAGATGTGAGTTTTGGTAATGTGCATTAAAGCGGGAGTAAACCGCAAAAAATAAAAACAATCTTCTCTCTGCAAGTTAAGAGCATAATTTGTTAGCATGCATTGCATACTAGCACACTATGAAAGACTTACCTGAAAACTAAGCCCTCCAGCGGAGTGCTGTCACAGCTCCCATCCTCACCTGGTCCTTCATTCGGGTTCATGGGCTGTGGCCGTTTGACTGGCCGAGCCATGATGACATCACTCCCTCACATGTGCGCGGGAGTATCAGCCACGGCATGGCTCTCTCAATGGATCCATTGAGAGTGCAGTGCGCATGTGTCCATGACTTCACCGGCATTGCTAAAGTAAATATTTTAAATGGTGCATGTTTAGAAGATATTTATTGTACCTAGAGGTAAGTTTTATTATAGGTTTAACAAAAATCGGGACTTTACTTCCACTTTAAAAAGTATGCTACCACACAGGGTAGGTGTGAATTGCACTTAGGCTTTGCATACAACTTTAAAGCTGAACTCCAGGTATGGATTTCATTGCAAAGTTATGTTGTTCCAGCTTGGACAACAGTAAGAATGCATATTCCATACCTGTGGGACTGCTGTAGAAGTAGCTGCCGTCACAAGTGATAGCCATTATCTTCTGGGTCCCACTGAATATTAATCACAGGGGGTCACTTTCTCAGAGCAGGCACCATTCAGAGAACATGTTACATTTTTCTTGCAATGAATGCAAGCTGTTCACCAATTGGATGAGGTGTAGCAACAATGTCACAATCTACACATCATCCAATCAGAGAAAGGTTCGTATTCATTTAGAAAAAAATAAAGGTGTTCTGTGAATGGCACCTGTGCCCAGGAAGTGATCCCGTACCGTATTTCATATACAGTGGGGCAAAAAAGTATTTAGTCAGCCACCAATTGTGCAAGTTCTCCCAACTATGAGAGACAAAATGAGAAAAAAAATCCAGACAATCACATTGGCTGATTTGGAAAGAATTTATTTGCAAATTATGGTGGAAAATAAGTATTTGGTCACCTACAAACAAGCAAGATTTCTGGCTCTCACAGACCTGTACCTTCTTCTTTAAGAGGCTCCTCTGTCCTGCACTCATTACCTGTATCAATGGCACCTGTTTGAACTTGTTATCTGTATAAAAGACACCTGTCCACAACCTCAAACAGTCACACTCCAAACTCCACTATGGTGAAGGCCAAAGAGCTGTCGAAGGACACCAGAAACAAAATTGTAGACCTGCACCAGGCTGGGAAGACTGAATCTGCAATAGGCAAGCAGCTTGGTGTGAACAAATCAACTGTGGGAGCAATAATTAGAAAATGGAAGACATACAAGACCACTGATAATCTCCCTCGATCTGGGGCTCCACGCACGATCTCACCCCGTGGGGGTCAAAATGATCACAAGAACGGTGAGCAAAAATCCCAGGACCACACGGGGGGACTTAGTGAATGTCCTGCAGAGAGCTGGGACCAACGTAACAAAGGCTACCATCAGTAACACACTACTTTGCCAGGGACTCAGATCCTGCAGTGCCAGACGTGTCCCCCTGCTTAAGCCAGTACATGTCTGGGCCCATCTGAAGTTTTCTAGAGAGCATTTGGATGATCCAGAAGAGGATTGGGAGAATGTCATATGGTCAGATGAAACCAAAATAGAACTGTTTGGTAGAAACACAACTCGTCGTGTTTGGAGGAGAGAGAATGCCGAGTTGCATCCAAAGAACACCATACCTACTGTGAAGCATGGGGGTGGCAACATCATGCTTTGGGGCTGTTTCTCCGCAAAGGGACCAGGACGACTGATCCATGTACAGGACAGAATGAATGGGGCCATGTATCGTGAGATTTTGAGTGCAAACCTCCTTCCATCAGCAAGGGCATTGAAGAAGAAACGTGGCTGGGTCTTCCAACATGACAATGATCCCAAACATACCGCCCGGGCAACAAAGGAGTGGCTTCGTAAGAAGCATTTCAAGGTCCTGGAGTGGCCTAGCCAGTCTCTAGATCTCAACCCCATAGAAACCCTTTGCAGGGAGTTGAAAGTCTGTGTTGCCCAGCGACAGCCCCAAAACATCACTGCTCTAGAGGAGATCTGCATGGAGGAATAGGCCAACATACCAGCGACAGTGTGTGCCAACCTTGTGAAGACTTACAGGAAACATTTGACCTCTGTCATTGCCAACAAAGGATATATAACAAAGTATTGAGATGAACTTTTGATATTGACCAAATACTTATTTTCCACCGTAATTTGCAAATAAATTCTTTCCAAATCAGCCAATGTGATTGTCTGGATTTTTTTTCTCATTTTGTCTCTCATAGTTGAGGTCTACCTATGATGACAATTACAGGCCTCTCTCATCTTGAAGTAGGAGAACTTGCACAATTGGTGGCTGACTAAATACTTTTTTGCCCCACTGTACATACTAACTTTGGTCCAAGCTGAAGCAATGGAACAGAAAAACAACAATACCTGGAGTCCAGCTTTGATCTGGCACCTAACAAAATGTATCATCAAGGTGTATCAGTTGTATCACAAAAGTGTTCTCAACATCATCCTTCTCTGAGGCTTGCTTACACCAGAACGCCATGCAGGAAACAGTTCTGTGCATGCTTTCCCACACAGTGTTCAAAACTCACTGGGTATGCAATCTACTGTGGGTGTCAATGTATTCCTTACGACATGCCAAATGAAGCTCACAAGTTCAGTACGTTTGCCTGCACCAGTTTGCATGGTATCGCAGTACCATGTAATCTGGTTGCAGTACGTTTTTAAAAGTAGTGCAGGCACTACTTTTGGTGCAATGTGCAATTTCAGCCCATTCATTTTATCAGACCACCCTAAACTGCACAGGAACACGAACCACAATTCATGCGTGAACTGGCCCTGAAACAAAAGATAATGATCATTTCTAACAGTTGGCTATAGATCTTTTTTTTTTTACCTTATGCATCCTTTGGCAAACTAAAGCTTGCCATACACTAGTATATTTTCAAACAAATGTTCGTACAAAAATTCTAAGTACATTCGGTGGCTTGACAAAATGCCATTACTTCAAAATGTTAACATTCAATTTTGGAACAAATAGACTTTACTTAACTAAACCCACATACACTTTTAGAAATGTATTCATTCCAGAAAAAATGTCCCTCTTCCTTAAAAATTTTCTCATCACTGTGACTGAAATCGAATGTTGATCTGACACCCCTAATGATTCAACAAGTGAACGAATGTTCTTAATGTGAAAAATTGCAAACACAATTCTGCTAATGTATAGCCATCTTAAGACTATGAAATGTTATGAATGTGCGTGCGTAGAACAGTGACACCGAAATAGATCACCTTCAGAAACATTGTTACCACTGTCGCTTTCTACAGTAGATCAGGGGCACAGGTAACTCACCGATTGCTATTCGTGGGGGACGGTGGGCATCCAGTCCAACTTTCTGCTCAGCTCGAAGCAGAGATGATAAGACTGTATCTAGCTGGTCCTGCAGGTTGTCCTCTTCTACATGGCGGAACCAGTAGGCAACAAGCAGGGCAAGTAAGGACAACAGTGGTAGGCACAGGAACTTGGGAGCAGCCATGGAACGCCAAGCACAGGTCCTCTTCAACAGCCAAGCTCACCACATAGATTATCAGTCCTGTTCCTGAAAAGTAGCAAAAGATCCCTCACACACAAAGAGCAACTGCTAGCAGAGGCACAGAGCCGTCAGATAGGTATTGGAAGGCAATGGCTCATCTGTGCAGTACTATGTACACTTCACACACATGCACAGTCACAGTGTCAGCACACAGCAGCTAGCAGAGCATGTGCCCATTCATGTGAGAGCTGGGAGCAGAGCTAAGCTGCTGCCTGATCACTTCAGGTAAGATAAGCAGTCACCTTCCTGCCACATCCACCTTCTCCCATCCAACACACACAGCCAGCAGCAGCTCTCCCAGCTCTGGCCTCTTCCTCTGGCTGGGGGAGGAGCTAGAGACACACACACGGAAGCTGGTACACAGCAATGCTGAGGAGGGTGTGCCTGCTCTGCTCCTCTGCTTAGCATACTGTTTATGCCATGTCATTGCTGTCTGCTCAGACTAGAAAAACGAAGGAGAATCCTAACCTGCAAGACTGAAGTTATCTCTAACACCTGGAAATCCATAAAGGGTTCATTCGCATGGGGGGGGGGTAAAAGAAAGTGGTTGAGTCATGGATTCAATGCCCCCTGACTGCCCACCAAAAAAAAGAGCATGCTGCTGCTCAAAGCTATACACATTCCACTATGTAGCTGCAGCAAAAATTGAACAGCATTTCGCAGGCAATACTGCTGCCAAATTCAACCCCCAACTGCATGTAATGTCTGCAGTTGGAGCGTGGTGGTGCGGCATATGCAGGGTTAAAACAGGCAACATGTCGCCTCCTCACCCACCTCTCATCAAGCTCATAGACATTCATCAGAAATCTTTTCTGTATTTCAGGTGGACTGGAGATCAGCTAGCACCACATCCCATGTATTGAATATCCAGCCTTGTACAGAAAAAAAGGGATTTTTAACCACTTGCCTACAGGGCACTTCTACCCCCTTCCTGCCCAGGCCAATTAACAGCTCTCAGCGCTGTCACACTTCGAATGACAATTGCGCGGTCATGCAGCACTGTGTCTATATGAAATTTTTACCATTTTTTTGTGACAGAGCTTTATTTTGGTGGTATTTAACAAATTCAATACGGGGCAATTTTACACCTTCCTGCCCAGGCCAATTAACAGCTCTCAGCGCTGTCACACTTTGAATGACAATTTCGCGGTCATACAACATTGTACCCAGACTAAAATGTTATTTTCTTCACACAACTAGAGCTTTCTTTTGGTGGTATTTAATCACCGCTGGGGTTTTTATTTTTTGCTAAATTAACAAAAAAAGACCAAAAATTCTGAAAAAAACATGTTTTTCTTTGTTTCTGTTATAAAAGTTTGCAAATAAATAATTGTTCTTCATAAATGTATTATTATTATTATACAGTATTTATAAAGCGCCAATAGTTCGCTCAGCGCTGTACATTACAGAGGGGGACAGAACATGTGACAGAATAATACCAATACAATGCAAATTTAGGCCGAGATGTATTCTGCTACATGTCTTTGGTGAAAATAACCCAAATTAGGATGTATTTTTCAGTTTGTAGGAAAGTTATAGAGTTCACAAACTATGGTATAGATCTGAATATTGCTCAATCCTGAAGTACTGACAGCCAGAATAATTTCTTGAGGTCCAAGAATGTCAGAACAGTACAGATATCCCCCAAATGACCCCTTTTTGCAAAGTAGACAGTCCGACGTACTTCATAAGAGGCATGGCGAGTTTTTTGAAGTTGTATATTTTTGTCATAATTTTTCGGAAAATTAAAAAATGAGTTTCACTATTTTTTTTTACATATTGTCACCAGTGCAGTACAGCTTCATCATATAACTGGCATGGCGGTGATCAGGGACACTGACTGGTGACAGTAAGAAAAAAAAAAAAATATATATTTTTTTTTTATTATATTATTAAATTTTTTTTCTTTTTTTTTAAATTTTTCTTTTTCATATTTCACATAACCAAAGTAGTACAATGTTACCATAGTAACATTGTACTACTTTGGGGAAGTGATCATTATTTTTTTTTTTTACACAATTTGCTTATAGCAAAGAATTACTTTGCTATAAGCAAGCATTTACCTGAATGACATCGATTCATTCAGGGTTTTTTTTTTTTTTTTGTGCTTAGCTGTAATTTGGCCACAGCTAATCACATGACATGTGCATGTGATTAGCTGTGACCATTCACAACTAGACACTAGTATACAATGGATGGCATGAATGAAGCCATCCATTGTATACAACTGTCATGTGACCTGCTGTGATTGGTCACAGCAGGTCACATGGTACCAGCAACTGGGGCCGATACTCAGATCTGTCATCGGCCGTGTTCGGACACGGCCGATGACACCAGCCATGTACCTCGGGGTACATGGCTGGTGACAGATCGCGCCGCTGCACGGCTCTGCAGGAACGCAATCTGCGCATGTGCGGGAGGACGCCATATGGCGTCCACCCGGAACGCTGATGACATTTGCCGGCCGCCAAAAACCGCTGAAAATTGTGAAAAAAAAACATTTTTTCTTAGTTTTTGTTGTAAACTTTTATAAATAAGTGATTTTTCTCCTTCACTAATGTGCGCTAATGAGGCTGCAGTGATGGGCACTGATAGGCTGCACTGATGGGCACTGATGAGGAGGCACTGGTAGGTGGCACTGATGTGCATTGACAGGCATCACTGATGGGCACTGAAAAAAACCACCGATATATGGCACTGTTAGGTGGCACTGACTGGCACTGTTAGGCGGCACTGACTGGCACTGTTAGGCGGCACTGATGCACACTGATAGGCGGCACTGACTGGCACTGATAGGCGGCACTGATTGGCATTGTCAGGTGGCACTGACTGGCACTGATGGGCGACACTGAAAGGCAGCTCAGATGGGCACTGATATGTGGCATTGATGTGCACTGGTAGGCACTGATATGTGGCATTGATGTGGCACTGATGGGCACTGGCATGTGGCACTGTTCAGCACTGACAGCTGGCACTGATGGACACTGACAGGTGGCACTTCTGGGGCCACACTGATCATCAGGGCACACTGATCATCAGTGCCCTGATGATCAGTGTACATGTTCCCTCCGCGGAATACCGGCTCTCCTCTCCTCTCGAGCTGTCAGTGTGACAGCTCGTGAGGAGAGAAATGCCGATAACCGGCATTTCCCTGTTTACATGTGATCAGCTGTGATTGGACACAGCTGATCACATGACTGAGCCGACATCTTCAGCTCTTTCCGTAGATCTGTAATCCGCTGTGTCGGAGGGACACAGCGCACTGCCGATCACCGCACAGCGCGCTCCCTGAGCCGCGCATGTGCGGTGAGAATGGGAGGACGTCATATGACGTCCTCCCAGAACGAGAGAACCACCTTGCGCCTGTCATTGAACTATATGGCAGGCGGGAGGTGGTTAAGGTGCTCAACAGACTTCAAACACTTAACATTCTACTAAAATCATACAAAGCTTTATTCCATATTGTCATGTACAAAACCACATTACATTAGTAGTTGGAAGAAGTTTAAGCCCTGGTTTACACTGATGCATTTTCAGTGCAAATTCCAGACCGCATCAGACTCACAACCCGTTCATGCAAACCACTGTGGGTGTGTATGTTAACAGCACCGCAAAAGTGGTCCGCAAAACGCGGTGCGATGTGCAGAATCAGAACGCATAGGTGTGAATAGTCAAGTTGCTCCACCCCAAACTCACTCATCCATGTCTTTATGGACCTTGCTTTGTGCACTGGTGCGCAGTCATGTTGGAACAGGAAGGGGCCACCTCCAAACTGTTCCCAGAAACTTGG
Source organism: Staurois parvus (assembly GCF_062004578.1). NCBI lineage: Eukaryota > Metazoa > Chordata > Amphibia > Anura > Ranidae > Staurois > Staurois parvus. Next base: position 720,077 of record NW_028318451.1, on the reverse strand, counting down.
GAGCATGAAATTGGCCAAAATGTCTTGGTATGCTGACGCCTTAAGAGTTCCCTTCACTGGAACTAAGGGGCCAAGCCCAACCCCTGAAAAAAAAAACCCCACACCATAATCCCCCCTCCACCAAACTTTACACTTGGCACAATGCATTTAGGTAAGTACTGTTCTCCTGGTAACTGCCAAACTCAGACACGTCCATCGGATTGCCAGACAGAGAAGTGTGATTGGTCACTCAAGAGAACACGTCTCCATTGCTCTAGAATCCAGTTGCGGCGTGCTTTACACCACTGCATCCAACGCTTTGCATTCCACTTGGTGATGTTAGGCTTGGATGCACCTGGCTCTTGGACAACTCTTCTGATAATCCTTTTCATGCCTCTGTCAGAAATCTTGCAAGGAGCACCTGGTGGTGGCCAGTTTATGGTGAAATGAAGTTCTTTACACTTCCAGATTATAGCCCCTACAGTGCTCACTAGAACATTCAGAAGTTTAGATATCCTTCTGTAACCAATGCCATCAGTATATTTTGCAACAATAAGGTTGCGAAGGTCTTGAGAGAACGCTTTGATTTTACCCATCATGAGATGTTTCTTATTTGACACCTTGGTAATGAGACACCTTTTTATAAGCCATCAGTTGAGACTGAACCAGCGGATATTAATTTGCATTGACAAGGGGCAGGACTGCTAATTACTGATAGATTTCAGCTGGCTTTCCATGCCTTTATGCACCTCCCTTTCTTCATGTGTTCAATACTTTTTCCCTGTGTCATTCCATTTTATTACACATAACTTAATTTCTGAACTTTTTTGTTTTGTTTTCTTTGTATGTATGGATTGCATAGGTTGTTGCCAACAAGTGGTGAACAGTTCATGTCAATAGCAACTTTAGAAATATATTTACCTGAAAAAATGGTGATGTGGCTGCCGGCTCCTGGCCATTTAAGAGGTTCTAAATGCGCGAAGGCGGGCATTCGGATCATGTGACTGCTTTGATTGGCAGTCACAGCAGTCACATGATCGGAAAGCTCCCGTTCTCGAGTATGCATTGGGAGCTTTCCAGTCCCCGCTGGTTACTGTGCTGGGAGTGCACTCTCAGCACAGGAATGTGTTGGGGGGATGCATATCCAGGGATGCATATCCAGCCACTCAGCATAAAAGCCCACCCACCGAGAGGCCACATACAATGGATATAAAAAGTCTACACACCCCCGTTAATATGTCAGGTTTCTGTGATGTAAAAAAATAAGACAAAGATAAATCATTTCAGAACTTTTTCCACCTTTAATGTAATCTATAAACTGTACAACTCAGTTGAACAACAAACTGAAATCTTTTAGGTGGAGGGAAGTCAAAATAAAAAAAATAAAATAATATGGTTGTGTAATTGTGCACACCCTTATACTAATACTTTGTTGAAGCACTTTTTGATTTGATTCCAGCACTCAGTCTTTTTGGGTATGAGTCTATCAGAATGGCACATCTTGACTTGGCAATATTTGCCCACTCTTCCTTGCAAAAACATTCCAAATCTGTCAGATTGCGAGGGCATCTCCTGTGCACAGCCCTCTTCAGATCACCCCACAGATTCAGGTCTGGGCTCTGGCTGAGCCATTCCACAACTTTCATCTTCTTGTGGTGAAGCCATTCCTTTGTAAATTTGGATATATGCTTTGGGTCATTGTCATGCTGAAAGATGAAGTTCCTCTTCATGTTCAGCTTTCTAGCAGAAGCCTGAAGGTTTTGTGCCAATATTGACTGGTATTTGGAACTGTTCATAATTACCTTGACTAAGGCCCCAGTTCCATCTGAAGAAAAACAGACCCAAAGCATGATGCTGCCACCACCATGCTTCACTGTGGTTATGGTGTTCTTTTGGTGATGTGCAGTGTTGTTTTTGCGCCAAACATATGTTTTGGAATTATGGCCAAAAAGTTCAACCTTGGTTTCATCAGACCATAACACATTTTCCCATATGCTTTTGGGAGACTTAAGATGTGTTTTTGCAAAATTTAGCTGGGCTTGGATGTTTTTCTTCGTAAGAAAAGGCTTCCGTCTTGCCACTCTACTCCATAGCCCAGACATCAAGAATACGGGAGATTATTGTCACATGTACCACACAGCCAGTACTTGCCAGATATTCCTGCAGCTCCTTTAATGTTGTTGTAGACCTCTTTGCAGCCTCCCAGACCAGTTTTCTTCTCGTCTTTTCATCAATTTTGGTGGGACGTCCCGTCCAGTTTGTTTATGTCACTGTTGCGCCATATTTTCTCCACTTGATGATGGCTGTCTTCACTGTGTTCCATGGTATATCTAATGCCTTGGAAATTCTTTTGTACCCTTCTCCTGACTGATACCTTTTAACAATGAGATCCCTCTGATGCTTTGGAAGTTCTCTGTGGACCATGGCTTTTGCTGTAGGATGTGGCTAAGAAAATGTCAGGAAAGACCAACTAGAACAGCTGAACTTTATTTGGGGATAATTAGAGGCACTTCAAATGATGTCAGGTGTGTACTGACTCCTATTTAACATGATTGTGATTGCTTAATTCTGAAAACACCTACATCCCCAGTTATAAGAGGGTGTGCACACTTATGCAACCACGTTATTTTAGTTTTTTATGTTTATTTCCCCCCTAAAAGAATTCAGTTTGTTTTTCAACTGAGTTGTACAGTTTATGGGTTATGTTAAAGGTGGAAAAAGTTTTGAAAAGATTTATCTTTGTCTCATTTTTTTTACATCACAGAAACCTGACATTTTAACAGGGGTGTGTAGACTTTTTATGTCCACTGTACATGCATACCTCTGGTGGGAAGTGGTTAAGAGCATTGTTCACCTTTACCAAAAAACTGCCTATGCAGATAAAGGACATCTGTAGACAAAAGTAAACTGTGTAGCTTTGATCAAAGTTGAATAATTCTATAGGTTTAGGCCATTTACATACTGTACATCTTGAAGCCTGACTGAAAAACTCCCAGATACTGCAGCATCCTGCCCTGCCTTGTTGCTACGACACATCCGGTTGTTACTGTTTACCTCCACCATTACTGGAGTGAGTATTTTCTCTGATTCAAACCCCTCACATGCAACCTCTCTCCCCTGATACAGTAGCTCTGAGCTCAGGGTTTGAGAGCTCAATCCCACAATAGTGAATGTGAACAGTAACAGCTGGGTGTGTCTTATCAACAAGACAAGACAGGGAGATGCAATCTCTGGGAGTTTCCCTGTCAGACTTCATGATGTATGTAAATGGCCTACATCTATAGAAAAGGCATTATTCAACTTTGGTCAAAGCTGCACAGTTTGTTTTTATCCACAGACACCTCTTACCTTCAAAAGCAGTTTTTGGTAAAGGTGAACTATACCTTTAGGACTGCGTGCCCACATTGTCCTGCAGACGGGCGGCTCCTACAGGCACAGCGAAGTACATGTACTTTGTTGGCTGTTTCCGAGTTCACTACACAAACACACGCCCCTGCCCGTCGATTTCATCAGCAGGTCCTGGCCAATGATAAATTTATGAAGAATTTTTTTAATTGCATATATTTTATAGAAGAAAGTTAAAAAAAAGTTTTTTTTTTCAAAATTTTTGTTATGCTCTATTCATATAATAAAAAATGTAAAACTCAATGATGAAAAAATACCACCAAAAGAAAAACCTATTTGTGTGAAAAAATTACATACATTTCATTTGGATACAGTGTTGCATGACCATGCAATTACCAGTTAAAGTAGTGCAGTGTTAAATAGTAAAAAATGTCCTAGGCATGAAGGGGGTAAAAACTTCTAGAGCTCAAGTGGTTAAAAGGATTCTAAAGGCTTGTTTTTTTTAAGGAAAAATAACAAGCATGTCTATACTTACCTACTGTGTGCAGTGGTTTTGCACAGAGCAGCCTGGATCCTCCTTTTCTCTAATCCCCCGCAGGCTCTCCTGGCTCCTCCCTTCTGTCGGGTGCCCCCACAGCAAGCAGCTTGCTATGGCGGCACCTGCTGCTCTGTGGCCCGGCCCCGCCCCCTCTCTCTTCTCCTTGGCACACTGGCTGTGATTGAGAACAGTTGGAGTCAATGGCTCCCTCTTCTGTCTCAACCGATGAGAAGAGGGAGTCCCGGGATAGACTCCATTGCACATCGCTGGATCAAAAGGGGGCTTAGGTGAGTATTAGGGGGGCTGCTGTACACAGAAGTTTTTTTTACCTTCATGCATAGATTGCATGAAGGTAAAAAACCTTGAGCCTTTAGAACCACTTTAAGAATTGGTCACAGCCATAGTGGCAGGATGTAAGAGTAGCACACAAGAACTACATAGATTTGCTGCACACATTTGAAACAGCAAAAAAACTGCTGTATGTTTTTTGTGAATTAGGCATGGGACCTTGTAATGTAGCAAAACTGCAGAAAAACCAGTGGTTTATTGAGTCACCCACACCTCTCTGTTGTCGTTGTCATGTAGAATGGCTATGGGGAATTTGTAAAGTGCGTGTTTCGGAATGTTGATCAGACGCTCTGGTATGGGATCAGTAGCTGCAGAGAAAACTGCCTATCTGAGCAGTTTTTAGAGTGGTTTATCGAGGTCACATAAATAACCTGTGATTACTCATACTTCAAGTACTTTAAATTAGACTGAAATGTTATCAGTTACTGTACCTTTGCTGGTTGTATTGATTTTACACATGGCATGGGAACAATGTGTAGTTAAACATGTGTATGACTACCTTGTAAACAGTGCAACAGGATCTAAGGTCAACATTCACAGCCTTCTGACCTAAAATAAGTATACGTGGTGTTTATTGAAGATTATATGAGATCATCTAAATTCAGATTCCACATCAACAGTGCAAGTATGCGTTGCTTTGTGAACATTTTGTAACTATGTGTTTTACTGTTTTTAGAACTTTTGATTTAACAATTTGCCTTCTGGGCACTTATACCCTCTTCCTACCCAGGCCAATTTTTAGCTTTCAGCGCTGTCACACTTTGAATGACAATTGTGCGGTCATGCAACACTGCACCTATATGAAATTTTTATAATTTTTTTCACACAAATAGAGCTTTCTTTTGGTGGTATTTTCTCGCCGCTGGGTGTTTTATTTTTTGTGCTACAAACAAAAAAATCAGAAAATTTGAAAAAAAAGTTTTTCTTTGTATCTATTACAGGTACTTATATAGCGCCGTCAATTTACGCAGCTCTTTATATATATTGTACATTCACATCAGTCCCTAACCCTCAAGGGGCGTACAATCTAAGGTCCCTAACTCACATTCATACATACACATACTAGGACCAACTTACACAGGAGCCAATTCACCTACCAGCATGTCTTTGGAGTGTGGGAGGAAACCAGAGTACCGGGAGGAAACCCACGCAGGCACAGGGAGAAAATGCAAACTCCAGACAGGTGGTGCCGTGGCTGGGATTCGAACCAACGACCCTAGTACTGCCAGGCATAAGTGCTAACCATTTAGCCACTGTGCTACCCATGATTACAACTATTATAAAATTTTGCAAACAGGTAATTTTTCTTGTGCATTGATGAGGCTGCACTGATAGGCAGTACTAATGGGCACGGATAGGCACTGATAGGCAGCACTGATGAGCTGGCACTGATGATGCTGCACTGATAGGCGGCACTGCTGGGCAGCACTGATGGGTGGCACTGCTGGGCAGCACTGCAGGGCACAGGTGGGTGGCACTGCTGAGAGGAACAGTGGCACTGAGTGGCACAGGTGGGTGGCACTGCTGAGTGGCACAGGTGGAAGGCACTGATGGGCACAGGTGGGTTGCACTGATGGGTACAAGAGGACAGCACTGCTGGGCACAGGTGGGTGGCGCTGCAGGGCACTGATCATCAGGAATACGCAACCGCGCTGTAGCCATCCTTCGGATATAACGCGGTTGGGAACCAGTTAAAGTAAAGTCCCCTTTAGAATTTGTACCTATAATAAGGCTTATCTGTAGGTACAGTGAATACCTCCTAAACGTGCAGTGTTTAGGAGATATTCACACTATATGTAGCCGATGACGTCACCGACACATGTGCTCTGAAGGGATGGAAAGGGACAATGTCACCAGCACACCGAGGATCACCAATATAGGTCCAAAAGTTTTAATGAACAAATCACATAGTTACCAAATGGCAACGTTTTGGAGTCTCGCAGAACCCCTTCATTAATCATGTGACGCATTTGGTCACATGCCTGATGAAGGAGTCCTGCAAAACTCTGAAACGTTGTCTCACTATGTGATCATTCATTAAAACATTTGGACATATATTGGTGATCCTCTGTGTGCTGGTGACAGTCCCCCTTGCTGATTCTGTTCGGTTCCAGCCGATGGTCGCTGCAGCACTCACTTATACACACAGCCATTTTTAACGCAGGAACGTGTGTGTTTGGATTGCACACTTGCATTCTGAAGGAACGGCATACTCATGCCATCCCTTCAGAGCTCTGTGCAGTAAACCGTGACTCCCATGCGCATGCGCGGGATTGTCGTCATCGCAGCTCAGCCATTCAAAGGACCTCTGCCAGCGAACCCAGAAGGAAGGACCGGCAGAAGATGGAAGCCCTGTCAGCGGTGACAGCGCAATGCTGGAGGGCTGCATTCTAATGTTGGTATTTCATAATGTGCTGGTATGCCAAGCATTCTAGCACATTATGCCATTGTTGTCTTGCAGGGGATTTTTTTTTCTCTAAATGGTCACAGTTTACTATCGCTTTAAGGACACGTTCACATGAGACAGCCACAGTGAACGCACGGCTGCTAGTGTGCTCCGTCAAGAACAGTGCTGGTGCACTGATCCTAGTACACTACAATGTTTACCTTTTTATTTCGTTCAAACTTTTTTAAATGTCAAAATGTCACATTTTATAAAGCTCTGTTCACACAGCGCTGTTGCGATGCCGTAGTGTGCAGTTTAACTTGCTGTACTGAAAAAAAGTACTGCATGCAAGGCAGTGGTTTGAACCGACACCACTGGAAAGAAGGCTTCATGCCTTGACTTTCACTGGGACTGTACTAGGCAAGGCTGTCCAATGCAGTCTCAGATCAAGTGGTGGGTTTGAGCCCTTTGCAGTATTTACGCTTTTTCTTTTTTTCAACTCTATGAAAATGAATAAAAAGTTTCTTTCAACTCTATGCACAACAGCATATTGCGTGAACCATTCATTGCAATGTGTTGTGAGTTGTGCTATGAAAAAATGAAGACATGCTGCATTCTTTTTCAACGCACCTGTATGCTGTGGACAGGGCACATTTTAAACAATTATTTTCTGTGTTCCTGCATTGAGCCTGCATTTATGGAGCTCTACGGATATGGTGTAAATGAGACCCAGGTAAAGAGGAACTTTACCTGGGTCTAGGAAAACTACAAGTCAACAGCTGAAAGTGCTGTAGCTGCTGACTTTTAAGGCCTCATTCACAAGGGTGTATTGCGGAGTACATCCATGCGAGCACCATGTTTGCCTACACGGGGAAGCACAGATGTTCGATGCACCTCTGTGCAGGTATTTTTATTCATGTCACTTTGAGTGCAGCGGCTGCATGGATACAACTGCTGCTTCCAATTTGACAGCCGTACAGGTGCACGACCCCAAACACAGACAGTATGTATTCGGGACCATGTACCTGCACCCACTTGGATATCACATTGGGAGCAGTGCCTGTGTCCATGCAACTGCTGCATCCCAATTGACATGAATAGGACTTCCTGCAAAGGGATGCATGGAAGACCTGTGCATCCCCGTGCAGCCAAACACAGCCCTAATACGTGTATGTGTGTGTGAAAAAAGCCTAAAAAAACACTTATCTACCAGCCCATGGGGGAAACATTCTAAAGCCTTCTGGGATGTGTGATGTGTATTTGAGGAGGCTGAGGATGGGATGAGTGAACATCATCCTTGCCTAGGTGAGGACTGAGGAAGTGAACTAGACCATCAGTAAAAAAAAAAGTCCTCCCTTGCAGAGGGGCTGCACCAGCCCTGCAAAGTGTTAAATCCACATTTATGTCCATGGGACCGGGTACAGCAGTTTTACTTGATCCTCCATTTCTGCTAGCTCCTCTGCGCTGCTGGACCAATCACTGCAGCTTCCTTTCCCCTGAACCCAAGGGGTCTAAGGTCCTCTGACATATTCAAGACAGATGCAGGGCCCATAGCTCTGTTTTGGACTTGAGGACGCCAAGGGACAGTCCACTGCCAGATAGTAGAGGAGCTCCATCTGATGGGATGTACAGTTGCAAGAAAAAGTATGTGAACCCCTTGGGATTACGTGGAGTTTTGCATGAATTGGGCATAAAATGTGCTCTGAACGTCATCTAAGTCACAACAATAGAAGAACACAGTCTGCTGAACATAATACTACACAAACATTAGATGTTGCCATGGTTTAATTACACATAACATGTAAACATTCACAGTGCAGGGAGGAAAAAGTATGTGAGGCCCTAGCTTAATGACTTCTCCCAGAGCTAATTGGAGCCAGGAGTGAGCCAACCTTGACTCCAATCAGTGTGATGATATTGGATGTGTTGCTGACAGCTGTCCTGCCCTTAAAAAAACACACACCTGTTTTGGGTTTACTGGTTTCAAGAAGCACTGTCTGATGTGAACCATGCCTTGCAGAAAAGAGCTCTCAGAAGACCTACGATCAAGAATTGTTGACTTGCATGAAGCTGGAAAGGGTTACAAAAGTATCTCCAAAAGCCTTGATGTTCATGTGTCCACGGTAAGACAGACTGTCTACAAATGCAGAAAGTTTAGCACTGTTGTTACTCTCCCTAGGCGGGGTCATCCTGTAAAAATGACTGCAAGAGCACAGTGCAGAATGCTGCATGAGGTAAAGAAGAATCCCAGAGTGTCAGCTAAAGACCTACAGAAATCTCTGGCACATGCTAACATTTTTGTTGACACATCTACAATAAGGAAAACATTAAACAAGAATGGAGTACATGGGAGGACACCACGAAGGAAGCCATTGCTGTCCAAAAAGAATATTGCAGCACGTTTGAAGTTTGCAAAAGAGCACCTGGATGTTCCACAGCACTACTGGCAAAATATACTGTGGACAGATGAAACCAAGATTGAGTTGTTTGGGAAGAACACACAACACTATGTGTGGAGAAAAAAAAGTCACAGCACACCAACATCAAAACCTCATCTCCACTGTAAAACATGGCGGAGGGAGCATCATGGTTTGGGGCTGCTTTGCTGCCTCAGGGCCTGGACGGATTGTTGTCATTGATGGAAAAATGAATTCCAGAGTTTATCAAGACATCTTGCAGGAAAACGTACGACCATCTGTCCGCCAACTGAAGCTCCGCAGAGGATGGGTGATGCAACAGGTCAATAACCCAAAGCATACAAGTAATTCAACAAAACAATGGCTTCAACAGCACAGAATACGCCTTCTGGAGTGGCCCAGTCAGAGTCCTGACCTCAACCCGATTGAAATGCTGTGGCATGACCTTAAGACAGCGATTCACACCAGATATCCCAAGAATATTGCTACACTGAAACAGTTTTGTGAAGAGGAGTGGTCCAAAATTACTCCAGATCGTTGTGCAGGTCTGATCTGCAACTACAGGAAACGTTTGGTTGAGGTTATTGCTGCCAAAGGAGGGTCAACCAGTTATTAAGTCCAAAGGTTCACATACTTTTTCCTCCCTGCACTGTGAATGTTTACATGTTATGTGCAATTAAACCATGGCAACATCTAATGTTTGTGTAGTATTATGTTCAGCAGACTGTGTTCTTCTATTGTTGTGACTTAGATGACGTTCAGAGCACATTTTATGCCCAATTCATGCAAAACTCCACGTAATCCCAAGGGGTTCACATAATTTTTCTTGTTACTGTAAGCAGGTATACCCCTTTAATATATAAACACTCTCCTCTTGAGGTGTGTTCTCCTTGCAAGATTCAGCATTAGAAAGGAAGCAATTTGATCTTTGGAAGGGGAAGGCAGGAGACCTAGGACCTGGAAAGGACATGTTTGAGGACCATAGTAAGCAGCACCCCTTCCTGTGTAATTAGATCTATTACAGCCAGGATGTGGACATTCTGTTATGAACCTTCAATCATTGTTTGGAAATAATGATATCATGTATACTGGACTGTATTAGCAGCCTTGTGGAATTACTTGTACCTCTTTTTGATACTTTAGTTAACTAAGCTTAAATCTACCCCCATTCTAAACCTAGTCTATCTACCTTGTAAAAGGAAAGATGTTGCTCTGGTCCGGTCACATGATCTCTCCATTGACAGCTTCAATGTAGAGGAGAGAATGCCAACAAGGGTTGCAGAGCCTGGGCAATGATGTCACCCATAGGCTTACTATGGGGCAGCTGTTGTTGGCTGTCCCACCTCTACACCGAAGCCTGCTCTGGGATCAGATCAACTTAGGAATAAGTAAGTATAAACTTCTCTCTTCTTACATGGTAGGTAGAATAGGCGTATAATGGGGATGGGAGTAGATTTTAGCTTAGTTAGTATTTGACTGGAAATACATTTTAACCCCTTCAAGCTGACCGTACCCAAATATGTGGCACCACTGGACTGGGCTTTTTTTCCATGGGGCCGCTAATTTGTGTACCTGCCTTTGTGCTGGGAGCACGCCACACACCGTGCTCCCAGCACAGATACCAGGGTCTCACTGAAAGTCCTCGGTCCCGTTCTAAATATTGGGACCCGGAACTCTTGATTCCAGGTCAACTGATCGCTGTGATAGCCTTTGATTGGCTATCACAGTGATCAGTCACTGTAAGAAAGCAGCTTGCAATGGGGGTACCCAAACATGCTTGCTCCTGAGCCACTGCACGTCCATTCACACACAGAGCCATGACTCAGCCTCGCCCCCCTCTCTCCTCATTGTCTCACTGGCTGTGATTGACAGCAGTGGGAGTCAATGGCTCCTGCTACTGCCTCAGCCACTGAGGAGGGAGAGTCCCCGGAGAGCCAAGGCTCTCATGCACATCACTGGATCGCGATAGGGCTCAGGTAAGTATTAGGAGGGCTGAGCGGGCTGCTGCACACAGGTTTTTTTACCTTCATGCTTACAATGCATGAAGGTGAAAAACCTTGAGCATATACATCCACTTTAAGGTCCAATTGAGCTTTAAATATAAAGGTAACTATTGACTCAAATCACAAAGCTAACACACCAGGATAGGATTTTTATTTAATAAAAGTGACAATGTGATCTGAAAATGAGTCACTTAGCTAGAAATAAAGATCCTTATCTTGTGTAAAGCTTCCTGAATAGAGTAGTATTGCTTCCTGCTGAATAACAAAATGTATCTTTGGGCAAACTTTTTTTGTTTTGGATAGAGTGGGGTAGATTTAGCAGTTTTTGTTTATGTCTTTGATCTCACTGGGGAGATTCACTCTCTATTTGACCTAGTAACCATTGGAAAATCCAAAATATTTAGCTGTTACTGGAAATTGAATAGAAAGGAAGCCTTCCAACATGGACACTTGTTGACAACTGTCTAAAAGACGATTTCCCTAGCCTAAGATATATTTCCTTTTGCTTCCTCTATTGCAAAGCTATCCAAAGCAACAAAAAAGCTTTAGCTTTACATACTTCAAAAAAGTCTGTGGAGCTGTGAGACAACCAATAGATATGAGACAGATGGCAAATCTGGTAACAACTACTGTACATGGCCATGGACAGGACTAAACAGGGGCCCTGAGCAAGAATTACATGGGGCTTCCCTAGGCAGGAATAGTGCAAGCCCTCCAAAAAGAGTCCTACAAGATGCACTCTTTATTATACATAATATTCTGCTCCTGGATTTTTTTTCACCTTTCTGATGTAAAGGTGACCATTGCTGTTCCCATGCAGGGCAAAACAACAGGTTAACTTTAAAGACACCCTCCCCTTGCTGCTCAGTCCATATAAATGATGGAAATATATAATAGACTTCACCGTTCAGGACATGTTTCTGTGTACTCAAAATATAGAACAAATTCAGACAGCAGTGGAATCCTTACTGATGGTCCATATATCGACTTTTAGGTTGAGTGGGCACAAAGCCATTTAGGGAAATTGCAAATGTTTCTCCTGGCAAACTGAGACAGATCACAAAACATGCTGGACACCAAGATCCTAGTGCCTTAAGTGTTCTGCTATGATGGAAAAGCCATATTAACCTGTCTCAGGGGCAAGTATGGCTAACAAGCAACGTGGACTTGCTAACAACAGATGCAAGCTCATGGGGGTAAGGGGCTCACTCAACAGTTAGCCACCCAATTGAAGGTGAGTCAAGAGCAGGCAGCAACATTTTCCAATGTTAGAGAACCTGAAGTAATGACAGCTTTCTTCCACCTTCTAGAAAGATGCCCTCGTATTTTTGGACAAAAGCATACATAAACAAATAAGGATAGGCGGGCTCCAGATCGGCTTAAAGAAGGACAATCTTATCTTCACAGAGGATCATCTCCTTTCCTAAGAGGGCGGTAAAATCCCTTTTGGACTTCCTAAGCAGGAAAGAGTTGAAACATTAAATATCAACTATCTAAAACAAACACACATGCTAAGGAATGTCTGCTCTCTAGAAGAGAACAATGGTGGCCTGGGTTTTTTCAGCCTTGGACTTTCCAATCAGCTTATGCCTTCCCCCCTCTTCCTATATTGTCCAAAGAAATCCAGACTATTTGGACAGAGAGGGGTTGATTTACTAAAACTGGAGAGCGCAAAATCTGGTGCAGCTTCCAGGTGTTATTGTCAAAGCTTAATTGAACAGGCTAAAGTTAGAAGCTGATTGGCTACCGTACATAGTATAGTATAGTCCTTTTTTCTGTATAGTCTTTATTGTACATTAAAAAGCTATCTTTCACATTACGCTTCTGACCTCTTCTCAACAAACTCTGATTCTTTGATATGAAGGGCTTTTGGAGCTTCTATACTGTTCGCAAGTACGTCTCTTAGCGGCCGATCCCTCTTGGCTGATCCCTCTCCTAGGTCGATCACTGTGTAAAGAGGTAGATCACTTCTTAGAGTTCGGAAACGAAGAGTTGGAACTCTGCACTGCTGTCCCGTCGGCGTGCCCAGTCTCGACTGTAAAACGGGGAAGAAGGTATACCCCTTTACGGAGGTTAGACAGCAGGACCTTTTTGCCCGGAGTATCAGCTTTACAGCCAATCACCCCTTTTATCCTTGATCCATAGAAAAATAGACAGACAAATATATAGATAGATAGATCCCAACCGGGCATCCGCTTTTACCACAGAGTAAACTCAGACCAAATAATGTGCCAGAGAAGTAATCCACTCTGGCCAGAGCACAACACATTTAAAAAACACACAATACTGACAAGAACATTAGACGACACACGCTCAACATGTTTTTGGCTCACATATTTTTCATTGCTTATTCACAATCAAAGTAAAAAACGTAAGACCGACTACAAACACTAACTGTGTACTGTATACAGTATATGTTACTCCTGGCCCCTTCTCTGCATTGTCTATGCTGTGCATTAAACTCCTCTCTTTTCTTTCTATAGTCTATGTTACACTGTACATTATACTTTTGACCAATTCTCTGTATAGTGTATGTTGTACATTGTACTCCTGACCTTTTTTCTCCTGCCCCACGGCAGGGTGGAGCTGAGCAACAGCGAGCCACTTCACGCTTTCAAGGTGAACTGTGTATAAAATTTCCCAAGCCACTCCCTGGCGTTGCTCTGCTCCACCCTGCCGTGTCCTGACGAGCTCTGCAGTTGATAATACAGGATGTGACCTACACTATATTGCCAAAAGTATTGGGCCGCCTGCCCTTACACCCACATGAGCTTTATTGGCCTCCCAGTCTTAGTCCGTAGGGTTCAATATTGAGTTGGCCCACCCTTTGCAGCTATAACAGCTTCAACTCTTCTGGTAAGGTCCACAAGGTTTAGGAGGGTGTCTATGGGAAGGTTTGACCGTCCTTCCATTTGTGAGGTCAGGCACTGATGTCGGGGGAGATGGCCTGGCTTGCAGTCTCCGCTCTAATTCATTCCAAAGGTTTTCTATGGGGTTGAGGTCAGGACTCTGTGCAGGCCAGTCATGTTGCTCCACCCCAAACTGGCTCCTCCATGTCTTTATGGACCTTGCATTGTGCACTGGTGCACAGTCATGTTGGAACGAAGAGGCCAAGCCAAACCCCTGAAAAACAACTCCACACCATAATGCCCCCTCCACCAAACTTTACACTTGGCACAATGCAGTCAGGCAAGTACCGTTCTCCTGGCAACCGCCAAACCCAGACATGTCCATTGGATGGCCAGATAGAGAAGCGTGATTCGTCATTCCAGAGAACATGTCTCCACAGCTCTAGAGTCTAGTGGCGGCGTGCTTTACACCACTGCATCTGATGCTTTGCATTGCACTTGGTGATGTAAGGCTTGGATGCAGCTGCTCGGCCATGGAAACCCATTCCATGAAGCTCTCTACGCACTGTTGTTGTGCTAATCTGAAGGCCACACCAAGTTTGGAGGTCTTTAGCTTATGACTCTGCAAACAGTTGGCGACTTCTGCGCACTGTGCGCTTCATCATGCTCTGACCCTGCTCTGTCATATTATGTGGCCTACCACTTGGTGGCTGAGTTGCTGTTGTTCCCAGTTGCTTCCACTTTGTTATAATCCCACTAACAGTTGACTGTGGAATATTTAGTAGCAAAGAAATGTCACGGATGGACTTATTGCTCAGGTGACACCCTATCATGGTACCACGCTTGGAGTCACTTTATACACCTGTGGCCATGGAGGTGATTGGAACACCTGAATCCAATGATTTGGAGGGCTGGCCCAATACTTTTGGCAATATACAGTAGTGTACTTTTATCGACTTACCAATGTGAGTGCATTTTTAACACTTTATTGGTTTTAAATAAATATCTACACTTAGATGGCAGCACTTCCTGTTCCTTTTTGTTTTTCTACAGATCCTAGAGTGATTATCCTTTATTCTCCAGTAAAGCTGCAGTCATTTGTACAGTGACTTTTTTTTTATTGGTCACAATAGTGACTATGATTTTTGATAACTCCACTGCCCCAGCTTCCTTGGCGCCATATATATATACTTATTCGTTGATCAGGGCTAATAACATTGCCTAGATCCTGGGTGAGTGCTGTATGGAGCAACTCCATTCCTGCCTGATTTGGCCATAAGCTCCACATACCCTTCAGTGTAATGTTGAGTACTCGCTTATCAGTTTGTTTCTTTTTTTTTTTTTCGTTCAACCCAGTGGGCTGAACGAAAAAAGACTGAAGAACTTGTCAGGAGCTCGCTGTGCTAACTATCCAATGTTGGTACAACGATCTCCCCGCTGAACTACCAACTGTCCTCTGCCAGAACACACCAGTCAGTGCTCGCAGCTATTAGCTGGCAGCACCGATCAGATGCTGGTTTTCCAGCATTCCCGTCCGACAGAAGTCAGCCATTTTGATGGCTTCTGTCACACAAGCTGGTGTACACACGGGCTGAACATCGGACAGTTTCCATTGAACCGGCTGATACCATCCAATATTCAGCCCTTGTGTACAGGGCTTAAGATTCTGTACCAGCCACCATGACTCGTCTATTAAATGGTCGAGCGTGAGTTGGGCATTGGAAGGAGCAGAGCAAATCCCCAAGCTGAGAAAAAGCAATGTTTCTAACAAAACTGGAGGTTCTCATTACCTAGAGCAGACATACACAGGTGTAATGTCTTATTGAAGACTGTTTAAGTTCTGCAGTCCTTACTATTGGAATGAATATTTCTATATTACAGGTATTTATATGGCATCGATTATTTACGCAGCAATTACATATATTGTACATTCACCTCAGTCCCTGCCCTCGAAGCTTACAATCTAAGGTCCCTAACCCACATTCATACATACACATACTACAGCCAATTTAGACAGGAGCCAGTTAACCTACCATTATGTCTTTGGAGTGTGGGAGGAAACTGTAGTACCCAGAGGAAACCCATGCAGGCACAGGGAGAACATGCATACTCCATGTAGTTAGTGTCGTGGTTGGGATTTGAATAAAGACAACTTAGATAAATAATGGCCTCCTATTTTTCAGTGTGATCACTTTGGGAGTGCCAGACCCAGCGGAAGGGGATGTAAAAGTATCTCTGAAGGAGGAAAGTATTAATGTTCTAAGGCTGGTAAGTTGATTTGATGTCTCATTGGATTTGAGTAGCTTGTGGACCTTTGGGGATTGAAGCTGAACGCCATCCTTCCCTTCAATCTTGTTGTACAGCTCCTATCCTGTACTATAAGTGCTTACTCTGATTTCACTGCACACTGTGAGCTTCTCCCATTGTGCATTAGAAGCAGGTCAGGGCCTGTCTCGTTTTCTGGCTGGAGGACATTCAGCGCCCTCTAGGCCTTTCCTCCCCAGCCTGCCTGTCCCTGGCCCAACCCTTTCATTCATTGCATTTCAGTTTTTTTCAATCATGGAGGCTCAGCATCACATGGGGGTGTTACCTAGAGGGGTCTGCATACAAATAAAGCCTGACTCAGAATGCCCACTGCTCCACTAATCAAGACGCTTTGCATAATATTTGCAGAACTCCTCACAAGAACCAACTCATTGTTTTCTTATGGACTGAGGGCTCTTGAGAGGAGTACTGAGACAGGGGGCTGTGATGTATTCAGGAAACTATTGTATGTACAGCACCTTGTTGGCCTCTCACAATAGCCATGATCTGCCAGCACTGCATAGAGAAGCACAGAAACCCAGTGATACTGGGTCTAAAATAAGGTATGCAATGAAAAGATTTTATTTAAAGATGTCATTAGCATGTTGCTGGGGGAAGGAGGTATGAAATAAGCAGATCTGTTGAGTTATTTTTCTGTGTAGATGCAGTTTATGATTTTTGTACAGGTCATTCCAGTGACTGATCCATCCAAAGGGAGCCTGGATAGGAGAGAGTTGAAGTAGACATGTACATTCTATAAGGTTCTGGACTCTGTGGATGGTTGTTCTTTGTTACAGCTGCAGCTCATGAAAGGTACATCATAAATGCTCTGTAGGCTCAATGATAGTCAGTGGTGAGACATTTGCATGTCCTGGAACCCCTGTACTGCTCTATGTAACAAGGCCAGAGGGCAAAGGCAGAACACCTGTGGTTGAAGGCTATGTACAGTATATTTTCAATGAGTGCATAGTGCTTTAACCCCTTGGCGCCGGTACCTCCCGACCCTTTAAGGGTTTCAGAAGCCGGAGTCGGGGTGTAGGGTCACGTGACCACCGTGACACGCCATCATGGCGGTCACATGATTGGGAAAGGTCCCAATCAAAAGTGGAGATCGAGACCTTTCCGTGAGTAGCAGACGTGTCCTGGGAGCGCTTTTTTAATAGAGCGCAAATGTGCGGCCACTCAGCATCTAGGCCCAGACGCCAGGAAGCCGCACATTTGCGTTCGGCCGGCATGAAGAGGTTAAATGTGAATCTAATTGCTAAAATCACATACAAACTTTTCAAATCTGCAGCTTTCATTCAAATAATCCCTGCTGATCCTGCCATGAATGTACTTGGGCAGGCATTTCCTGTTAAAGGGTGACAACGCTCTGTCTTTGTCTACCAGTTGTGCGCTTATGTTGTCACCCTATTATACGACCTCTTACAAAGATTACAAGTGGCTGTTTGAACCCACATCACACAGGCATGATCTACTACTGTCATTATCAGGAAACCCACCCTGAGAAATGTCATGCAGCCATCATTGGAGTGCATGTAGACAGGAAGAAGCTGCAGGAGATCAGAAGTAACAAAGGATACATAAAGATTGTTTTATCCAGTTTACTACCTTTTACAAAAAATAATAAATGCACTTTATTTTGCAGGTAAAAGATGTGCATTTAATTTTTTTTTCTGTTAGGAGCCTGAAAAGCATTGCACCAGCAATCAGCAGATCGTGGGTGCCACACAGGACTCCTGCACACTGTCAATGTAATCCTGTCTGGTTGTACCTCGTACAGGCGGGCAGTTTCACACTGACAGGAAGAATCAGTGAACTACT
Source organism: Staurois parvus (assembly GCF_062004578.1). NCBI lineage: Eukaryota > Metazoa > Chordata > Amphibia > Anura > Ranidae > Staurois > Staurois parvus. The sequence continues at coordinate 702,084 of NW_028318451.1, read as the reverse complement.
AGAGCGCTCAACAGCGTCGTGGTAATTCATTGAGAACTACAAGCCAGCATCTGCAAAGGATGCCGGTAATTGTAGATGATTTCATCATGGAACTTTGTGATTGAATGACACGGCCATGTGGGCTTTTTTTAGAAAGTATATAGAAAACTTGCGCCAAAGGAATAAATGAAAAGTAAATGCTGCTGCTCAGAAATTGTTGAACAAACAGGTTGCGCTAGTGAAGAGTGTCCAAAAAATAGATTAATTATATATACATAATGAAATAAAAAATCATATACAAATCATATAAAGTCCCCAAAAAATTTTTTATATATGGTGCAGCAAATGAAAAGTGTCCAACAAAATCCACCATGTGACAATCCACCACCAGATAAAATGAATGAACTCACCAGAGCAATATGCCTATAAAATTATAAATCGGCATAAGCGCTTTCTGCTCTGGGAGCAATACTCTGCCAGATGATGAGACAATACTTGAAACTTGATATCCACTATCCAGGGAGTAATACTCTGCAGGGAATGTATGACCATATGGATTCACTTTATTAAGAAACCACTACTTCCTTTGGATGTTCAGACCACCACTCGGGTATAAGAGAACAGAAACTCATGGTGCAGTACTTCTTAAAATATCTAATTTATTAAAAAAACACATTGCACTTACAAAAAACGGTGTCCCAGCCGACACCAGCATAAACAGCGTGATAGGATACAATAGACACGAACCCAGCCTAGCTGCGCAAGCACAGTACCAACAGCTTGGGAACGTACTGACGTCACATCCACAGGCTCCGCTCTACACGTTTCGTCATCAACGTCCTCTCAGAGCGGATTCAGAAATTGACTAAACATTAAAATATACTCATAAAAGTGATACAGCGCAAATAATAAAAATATGAAAAATTATATATTAAAGTCCAGTGTCACAAAAATTTGTGAAAAAAATATTTTATAGAACTGTAACTCAAACTTCATAAATTTTACAACATGCTCACATCTTCAGTGAAAATGTTTTTTTCACTGAAGATGTGAGCATGCTGGAAAATTTAGGAAGTTTTAGTTACAGTTGTATAAAATATTTTTTTCACAAATTTTTGGGACATTGGACTTTAATTTGGGACTTTAATATATAATTTTTCACATTTTTATTATTTGTATTATTTGCGCTGTATCACTTTTTATGAGTATTTTTTCAGAAAGTGACAGCTGGTACGGGGAACTGTTCCCGACTGTCAGAATACAATTGTGCAGCGGTTGAACGAAAAAAAAAATTGTCTGTGTATACCCTGCTCAAGAGTTGAAAACCACATGGCTTTGGTTTAAAACAATATTTAGCACAGAGACGGGCAATACACTAAAAAAAATTTTAGTTTTTTTACTTTGGAATATTTAGCACATTCAGCGGGAGGAATAGTGCCCCATCATTGGTGTCAGCGGGAGGAATAGTGCTCTATCACTGGCGTCAGCGGAAGGAATAGTGCCCCATCATTGGTGTCAATGGGAGGAATGTTGTCCCATCATTGGTGTCAATGGAAGGAATAGTGTCCCATCATTGGTGTCAGCGGAAGGAATAGTGCTCCATCATTGGTGTCAGCGGAAGGAATAGTGCCCCATCATTGGTGTCAGTGGGAGGATTGGTGCCCCATCATTGGTGTCAGTGGGAGGAATAGTGCCCCATCATTGGTGTCAGCGGGAGGAATAGTGCCCCATCATTGGTGTCAGCGGGAGGAATATTGTCCCATCATTGGTGTCAATGGAAGGAATAGTGTCCCATCATTGGTGTCAGCGGGAGGAATAGTGCTCCATCATTGGCGTCAGCGGGAGGAATAGTGCCCTTACATTGGTGTCAGTGGGAGGAATTGTGCCCCATCATTGGTGTCAGTGGGAGGAATAGTGCCCCATCATTGGTGTCAGTGGGAGGAATAGTGTCCCATCATTGGTGTCAGCGGGAGAAATAGTGCCCCATCGTTGGTGTAAGCAGAAGGAATAGTGCCCCATCATTGGTGTCAACGGGAGGAATCGTGCCCCATCGTTGGTGTCAGCGGAAGGAATAGTGCCCCACCGTTGGTGTCAGCGGGCGTAATAGTGCCCCATTGTTGGTGTCAGCGGGAGGAATAGTGCCCCATGATTGGTGTCAGCGGGAGGAATAGTGCCCCATCATTGGTGTCAGCGGGAGGAATAGTGCCCCATCATTGGTATCAGCGGGAGGAATAGTGCTCCATCATTGGCGTCAGCGGGAGGAATAGTGCCCCATCATTGGTGTCAATGGGAGGAATATTGTCCCATCATTGGTGTCAATGGAAGGAATAGTGTCCCATCATTGGTGTCAGCGGGAGGAATAGTGCTCCATCATTGGCGTCAGCGGGAGGAATAGTGCCCTAACATTGGTGTCAGCGGGAGGAATTGTGCCCCATCATTGGTGTCAGCGGGAGGAATAGTGCCCCATCATTGGTGTCAGTGGGAGGAATAGTGCCCCATCATTGGTGTCAGTGGGAGGAATAGTGTCCCATCATTGGTGTCAGCAGGAGGAATAGTGCCCCATCGTTGGTGTAAGCGGAAGGAATAGTGCCCCATCATTGGTGTCAACGGGAGGAATCGTGCCCCATCATTGGTGTCAGCGGAAGGAATAGTGCCCCATTGTTGGTGTCAGCGGGAGGAATAGTGCCCCATCATTGGTGTCAGCGGGAGGAATAGTGCCCCATCATTGGTGTCAGCCCCATTATTAATACAATCAAAATGCAGTGCTCAAATAAATTATAAAGTGAAAAAGTGATAATAAGTGTGCAAGGTTGTGCGCTATAAAGTGGAATAGATGTAATGTCTTAATAAAGACGGTATGTAGTATAAAGTGACAACAGTGTATCGTCTCATGGAAACACGTTAAATGACATAAAAGCAATATATACAGTCAGGTCCATAAATATTGGGACATAGACACAATTTTACCATTTTTGGCTCTGTACACCTCCACAATGGATTTGAAATGAAACGAACAAGATGTGCTTTAACTGCAGACTGTCAGCTTTAATTTGAGGGTATTTACATCCAAATCAGGTGAACGGTGTAGGAATTACAATAGTGTGCATATGTGCCTCCCACTTGTTAAGGGACCAAAAATAATGGGACAATTGGCTTCTCAGCTGTTCCATGGCCAGGTGTGTGTTATTCCCTCATTATCTCAATTACAATGAGCAGATAAAAGGTCCAGAGTTCATTCCAAATGTGATATTTGCATTTGGAATCTGTTGCTGTCAACTCTCAAAAACAAAACAAACCCATCAGAGAGATAGCAAAAATATTAGGCGTGGCCAAAACAACTGTTTGGAACATTCTTAAAAAGAAGGAACGCACCGGTGAGCTCAGCAACAGCAAAAGACCCGGAATACCACACGAAACAACTGTGGTGGATGACCGAAGAATTCTTTCCCTGGTGAAGAAAACACCCTTCACAACAGTTGGCCAGATCAAGAACACTCTCCAGGAGGTAGGTGTAAGTGTGTCAAATCAACAATCAAGAGAAGACTTCACCAGAGTGAATACAGAGGGTTCACCACAAGATGTAAACCATTGGTGAGCCTCAAAAACAGGAAGGCCAGATTAGAGTTTGCCAAATGACATCTAAAAAAGCCTTCACAGTTCTGGAACAACATCCTATCGACAGATGAGACCAAGATCAACTTGTACCAGAGTGATGGGAAGAGAAGAGTATGGAGAAGGAAAGGAACTGCTCATGATCCTAAGCATACCACCTCATCAGTGAAGCATGATGGTGGTAGTGTCATGGCGTGGCCAATGGAACTGGTTCTCTTGTATTTGTTGATGATGTGACTGCTGACAAAAGCAGCAGGATGAATTTTTAAGTGTTTCGGGCAATATTATCTGCTCATATTCAGCCAAATGCTTCAGAACTCATTGGACGCCGCTTCACAGTGCAGATGGACAATGACCCAAAGCATACTGCAAAAGCAACTAAAGAGTTTTTTAAGGGAAAGAAGTGGAATGTTATGCAATGGCCAAGTCAATCACCTGACCTGAATCCGATTGAGCATGCATTTCACTTGCTGAAGACAAAACTATAGGGAAAATGCCCCAAGAACAAGCAGGAACTGAAGACAGTTGCAGTAGAGGCCTGGCAGAGCATCACCAGGGATGAAACCCAGCGTCTGGTGATGTCTATGCGTTCCAGACATCAGGCTGTAATTGACTGCAAAGGATTTGCAACCAAGTATTAAAAAGTGAGAGTTTGATTTATGATTAATATTCTGTCCCATTACTTTTGGTCCCTTAAAAAGTGGGAGGCACATATGCAAACTGTTGTAATTCCTACACCGTTCACCTGATTTGGATGTAAATACCCTCAAATTAAAGCTGACAGTCTGCAGTTAAAGCACATCTTGTTCATTTCATTTCAAATCCATTGTGGTGGGGTATAGAGCCAAAAATTTTTTAGAATTGTGTCCATGTCCCAATATTTATGGACCTGACTGTAAATGCATAAAAGTCCATAAAAAATATTGAGCTATTCAAACGGTGCATCAATATTCCAGAGTGTGGGGGGTACCGATCACTCCCATTAAACTTGCATCAATGATAATAATAAGATGCTCGTGACTTCCGTGATATGGAAAAAGAGGTGTGCTTGCACTCACCGGAAGCACAATAATATTGCGCATGTAAGATAAAGGGCACTAGTGGTCATCTGGGAACTGATGGGGATGAGGCACTACGATGGCGCTTGGTACATCCAGGGATTGGACTCCAGACCTCTCAGTGGACCCTCTCAGCTAACAGGGACTGCTCCTTGGTATCACTTACACCCGGCATCAGGTAAGATCAGCATCAAAGGCAATCCACCTTAATTTAGACCAGTGATGGCATCACTGGATCTGTGTGCTTCTCTATACAATGATGGCTGTTTGGAGGGGCCAGCAAGGTGCTGTACATATCTTCTGAAAAGCATCACAGCACCCTGCCTCAGTACTTCTTTCAAGGACCCTCATCCCTGATGCAAGCAGTGGTCTGGCTTGTGGGAGGAATTATGTCTTGATGAGTGGATGTTAGTCAGACTGCCCACATGTGATCCTAAGTCTCTATGATAGAAAGAATTGAAATGCAAAGAATGAAAGGGACATGCCAGGTGCTTTTAGTCTGTGGAAGAAAGGATTAGAGGAAGCTGGATATCCTCCATGAAACGTGACAAGCTTTAACTGACTTGGAGCAGCTTCTAATGCATACTGTGGATTCTTGTGCACCTGATTTTGCACTCTCCAGCTTTAGTAAAGAATCCGTCATGTAATGTAAAAATGGAATTGCTCCTTTTTGGGAGGATTATTTGCATTTATCATTATTTTTTACTACTTTTTATTTTCAGTCTTTAAAGGCCAGCTGCTGGTTCAATGCACCCTGAAGTTTTGTGCAGTACTTTACACGTACAGCATGCGGGTAGCAAAGATTATGGGAAAGGACATCTACATCCCCTTTGATGTGGCTCTTCCACAAACTCAGGTAGATGCTTGGCTGATTTTCTTAAGAGTACCTGTCACATTTCCAGTATAAATAGTTGTCACGTGTGCTGCCTACCCCCCCCTCGCCGCACACAGCCTTGAAGCAGGCTGTGCGGGATGAGGGGAGGGGACCGCTGCGGCAAGGGTCACAGCTCCCCTGACAATTCAGCCGGAAGAGCTGTGACACCCCCCCCCCCCGCCCCTGCCAGGAAATCCTGGCGGGGGGCCGCTGGAAGGTCTCTGCGCGCCCCCGGCGGGCGCAGGGATTCCCACGCTCAGCACCCCGCCGGAGACAAAGGCCGGAGTGAGGGGGGCGTGCCTCTTTGCCCCGGCAATGGGGCACTGGGCCGGCCGTTGCTGGGGCAACCTGGAAGCATCTCGCGAGGCTTTTAAAAGGCCATATTGCAACACATGCTTAAGCTAGCCAACTGCGTCAACCAATCCATCCAGGCATTTGCGTAGGCAGAGCAGAGTAGGACTGGCCATAGAGGGATTACTTTGACGCAGTTGGCCAGCTTAAGTGTCAGATACCGCCTGACGTTACCTCTAGCAATCCACAGGACAGGATTCCCCAGAGTACGGAGTCTAAGCCCTAGTCTGCTTGTTCACCAGAGCCCCTGATGGTGGGGATGGACTTGGAGCAGACAGTGACCAGGTCGCGGCCCTGAGTACACCCGCCCGTGGTAGAGGAATCCACCAGAGGTATATACTTGGTAGAGAGCCTGATGTGAAGAGGCGGAAAGGCCTGAGCAGTGATAACCGGATCCATGCAGGACGGATGGATGGCAGAGTAGTAAGCGTGGTCAGACGGGCCGGTTCGGTAACAGAGGGGTCAGCGCGGTACAAGGCAGCAGGCAAAGAGTAGTCTGGTCACTCACCGGGTTCGGTAACAGGAGTTCAGATCAATAGGAATATCCAAGAGAGTAGTCAAACGAGCCAGGGGTCAGAGCAGGAGATAGTCAGCAGAGGTCAGGATCAAGCAGGGTCGGCAACAAGTCAATCAGCAGATACACAGGAACAGGTTAAATAGACCATACGGCAACTAGTGTCTGTGCAGAGCTGGCTTAAATAGGGCGCCCTGCGCCATCATTGGTGCCAGGCGCGCGTCCGCGAATGCGAGTGTACATGCACCGCCGCCGCCCAGGTCCTAGCGCCAGCGGATTAGGGCACATTGGCGTTCTGCACATGTGCAGATCCATGCGCCGTCGCGCTTGCTGACATTGCCCCCCCCACAGGCATCCTCCGGGTGCCCAACTGATCTCTCCTCCGTGGGTGGCTACGATAGAACTCCCGGACAAGTCTAGGGGCGTGAACATTTTGTGCCGGCTCCCACGAATTCTCCTCAGGACCATAACCCTTCCATTTAATCAGGAACTGTGTCTGACCGCCCCTTTTCCTGCAGTGTATGATTGCTTCAACCTCATGACATCTTTAAATTAGTAGTTGCTAGCCAGACCTGATCCCCCGGTTGCAAGATTAGTTCACCTCTTCTTCTCCTATCAAAAGCCCTTTTACTGTCCTCCTGGGCCTTCGCAATGGCTTCTTGAAGCACCTTGTTGTTGGCAGAAAAAACATTCAGCATATTTTGTGTAGCAGAAACTGGGCTTTCAGGAATCAGATCAGGTAAAAACGTGGGGTGGAACCCGTAATTAGCAAAAAATGGGGATTGCCCCGTAGCAGAATGATTTGCGTTATTGTACGCAAATTCAGCCAATGGCAAGAGCGCCAGCCAATCGTCCTGGACAAAAGACGTATAGCATCTCAGGTACTGCTCCAACGTCTGGTTCGTCGTTTCCGTCTGCCCACTTGTCTGTGGGTGGTAGGCGGATGAGAAGGACAGTTTGATTCCCAAAACCTCGCATAACGCTCTCCAGAATTTTGATGTAAACTGGACTCCCCGGTCTGAGACAATGTCTTTTGGAATTCCATGAAGCCTTACCACTTCTTTCACAAAAATTTGTGCCGTTTCCAGAGCCGAGGGCGTGTTCTTTAACGGCAGGAAATGGGCCATCTTTGACAGGCGGTCCACAGTTACAAAAATTGCTGAGTGGTCTTGAGACAGTGGGAGCTCCACTATAAAATATATAGAGATCATTTGCCATGGCCGGTCAGCTATAGGCAATGGTCATAGTAAACCCCAGGCCTTGCTTCTGGTGGGCTTATTCCTTTGACAAGTAGCGCAGGTCTTTACGTACAGCTCATAATCCTTAGCCATGCTTGGCCACCAGAATGTACGCTGGAGTAACTCTAGGGTCTTTGCAATTCCAAAATGGCCTGCCAGTGGATGGTCATGACAGTGCCCCAGGACTAAGGTTCGGACCTCCTCGGGTACCACGATTTGCCCTTCTTTCCAAAAGAGACCCTCCTTGCTCTGTAGGGAAACCCCGGGTGGGCTTGGCATGCCTATGGATGCGGTCTGTAACCTAAAGCGTAGCTCGGTTTGGAGGGGCGAGAAAGTTTCCAGTGGATAGGATAGTGTCTGGTTTAGGGACCTCTTCTGGATCCTCAAACATGCGCAAGAGAGCGTCGGGCTTTGTATTCTTGGACCCGGGTCTATATGTAATATGGAACACAAATCGAGAAAAGAAAAGTGCCCATCTCGCTTGGCGTGGTCTCAGGCGTTTGGCTGTCCTCAAGTACTCCAGGTTCTTGTGGTCTGTAAAGATCAAAACTGAATGCGTGGCCCCCTCCAGCAGATACCTCCACTCTTCCAGTGCCGTCTTAATAGCCAAGAGTTCCCGGTCCCCAATGTCATAATTCCTTTCTGCTGACGTGAGTTTTCTTGAAAAGAACGCCACTGGGTGCATGAGTTCTTTGGTACCTTTTCTCTGGGACAGGATGGCCCCCACTGTGTTCTCAGAAGCATAGACTTCCAGAATATATGGTAGAGAGGAATCTGGGTGACTAAGAATAGGGGCTGTAGTAAATAGCTCCTTCAGGGTCTCAAATGCTGCTTGCGCCTCGGGTGTCCACCGGAAACGGACCCCCTGCTTGGTGAGCTGGGTAATGGGAGACACGAGACCCGAAAAGTTCCTGATGAACTTCCTGTAAAAGTTTGCAAAACCTATGAAGCGTTGCACGCCCTTCTTGTCTGTGGGTACTGGCCATTCTAAAATTGCCGAGACCTTCTGGGGATCCATCACAACCCCCGTGGTGGAGATGTTCAGCCCCAAAAATGCAATGCTACGTTGCTCGAAGCTGCATTTGTCAGTTTTAGCATACAACCAATGTTGGCGTAGACGTTCCAACACACTTTTGACATGACCGCTATGGGTTTCCAGGGAAGAGGAGAAGATCAAGATATCATCTAAGTAAATGACCACGAAAATGTCTAGATAGTCTCTACATACATCATTTATAAAGTTTTGGAACGTGGCTGGGGCATTGCAAAGTCCGAAAGGCATGACAAGATACTCAAAGTGCCCAAATCTGGTACGAAATGCGGTCTTCCACTCGTCCCCCTCCCTTATGCGGACCAGGTTATATGCACCCCTTAAATCCAATTTAGTAGTAAACACTACTGCTGACTTTAACCTTTGGAATAGTTCTGGAACCAAAGGAAGTGGGTAACGATTTTTTATCGTAATCTTATTTAAGTCACGATATTCTTTACAGGGCCTTAGGGACTTGTCTTTTTTCTCAACAAAGAAAATTCCAGCTCCGGCTGGCGATGTGAAGGGGCGGATGAACCCTTTTTGGAGGTTCTCATCAATGTACTCCTTGAGTACCCCCAGTTCCCGCTCAGATAGGGGGAATATCCTTCCGAAAGGGATCTCAGATCCGCGTAGGAGATCGATGGGACAGTCGTAGGTTCAGTGTGGAGGAAGAATGTCTGCCCCTCATTTACTAAATACGTCTAGGTAGTTGTGGTAGGCCGGGGGAATGACTTGGATTAGCTCGGCGTCTCCGTCTATACATAGGAGGGACTGGGGAGCCGGGAAGGTTGGGGCGTAACAATGTTCCTGGCAATAAGGTGATTGAAACTGGATGGACCCGGTTTCCCAATTAATCTGGGGATTGTATGCCCACAACCAAGGGAGCCCCAGAATAACTGGGAATAGAGGGGATGCAATGGCATCCAGACAGAAGAACTCCCGATGGTGGTCAGCCACCGTAGTACAGATAGGTGGGGTCTCCCGGTCCACTAACCCCGACTTAATACGTGACCCATCAGCCAAAAAGATGTTCAACCCACATTCCCTTGTCTGGAGGTGGATCTTTTGTTGAGTGGCAAAATCTATATCAACGAAACGACTACATGCCCCAGAATCAATGATTGCTGTTGCTGACACGGTTCTTCCTGGGAGCTGGAAAGAAACGTTTATGGCTAAGTAATTGGAATGGTTAGAACAATTAGAGGATACAGCGGAAAAAACGGAAGCACACTTACTCAGTTTCGCTGGGCAAGAACGTACCACATGACCTGCTTCTCCGCAATAGAGACAGAGGTTATTCGCCTGTCGCCTCAACTGATAATGATGGTCGTGCCAATCCGAGCTGCATGGGTTCTGGCATGTCATCAGACTCCAAGTTCTGGCTTCCTCCTGGCAGAGATTGGACTGGAGCACGGGGGAGTACACGTGTACTGTAGGTCTCTGACCCTGGCTGGACCTCTCTACTCTGCGTTCCCACAGTCTGCGGTCAATCTGGATGGCCAGAGTGATGAGATTCTTCAAGGAGTCGGGTAGGCCCACCCTGGCTAACTCATCCTTAAGGGATTCGGACAAGCCCATGCTGAATTGGTGGCATAGCGCGTCATCATTCCACTGGGTGTCCCCCATCCAGCGTCTGAACTCTGAAGCATACTCCTCCACTGCCCGGCGGCCCTGTCTGAGAGAGTATAGAGCCATTTCTGCGGAGGCTGCCTGCTGCGGGTCATCATATAGGACTGCCATCGCATTAAAGAAATCTGTTACAGTCTCTAGATGGGGATCGTGGGTCTCCATTAGTCGGTGAGCCCAGTCCTGGGGCTCGTCCTGGAGTAGTGAAACGATGAACCCCACCTTCACTGATTCAGTGGAAAATGTCCGTGGCTGCAGGTTAACATACAGCTGGCACGCGTTCCGAAAGGCCCTGAATTTAGCTCGATCCCCGCTGGAATGTTCCGGCAATGGTACACGGGGTTCTGGTGGAGACAACGAGACTACTGCTCTGGCGGGAGGTTCTGAAGGCTCTCCGGCTGCAGAAGGAGTAACTGGTTTCTGGGACGGAGCGGCTGGTGTGGCTAACGCCTGGATACGGTTCTCGAGGTGCGTGTACCCCTCCTGTAGCGTTTTGACAGCTTGGGTTAGAGCCGCCAGATGTTGACATACGTCCTCCAGTGGGGATGGTCCTCTTCCAGGCTCCGTCATGGCCGTATGGTTCTATCAGATACCGCCTGACATTACCTCTAGCAATTCACAGGACAGGATTCCCCAGAGCGCGGAGTCTAAGCCCCAGTCTGCTTGTTCACCAGAGCCCCTGATGGTGGGGATGGACTTGGAGCAGACAGTGACCAGGTCGCGGCCCTGAGTACACCCGTCCGTGGTAGAGGGATCAGCCAGAGGTATCTACTTGGTAGAGAGCCTGACGTGAAGAGGCGGAAAGGCCTGAGCAGTGATAACCGGATCCGTGCAGGACAGATGGATGGCAGAGTAGTAAGCGTGGTCTGACGGGCCGGTTCGATAACAGAGGGGTCAGCGCGGTACAAGGCAGCAGGCAAAGAGTAGTCAGGTCACTCGCCGGGTTCGGTAACAGGAGTTCAGATCAATAGGAATATCCAAGAGAGTAGTCAAACAAGCCAGGGGTCAGAGCAGGAGATAGTCAGCAGAGGTCAGGATCAAGCAGGGTCGGCAACAAGTCAATCAGCAGATACACAGGAACAGGAACAGGATAAATAGACCATACGGCAACTAGTGTCTGTGCAGGGCTGGTTTAAATAGGGCGCCCTGAGCTGTCATTGGTGCCAGGCGCGCGAACGCGAGTGCGAATGTGCAGCCGCCGCCTCCCAGGTCCTAGCGCAAGCAGATTAGGGCGCATTGGCGTTCTGCGCATGCGCAGATCCATACGCCGTTGCGCTTGCTGACATTAAGCATGTATTGCAATATGTGTGAACTAAATATCCCTATTTATTGCATAGTCTGCTTGAAAGGGTATATACCAGTGTGCAGAGGGTCCTTGAGAATTTCTAGTGTTAATATGTGGTTACACCCCTTTAGCACCTGATGGATAAATGCATGCACCAGCTGTTGGGATTTGAGCACAGGGATCTCTTGTTTTTTGCTTTTACAAGACCCTGTTGTGCGCACCAACCACCTGTGTCCTGAACTGTCCCTGGTGTGGCGGCGAGCCGAGGGAGAGCGGCCGGACAGCGCAGGAAGGGAGAGAGAGAGCGAGCCTGGTCTTGCGCTGGCCTTTAAAAAGCCGAGCGGGATGCTTCCGAGTTGCCCCGGCAATGGCCAGCCCCACTTTGCTAGGGCAATGAGGCACGCCCCCCTCACTCCAGCCACGCGCAGGGAGCGCAGCCTTTGTTTCCGGTGGGGCAGCAAGCGCGGGAAGCCCTGCTCCCGCCGGGGGCGCGCAGAGACCTCCCAGCGGCCCCCCGCCGAGATTTCCTGGCAGGGGTGGGGGGGTCACAGCTCTTCCGGCTGAATTGCCGGGGGAGCTGTGACCCTTGCCGCAGTGGTCCCCTCCCCTCATCCCGCACAGGCTGTGTGCGACGAGGGGGGGGGGTAGGCGGCACATGTGACAATAATGTTCTAGAGCCAGTATGCAAAATGTTACAACGTGAAGAGTTGCTGCTGCTCTTTGCTGAAATGTGAACTCCAGGCAGATATAAGACACAATTGAATGCAGCTCTGTTATTCCGTGTATTTTGTAACCCCTTACAGCCCCAGGGTCTCTGTATCAGGGTCTTTATGCCTGGTGGGTGGGGAGGACCAGCCGGTCGTGTGACCATTGCAGTTGCCTATCAGTGGTTATGTGATTTTGAGACAGTCCTGCCAGCTTCCAATACTTAAGGGCTCATGTACACTGCAGCTGATAAACTGACGTTCAGGAGCCATTCAGCGTTTTTTTTTTCAGCAGCCCCTGAACTCTCCCTAATGTTTTCCTATGTGTCCATGTACACATCGTCATTTACAGTCGTTTTTTTTAACGCACCAAACTTGCGTTCAGGAATAGATTTTACCAGCGTTTCAAAATGCCAAACGCTTGTAAACGCGGTTAACTGCGTTTATAAGCGTTTACGTTTAGAAGCGTTTTTTAACTGTTCCATGTCCAGATGATGTCCAGAGCCTTTTTTCAACATTGGAAATGCATACAAAGCATTTTTCCATGTATTCACATGGACCCGGTACACCAGCGCAATCAGTTCCAGGTTTCACGTGAAGGAAACAATGGTAGAACGTGCCGCATTATACTCATGATGGGATCCCTAGTGAATACAACCAGAAAAGACAGGTCATCTCAACACATACTGCTGTCTCTGCTTCTGCTCTCTCTATTCCTCTCAAAATGTCTGAAATAGTTATTTTTTCACTATTTTTCAGTGCATTCTGGGCTTTTTTGAAGGTCTTCTGAGGTTATCTTTTAAAAATGTTTCTGCGCACAAACATGGTATGCAAACGCGGCTAAACTGACATTTTTTGAACCTACATTTTACAGCAGTCAATTTCCATTGTTCAGAAAAGTTTGAATGATCCGGGTACATGAGCCCTTACAGAGACCAAAGGCTGTCTTTGACAGCTTGGTCACTGTGCTGGGTATAGGAAGTGAGCACGTCATCAATGCAGAAAGCTCTGCCTCCCATGGACGCATATATGAGATGTGTGGGTTCTAAAGCCCACTCTCTTTGCATTACGTGAACGGCAAGAGCTTAATGTAAGCAGTGTAAGTGCTTGAATGTGACTCCGTATCCGCATCTTGTAGTTCCTCGAACAGCAGAGCTCAGACTGGGAGTAAGAGAAGCAGCATAAAGGAGGCAGTAATGTTTTGCTGCATTTCCTTTTGCTGTGGAGTATCCTGGTAGGAGGAGAGAGTGCCAGAGTTCAGCTTATCAAACCTACTGCTTTTCTATTCATTTTTCAGTCACAGGGGGTAGAGGGGAATAAGGTCTGTAAGTGTTAACTACTGCAAAAAAAAAATCTTGGCCAGACAGGGCACTGCTGCATAAATCTCAAGACTGGCTGGACAGAAATGCATGTACGAGGTGGTATCAAAAAATTTGGAGACTAGTTTTGTAACACGTAGACAGATGGCAGCACAAGGCTGCATGCACAGTCACAGGGAGCATCGACCTTCACAAGTCAGTGTGCCAAATGACATTGTACATCAGGAGCTGTGAAACTGGTGTTATTCTGTCTATGTGCGTTACCACGTCTGCTATTTCATCATGGCCAGCAAGCAGGGGTGGACTGACAACTCATGGGGCCCCCGGGCAATAGGGGATGCAAAAAAGCCCATTAAAGGCACTAGGGTCATCTCATGGGGCCCCCTACTGATCCTGGGCCCTCAGGCAGTGCCCAAATGGTCAGTCTGCCTCTACCAGCAATTTAGAACAAAGAGAAAATGTGAAATTATGTTTGAATCTGCCACAGAGACATGATTCAGAAAGTTTACGGTGATGCTGTAATGAGTCGATTGAGATGTGAGTGGCGCGTAAAGCTACTCAAGAGGAGAAGAACATCACTGTAAGATGACGAAAGATCGGGAAGACCTTGAATGAGCTCAACCCTCGTAAATGTCAAAATGTTAAAACCAATCGGCAATTTGTGCATGATGATCATTGAAGAACAATCTACAACATTGCGGCCATTGTCGGTATATCATACAGCAGTGTTTCTAAACCTTTTTTCAGTCAAGGCACCCTTAAAGATGATGGACATTCCCGAGGCACCCTTTAAAATTATGGACAGTCTTGAGGCACCCCGTTCTAAAATTGAAAAGCTTTATATAATGCAGCAACATCCACACATGTAGGACACCCAACATTAGAAGTGATTTATTCTTCCAAAGCAAATACACTTTCACACACTGGTACTGACTAATATTCCAGTGTTTCTCTTCTCCAGTTTTTCTCCATAACTGCGCTAATGTGACCACAACACTGATGGAGGGGGGCAGGGGAGGGTCAAATTAGAATGCTGTGCAGGCAGCTGATATCATCCTTATCAGCTGATGATGTCATTGGTTGTCAGGACGCTGGTACCTAGAATGTTGCACAATGAAATCCCTGTGGCTTTGTGTAACTAAAAGGCAGGCTTGTATACAAGTTTTGGGCAATTTTAGGCGATTGGCCAAGGCACCCCTGAAGAAACATCAAGGCACCCTGGTTGAGAAAGGCTGTCATACGGAACAGTCCAGGCTATCCTCATGTGTGATTTGAACATGTGGCATGTTGCTGCAAAGTTTGACCCCAGGCTGCAATGATCTTACTACTGCACCCACCCTACTCACCAGATCTGGCTCCTGCAGGCTTCGCCCTCTTCCCGAAGGTGAAGATCCAACTCAAAGGTCGCCGTTTTGACAGCATTGCAGAGATCCATGAATAGCAGAAGGTACTTGATGTGCTTTGAAAAGAAGACCTCCAGGACACATTCCAGAAGTGACCGGAACGCTGGGAGCACTGTATTGCTGTGCAAGGGAACTATGTTGAAGGTGGAAGTGTGTAAACGTAGATAAAGTACTTTCTTGTAAACAGAGCTAGTCTCTAAACTTTTTGATACCATCTCATCTGTATTGTAGCTGTAGGTATATGCCTAGAGGTCTGCTTTAATATTTGTTTAAAATTATGTTAATGAGGAGCCTTATAATTAAAAAAAAAAGAAAATATATTTTTATTTAATAACATACTACAGCCATTGAAGAGGAAAAAGTGATGATAATCATTTAGGCGCAGTTGGCATTCCTGACTCATTGGGAGACATAATTTCACTTCAGACAGCCAAAATGAAATCTCAACTCTAGGCAAATGGTCACCCAGTCAGGTCAAAAGTAAACAGAACAACTCCATCTGCAGGGGTGAGCCTGGGCTTTAAATTCCAACCAAAATGTTTCTCTAGCTTTAGATGGCTTGAGGAAGAATTACATTTCTGTCAGGCTTTTATTTCTGCCTGTGAACCTGTTTGATGGACTTCCCCCTTAATTTCTGTTCACCAAATAAAAGGGATTGTCACCATGACAGAAAGGCGCAGATAGTAAACCATTTCAGATGTTCTAACCCTTCTTCACCGGTTTAAATTGTATTTTTGTTTGTGTCCCTATTGGAGACATTTCCCATCCTAATAAATCACCTCAATAGGAAAACCTATCCATTGTATTTATCCAACACCAGAGAAGTATACTGAACATTGTGGTAACAAACGGATTCATTTTTGTCTTGGTTTTCCCCAGAGGGTAGAAGAGAGGATTCTTCATAAGATGCATTTTTCAAACCAGCTGATGCATCGGATGCCTCTTCACCTCCACCTTCACCAGCTGTTAATGCCAAAGGATCCTCGAGGGAGGTACCCTGCACATATCCAGGCTCCACCCCTTCCTTCTTCCAGCAGACAATGGAACTCTTGGGACTTAGGATGCAAAACTAACCTGCTTGCATCAAGCATGGTTTCATCTGCACATGGATTTCAGCATTGTCTAAGCCATTTCCAACTGTATCATGATTTCACTGTGGACTTTTAACTGTAGCTCCCTGCAGAATATGTTTTTTGGGGGACAGTTTGAGTGATCCCAAAGCACATAAAATCAATAGCCTCGTTTCTGGATTTACGAAATAGGTTTGTTTTTTTTTTTAAACTGTAATGCAACTTCATTGTATTTTTAACATGTAAACATGTAACATGTAACAATAAAACATCAACTTTTCTAATGTTGGCCTCAAAGCATAGGTTGATGTGACTCTGGGCAAAATAAAATAAAAAGATATGCAATACCATATAGAAAAAGGAATAGAAGTGCCACTCCTCCACTAAAAGTTCAGAATGGTATTTTATTTAAAATGTTCATAGGAAAAGTCAACATGTTTCAGGTACTGTAGGAGTCCCCTTTTGCCAGGGCTGAGAAGGACCTAAAATCTGAACCGTGGACCATGCAATAACAGAGGCATGGACAATGCCCATCCCCTGTCTACAGGATGACAGCGCTGCTATGATTTCACTGCAGAATGAACAGCGTTGTCACCATTTTAACCACTTCCCGTCTGGCCCATGTACATAAAGGGCTGGACGGGAGCAGTGCAGAAGCAGGTTGCCGTTCATAAATGGCACCCGTATTTTCAGCCTGTGCGCTCCCTGGGAGCACTCGGCACCGCAATCCAGTGCCTGCTTTGTCCTCCGGATACAGCGGAACACTGATCGCTGTACGGGACCTCTGTGTGAGGTCCCGATCATGTGATCACTGATTGGCCAATCAGTGATTACATGAATAGTAGTATGCAAGATGTCACTTTGTTTACTACTAGTGAAATCTGTTGCTTACTACATCATTGCTTACTACTAATGAAATCTGTGAATGATCAGAGAGGTCACATGGTATAAGGTTATTCACAACAGCCTTGTACCATGTGACAAGCTGTGACCAATCGCAGCTCTCACAGTATTACTCAGTGGCTGCAGGAATGCTGCCAGAGAGGAGAAATTATTGCATTTACAGTCTTTATGGGTGTAAAAGCAATCAGTGTAAAAAAAAAAGAAATCATCACCCCCAACACTATGGTGACACTGTACTGCTAGGGTGACAGTATGTTTAAAAAAAAAAAATAATATGAAAATGTAAAAAAAATTAGAAAAATTATTTTTGGTTATAAACTAATTTGGGTTATTTTATTTTATTTTTTTTTACTAAAAAGATAGCTGAATACATTTTGGCCAAGATTTATGAAGAAAGATTATTTATTTGCAAATTTTTATAAGAAAAACACTTTTTTCAAAATGTTTTGACTTTTTCATTTATATAGCAAAAAAAAATAAAAATCCCAGTGGTAAATAAATACCACCAAAATAAAGCTTTATCTGTCTCAAAAAAATGCTAAAAAATTCTTATGGGTACAGTGCTGCATGACCGCGCAATTGTCATTCAAAGTGTGATAGCGCTGAAAGCTGAAAATTGGCTTGGACAGGAAGGGGGTGAAAGTGTCCGGACTTGAAGTGGTTAAGGAAGTGGGGGGAAAAAAACGATCTACTGATGGGATCAACCATTAATAAAATGTTAAAGGTATTGGGGGGGGGGGGGGGTCAGAAAAACAAAACCTGCTGTGCTAATTGCACTGACAGGCTACATCATATGTAATTTTTTATTTTGCCCAGAGTTACATTTTAACTCACAGGAAATAAGGCCCCAGTAACATTGTGAAACTAAATCAGAGAGGAACACAGAAGCTTTTCTAGGTAATAAATGGAACAGTGGGTGTCTTGTGGTGTTTGCAGATTAGGCAGAATCCTTCATTCCAAACAATAAGGCTCATTCACAATTAGTACATTGAGCTGAGCCAATAGGCCACAGCAAATACTATGGCTGACTATGGGTTTGATTTACTAAAGGCAAATAGAATGTGCACTTTGAAAGTGCTTAGTAAATGAGCCCCAGAGCTTAGTAAATGAGATAAAGCGTCATTTACAAAGAATATCCAATCACATGCAAGGAAAAACACACAGCATTTCTGCTTGCACAGGATTGGATGATAGAAGTCAGCAGAGCTTCCGCTCATTTACCAAGCTCTGCTTTAGCAGAATGCACCTACACTTCTGAAGTGCACAGTCTATTTGCCTTTAGTAAATCAACCCCAATGTATCCACTTCACACCAAATCATTTTGTACAGCTCACATGAATGTATCACAACACCCATCAAGACATTGCAACAAGCAAAAAAAAAAAGCAAGCACTGCAGTTCGTTTCTCCAACCCATTGCAGCACATGTGTTAGGTGCACATTAATCATTTCAAGTCCGGACACTTTCACCTCCTTCCTGCCCAGCTTTTCAGTGCTATCACACTTTGAATGACAATTGCGCAGTCATGCAACACTGTACCCATATGAATTTTTTAGCATTTTTTTGAGACAGATAAAACTTTATTTTAGTGGTATTAAGTCACCACTGGGATTTTTTATTTTTTTTGCTGTATAAATGAAAAAGTCAAAACATTTTTAAAAAAAGTGTTTTTCTTATAAAATTTTGCAAATAAATAATCTTTCTTCATAAATCTTGACCAAAATTTATTCAGTTTTTAAAAAAAAACAACGCAAATTAGTTTATAACCAAAAATTATCATTTAAAAAAATATTTTTTTTGTACTTTTTTTTGTTATATATTTGGTTTTTTTTGTTTTTTTTTTACATACTGTCACCCTAGCAGTACAGTGTCACCATGGTGACACTGTACTATTTGTGGGGGGTTATGAAGATTTATTTTTACACTGATTGCTTTTACACCCATAAAGGCTGTAAAAGCAATCATTTCTCCTTCTGTGTGAGCTGTGATTGGTCACAGCTTGTCACATGGTACAAGGCTGTTGTGAAAAGCCTTGTACCATGTGACCTCTGTAATCATTCACAGATTTCACACGTAGTAAGCATCTTGCTTAATACTCTACTGACCAATCAGTGATCACATGATCGGGACCTCGCACAGAGGTCCCGTACAACGATCGATGTTTCACTTTGTCCGGATGAGAGCGCACAAGCAGCGGGTGGGGAGTCCATTTATAAATGGCCACCCGTTCCTGCACTGCCAGCGTCCAGCTGTTTATATACAACGGCCGGATGGGAAGTGGTTAATGTGTGATGTGAATGAGTGCCAAGATAGAGCATGGGTTCCCTTTAGGCTGCCAGCAGATGTTAGCAGTTTTTTTTTTTTAAGTCTGCGGAGGTGCGAAAAAATGAAAAACCGTAAGTGAACAAAAAAAAAGTACAAGTGCAAAACACCAACACAAAAAAGTGCACTTAGGGGTGTGATTTAGTCCACCCCCTAACGCAAAGGTCCCCGGGGCGTGAGGCTCCTGACAGGAACTGAGGTTTCCACATGGTCCACCTAGCCAAAAGACCTAGCGGACCCCTTTCCTTGTGGCTAGCCGAAGTCGACCACCAAGTACCCCCAACCCCCCCATCATTCCAGCAGGGATACTATACAGCCAACCATCCTCACCAAGAAGCAAGTATGATGGCTGAGCGCCCCTACTGGACACTGATAAGAACAGATACTACACTTGATCAAAAAGACAGAGAAGTGAGAATTGGCACCAGTTGTTACCTATGGCCAAGATAAGGCACAAGCACACTGACCTAAATTTTATTTATTTATTATTTCAGGTACTTATATAGCACCATCAATTTTACGCAGTGCTTTACATATATATTGTACATTTACATCAGTCACTAACCCTCAAGGGACATACAATCTAAGGTCCCTAACTCACATTCATACATACACATACTAGGGCCAATTAAGACAGGAACCAATTCACCTACCGGCATGTCTTTAGAGTGTGGGAGGAAACCCACAAAGGCACAAGGAGAACATGCAAACTCCAGGCAGGTAGTGCCATGGTGGGGATTCAAACCAACGACCCGTGTGCTGCCAGGCAGAAGTACTAACCATTTAACCACTGTGCTGCCCATACCTTAACCCCAAAGACTGGCTTTTTTTTGTTTTGTTTTTTTTCCCATCATATACCATCCTCCTTTTGTTATTCTACATTAGGGAGAGTGTTAATTTGTATACTAAGACCCATTTTCATTCTTTCTCCCCATATACTATATTCCTTTTTTTGTTGTTGCACATTAGGGAGTGTTCTGATTGCAAAGGATGATGGTGACCCTAATTTGCATTCTAATCTGCAAACTCTTTTCCTCAAGAAGTGTGTGATTATTCAAAAATATGCAAATTTGTATGCAAATTTCCCACCCAGAAACCCCTCCCACCCCAGAACCCCTCTCGATTTGTTGGAATCGGACACTGATCCAATGGATCACCCTTACCACCATCCCCCGCTTCTATTAATATCAGTATCTGGATATCAGTATCTGGAGGAGACCAGCACAGGCACAGGGAGAACATGCAAATTCCAAGCAGGTGGTGCTGTTGTTGGGATATAAACCGACGACCCTAGGGGGGAGTGCTAACCATTCAGCCACTGTGCTGTCAGGGATAGCCTGTGTAACTGGCTTACCATTACACAGGCTATCCCCACTTCAGTCTATTATGAATGCTACTGCTAGACTCATACACCTTACCAACCGATCAGCGACTGCTGCCCCTCTGCCAATCCCTTCATTGGCTTCCGCTAACCCAACGTATAAAATTCAAAATACTAACCATAGCTTACAAAGCCATCCACAACACTGCCCCTAGCTATATCGCCAACCTCATCCACAGATACCGTCCAAATCGGCCACTCCGCTCCTCCCAACATATTTTCCTCTCTAGCTCCCTCATCACCTCCTCCCACGCTGGCCTCCAGGACTTCTCCAGAGCCTCTCCCATTCTCTGGAACTCCCTACCATAGTATGTCCGGTCAGCCCCCACCCTGTTTGCCTTTAGGCGATCTTTGAAAACTCACTTATTCAGTGAAGCCTACCCCACCTCCACCTAAGAACTGTACTTGAATCACTTCCACCAGATCATCCTCCGCAGCTATCACCTTTTGCATCACCTCCCCCTTCCTTTAGATTGTAAGCTCCACGAGCTGGGCCCTCCTATTCCTTCTGTACTGAAATGTATTGTAATTGTACTATCTCCCTTATATTATAAAGCGCTGCGCAAACTGTTGGCGCTATATAAGTCCTGTATAATATCTATCCATCCATCACACACATACATGCATACATACGCTGCTCAAAAAAATTAAAGGAAGACTTTAACCAGAAGTCTACCATCAAGTCAATTAAACTCCTGGGATATTGATCTGGTCAGGTAAGTAACAGAGGGGATTGTTAATCAGTTTCAGCTGCTTTGGTGTTAATGAAATTAACAACAGGTGTCTGTTAAAGGAAGAGATGTCCTAAAGTGCGGGAAAGTCTCTCAGAGAAGTTCAATCTCTATAGAAACCAGAGATCTCACATGGGGGAGAAGTATTCCTGTTTCGAGTGCGGGAAATGTTTTTCATGTAAGTCCTATTTTTATATATACCAGTGATAATACAAGAGGGAGCAGCCATACCCTAATTCAGAGTACGGGAAATGTTTTTCACAGAAGTCCACCCTTCATATATATCAGAGACCTCACATGAGGAAGATGCTATATCCCTGTTCTAAGTGCGGGAAATGTTTTCTTAGACAAAACTAGACTTTACATATATCAGAGATCTAACACAGGTGAAAAGCCATATGTCTGTCCTGAGTGTGGGAAATACTTTTCAGTGAAGCTTAGTCTTCACACATATCAGAGATCTTACACGGAGGATAAGTTGCATACCTGTCTGGAGTGCGGGAAATGTTTTTCATGTAAGTCCTATTTTTATATATACTAGTAATAACATAAGAGGGAGCAGCCATACCCTTGCTCAAAGTGCGGGAAATGTTTTTCACGGAAGTCCAGCCTGCATATATATCAGAGACCTCACATGAGGAAGATGCTATATCCCTGTTCTAAGTGCAGGAAATGTTTCCTCAGATAAGTCTAGACTTTTCATATATCAGAGATCTTACACAGGTGAAAAGCCATATGTCTGTCCTGAGTGCGGCAAATACTTTTCAGTGAAGCCCAGTCTTCACACACATCAAAGATCTTACACAGAGGAGAAGTTGCATACCTGTTCGGAGTGCGGGAAATATTTTTCGGAGAAGCCTTTTTCTTCATATATGACAAAGATCTCATACGGGGGAAAAGCCGTATTGGGGACAAGAGGGTGAGTGAGAGCGGCAAAAGTACTGAGATTAATATATTGCATGGGAACTGAATTGTATGTATTGAACTATATGTTTAAACTGAGGAGGGGTTCACCCAGGGGGTCTTATAGGAAAATCAGAAGCAGGACAATGTAAAACCTAGAAGACCTAGAAGAATGGGACCAGGGTAGATGAGTTCGGTAGTGGGGGGAGAGAAAAAGGAAGAAAAGAACTGAGAGGGGGATACCCATGGAAGACAACAAATTTTGATATCAAATCAAAAATAGACACCCCCCTCAAAGCCAGAACCGTGGAAAATTGAAATAGTCCCTGACAGCATGAAAAACAAAGTATCAAAGGTAGGAGGGCCTAAAGCTTCCCAAACAGGGTCAATTAAAAAAAATATACCCTCACAGGAGAAACAGACACCAGAGAGACAATAGGGAATAAGTGTAAGAGGTGAGAGGGAAAACGGTGGAGAATGTTCCAGATTATCCCTGGGAATAGCTAACAGTAGTCAACATATGGAAGAAGAAGTGGATATGGATAAAGTAGAAGAACAAGAGGAGAGCTCACAGATGCCTACTAAAGCAGAAATAGCAGAAATGTTTAAAGGACTTGAAAGATCCTTAAAACAGGAACTGGAGAAATTACACAAAGACCTGGGGCAAATATATATCAAGGGTGGAGGAGACGGAAGAAAAACTAGATAAACATGCCCAAATTATACAGAAATTAGAAAAACGGGCGATGGAAATGAGAAAAGAACAAACAAATCTGTTATATAAATTGGAAGAAGATGAAAGAAAGTAAACAGGCTGAACTACTGTAATACTGACACTCAGTGGCTGAATATCTCCTTGCCATGGGAACTCTGCCATACTGAAGTCTCTATCTGCTCAACCCAGCTCTGATGAAGAAGGGAGCACCCTTCGAAACGCGTTAGTCATCACCCCCCCCTTTGGATTTACCTGTAACCCTGTTTGGATTATGGTTACTTATGCCTGTTATACCATCACTTTGTGAGTATATTTCCTTAATAATAAAATTAGTCACTATTTATTGAGGTAATGCGCAAGGTTTGTGCGCTCTTTCTTTCATCTTCTTCTACAGTTTTATCAAGCTTCCCCAGCTTCATGATAGAGCTGCACAACCTCTGATCACCAGCGGATGAACACACAACACGCTGCTTGTTACTAACGCCCGTTTGATCTGAGTCTTTGAGCGCAGGAGATAATGGATATACAGCCAGGTCCATAAATATTGGGACATGGACACAATTCTAAAATTTTTGGCTCTATACCCCACCACAATGGATTTGAAATGAAATGAACAAGATGTGCTTTAACTGCAGACTGTCAGCTTTAATTTGAGGGTATTTACATCCAAATCAGGTGAACGGTGTAGGAATTACAACAGTTTGCATATGTGCCTCCCACTTTTTAAGGGACCAAAAGTAATGGGACAGAATATTAATCATAAATCAAACTCTCACTTTTTAATACTTGGTTGCAAATCCTTTGCAGTCAATTGCAGCCTGATGTCTGGAACGCATAGACATCACCAGACGCTGGGATTCATCCCTGGTGATGCTCTGCCAGGCCTCTACTGCAACTGTCTTCAGTTCCTGCTTGTTCTTGGGGCATTTTCCCTTCAGTTTTGTCTTCAGCAAGTGAAATGCATGCTCAATCGGATTCAGGTCAGGTGATTGACTTGGCCATTGCATAACATTCCACTTCTTTCCCTTAAAAAACTCTTTGGTTGCTTTTGCAGTATGCTTTGGGTCATTGTCCATCTGCACTGTGAAGCGGCGTCCAATGAGTTCTGAAGCATTTGGCTGAATATGAGCAGATAATATTGCCCGAAACACTTAAAAATTCATCCTGCTGCTTTTGTCAGCAGTCACATCATCAACAAATACAAGAGAACCAGTTCCATTGGCCACGCCATGACACTACCACCACCATGCTTCACTGATGAGGTGGTATGCTTAGGATCATGAGCAGTTCCTTTCCTTCTCCATACTCTTCTCTTCCCATCACTCTGGTACAAGTTGATCTTGGTCTCATCTGTCGATAGGATGTTGTTCCAGAACTGTGAAGGCTTTTTTAGATGTCATTTGGCAAACTCTAATCTGGCCTTCCTGTTTTTGAGGCTCACCAATGGTTTACATCTTGTGGTGAACCCTCTGTATTCACTCTGGTGAAGTCTTCTCTTGATTGTTGACTTTGACACACATACACCTACCTCCTGGAGAGTGTTCTTGATCTGGCCAACTGTTGTGAAGGGTGTTTTCTTCACCAGGGAAAGAATTCTTCGGTCATCCACCACAGTTGTTTTGTGTGGTATTCCGGGTCTTTTGCTGTTGCTGAGCTCACCGGTGCGTTCCTTCTTTTTAAAAATGTTCCAAACAGTTGTTTTGGCCACGCCTAATATTTTTGCTATCTCTCTGATGGGTTTGTTTTGTTTTTTCAGCCTAATGATGGCTTGCTTCACTGATAGTGACAGCTCTTTGGATCTCATCTTGAGAGTTGACAGCAACAGATTCCAAATGCAAATATCACACTTGGAATGAACTCTGGACCTTTTATCTGCTCATTGTAATTGAGATAATGAGGGAATAACACACACCTGGCCATGGAACAGCTGAGAAGCCAATTGTCCCATTATTTTTGGTCCCTTAACAAGTGGGAGGCACATATGCACACTATTGTAATTCCTACACCGTTCACCTGATTTGGATGTAAATACCCTCAAATTAAAGCTGACAGTCTGCAGTTAAAGCACATCATGTTCGTTTCATTTCAAATCCATTGTGGAGGTGTATAGAGCCAAAAATGGTAAAATTGTGTCTATGTCCCAATATTTATGGACCTGACTGTAAATTGGAAGATGAGGAGAATAGGGATAGGAGATGCAATCTAAGGATACAAGGCTTTCCAGAGATCTCCCAAGGAGAAGATTTGACGGGAATAATAACGAGAATGCTGAATACTATAATGGATAGAACTATAACAGAGCCTCTCAAAATGGAGGGAGCATATAGAATAGGAAAATATATACAAGAAGATAGAAAAGAAAAGCCAAGAGATGTAATAAGTGCAATTTCATACTTTTCGGGATAAAGAAGAGCTTTGGAAGAAGATAAAAGGAAGAGCATCAATAAAATATGGATAAATAAATATACAGATCTTTGCTGATTTAGCAGCAGAAACATTAATAAGAAGGATATCTTTGAAACCGTTATTGGAACAGATGAGTAAACAGAATGTTCGATATAGCTGGGGGTTTCCAGCGTGTTTGATCGGATGGAGAAATGGACGTTCAGCAAGACTGAGATTTCCTGAAGATCTGAGAGACTTTTGTGAGACACTTGATATACAGAAAATAAATATCCCTGGATGGGAGGAAGAAGAAGGAGAAATGTGGGCTATAGAAAATAAAGGGAGGCAGATAGCTCTAAAGAGAAATAGAGAGTAGGAATAGTAAAGAGGAATAAGATGGGTGGGGGGGTTTCTCTCTTTTTTTTCTCTCTCTCTCTCCCTCCATTTCTGCCTCTCACTTATGATCTTCGAAGTTTACTAGAGTATGACAGGACACGGAGGATGAGACACGCTTATTGGGGAAAAGTTCATGGGCAGAGCTTCACCTTACAAGCTGAATCAAAGGTGGGGTTAGGACCACAAATGATTCATAGGCAAAATGTAAGCCTAAAGGGAGATGGGGGGGGGGGGAGGGGGCGAGGGGAGGGAGAGGAATGGGAGGGAGGGATGAGGGTATGGGGAGGGGATATGTAGTTGAAGACTCTGCAAAATAGTGGGAGAATCATAAGTCTGGAGAAATCCTAGTGATCAAAGGGGAAGATGTGGAGGAAAGAGGAAGAGAGAACAGATGGGGGGGAAGAGGAGAAGAATGGAAGAGATTCACTTTGTGACTTATAATGTTAAAGGGTTAAATAGCTCTGGGAAGAGATTTGGGATTTCTAAAGAAATTCAACATAGATATTCTTCAGTGGTTTTTTTACAGGAGACACATTTGGTGCAAGAATCAAATGTGAAATTAAATTCCAGATATTATCCAATTTGGTTTTATGCAGATTCCCCAATTAAACGTGCCAAGGAAGTGGCAATAGGTTTTGCAAAAAATATAAGGTTTAAGCTGGAAGACAGATTGGTAGATCCGGAAGGAAGATTTCTGTTTCTGAAGGGAAAATTACAGGAAATAGACTGTACATTAGCAAATGTTTATTCCTAAAAAATACCCTGAGGAAGTTAATGGATTTAAAAAAAAGGCAATTTTATTGTGGCAGGGGATTTCAATCTCTGCATGGATCCCCAGATGGATGTGACGTCCCCTGTGCAGAGAGATGGTAGTAGGTTTCTGAAATCCTTGAAAAAAATGATATACCAAAGTCAACTTGTAGAAATATGGAGAATTAAGCACATGAAGGACAGATACTATACGTTTTATTTTCATGCACATGAGATGTATTCAAGACTGGATTATATATTGCTGGACCATCGACTTATCAAGTCAAGTAAAAATAGCAGTGATGTCAATATCGGACCATGCCCCTGTCACAATGCAATTATTATGGGGAAATGTGCAGATCGGGGGGAAATTAAGGAGGTTAAATGAGACATTTCTCCAGGATTCAGAGGTGGATCAAAGAATTAAAAAAGAAATAGAGCAATTTTTTTAAGGAAAATTACTCTGGGGAAGTGTCCGTAGCAACAGTGTGGGAATCCTGATAGCGATTGAAGCAAAAAAGAAGAGGGAAAGAAGAGAAAAAATAAACATGCTTTTTAGTGAACTCTGTGAGTTAGAGCAAGTACATACACATAAAGTAACAAAAGAGATTATGCAGAGGGTAATAAATAAAAGAGAAGAATTAAATACATTTCTGGAAGAAGATAAGAAATGAGAGATACAGATGGGGAGATAGACCAGGAAAGTATTTAATGAGGGCTCAGAGAAAAAAAAATCTAGGAACTATATAGAGAAAATAAGAGACCACAAAGGAGAATTAATGTATTCAACTAAAGATATAGCTAAAGTGTTTAAAGAATATTATAATAAGCTATATAATATTATTCCCCACAGCTCCATAAGTAAAGATGAAGTAGGAAAAATAGAAAAAAGACAGACATATTTAAAAAAGGCAGGATTACCAAAATTAAGTGAGGAGCAATTAAAATCCCTAGAATCAGCAATAACGAAGGAGGAAATACACTTAGCATTAAAGAGCACTATAGCTGGGAAAAGTCCAGGACCTGATGGATACACAGTGAGATATTATAAAAAATATAAAGAATTATTAGTACCTAAACTGAGGATATATATGAATGCATTGTGAGGAGAAATAGAAATGAGGAGGGAATCCCTACAAGCCCATGTAGTTCTCATACATAAGGAAGGTAAAGATGATACTCACTGTTCAAGTTACAGACCGATTTCCTTATTAAACACAGATACCAAACTATATGCAAAAGTTCTGGCAATTAGGTTAAAAGACCTAATGTCGGAATGGATACACATAGACCAAGTAGGCTTTGACCTAGAATGAGAGAGTGGATAAGGAAATTATATAGTAAACCCTCTACAGCAATCATGGTTAATGGGGAATTGTCAGAGTATTTTGGGATGCAGAACGGAACTAGACAGGGATGCCCTCTGTCTCCATTGTTATATGTTTTATCATTGGAATCTCTTTTGGCTACAGAAAGGAATAATATAGATATAAAAGGAATTTGGATAGGAGATACAGAGCATAAGGTGGCAGCTTATACAGATGACATGGTGTTCTATGTGGGAAAACCAAGGATAACTTTGCCAAATTTAATGAAATCACTGAAAGTATATGGGCAGATGTCAAATTTAAAAATTAACCCAACAAAAACAGAAATTTTAAACATAAATCTTCCAAATAGAGATAAAAATAGGCTACAGGAGGAATATCCCTTTGTTTGGAGAGAAAAGAATTGAAATATCTAGGAATAAAATTAACTGTATCCTCCAAGAACTTGTATAAATTGAATTATTTCCCATTGTTAAATGAGATCAGGGATGAACTAAGGAAATTAGAAGGGGGAACTCCGTCATGGATAGGTTGTATAAATTTGATAAAAATGGTGATTGTTTAAAAAATATTATATAAATTTCAAATGATACCAATTAAACTACCAGAAGTATACTTTAGATCAATTAAAAAAATATTAACAAGATTTATTTGGAGGAATAAAAAACTGAGAATCAGCCAGGAAATTTTATGTAGAAATAAAGAGAAAGGAGGATTGGGAGTCCCAGATTTAAAAAGATATTATAACTCGGTAATAATGGCGAGAATTTTTGACTGGACATATAATGCAGAGGGGAAAAGCTGGGTAAAATAGAAAATATAATACTAAATTAAGTGGAATTGTATGGTTACCTCCACAATACAGAGGATTAGCAGACAGGACAAGTTTGTTCACATTTAATGTTTTAAGAGTTTGGGATGCTTTACACAAACAGATGGGATGGGAATTTAATTCATTGTTAATGCCCTAAAAGTCCACAGAGTTTTTCCCCCGGGTAAAGAAGATATCACAGGGAAGTGGATTAAGAAGGAAGATACACAATTAGGGGATATAAGTGTCAGGGAGCCAGACACACAAGGAGGTGCAATTAAAGGTAGGTTTATTTACACAGAAACAAGGCAAGAGTCTATGCAAGTCTGACAGAAACAGCGAATGACTTGGTAGGACAGGAGTTCTCCTGCCGAGGTCGTCTTCCAGGATAATCAAGTCGAGAGCCAGCGGGAATCGTAGCCAAAGCCGGGGTCAGAAGCCAGGAAGAATGGTCACCAGAGCCGGGGTCAGAAGCCAGGAGGAATGGTCGCCAGAGCCGGGGTCAGAAGCCAGAAGGAGTCTTTGCCAAAGCCGAGTCGGTATCCAGGAGAGCAATGAGTGAACTGAACAGGAGCTTGCTGCTGTGCAACAGACAGGACATGAATGCAATGGACAGCTACAGACAGCAGACTTAAATGTGATAAGCCGCCACCTCCTGGGAGGAGCCGCAGAGGGCTGAAAGCATAAAGGATCCCACAATGCTTTGCAGACACCTAAGATGGATGCCAGCACATGGAGCAGCACAAGCCCTGAGGAAAGGTAGGACCTTGACAATAATGGTGGGGGAGGAAATAGGATCACTTAAGGAATTGGGAAAAAAAAGGAGTTTTTACGAGAATGGATGAGTGGCGTTATTTTCAATTGAAACACTTTATGGAAAGCTTCCAAAGCCTTTAAGAATAAGAGAGAATTGGAATCCTTTTGAGCACTTAATAGGTACACGGGGAGAAGGGAAACACGGAACCTCTAAAATATATAAGATTCTCACTGAAATAAATGCAGATATAAGTCCTCCATATATAGAAAAATGGGAGAAATAGGAGTAACAATAGATGCAGAAAAACAGAGGAAATTGTATAGAATAATCCACGGAAATATAAATATGCAGGTGGTAGAAATTAATTATAAGTGTCTGGCAAGATGGTATATCACACCAAGTGTGGCACACAGATTGAGTGGAGATAATTCACCTTTATGTTGGCGTGGATGTGGAGGTAGAGGCACAATGTATCACATATGGTGGGGTTTTTCTAAAATACAAGAGTATTGGGGGAAAATAGTAAGCTTGATTCAGAAAATTACAGAGGTTGATATTCTAGTAGACCCAGAGATTTGCCTTTTTCATAGTACTAAGCTTTCAGTTAAAAAATACAAAGGATTTGGTTTTATTGTACTATTTGAATGCAGCAAAGGAACTGATACCCAAGTATTGGAGGAGACAGGAGATGCCGAAAATAAAAGACTGGGTGTATAGGGTGGATCAAATATGTAAATTGGAGGAACTTTATTATTTGAACAAATGGGAGGAATTCAAAAAAGTCAAGGCTAGACTTGGAGGTTATGAGGGATTAACATAGAATAATATGGAAACATATTTTGTTCTTCTTTTATAGCAATCACGATCTCCAGAAATGAACAGGGAAATGCAGAGCAGAAGGGGTAATATGCTAAGGTTTTAATGAGTATGTTTGTATAACTCTCTGGCACATTATTTGGTCTGAGTTTACTCTGTGGTAAAAGCGGATACCCAGTTGGGATCTATATATTTATCTGTCTATTTTTCTATGGATCAAGGATAAAAGGGGTGATTGGCTGTAAAGCTGATGCTCCGGGCAAAAAGGTCCTGCTGTCTATCCTCCGTAAAGGGGTATACCTTCTTCCCCGTTTTACAGTCGAGACTGGGCACGCCGACGGGACAGCAGTGCAGAGTTCCAACTCTTCGTTTCCGAACTCTAAGAAGCGATCTACCTCTTTACACAGTGATCGACCTAGGAGAGGGATCAGCCAAGAGGGATCAGCCGCTAAGAGACGTACTTGTGAACAGTATAGAAACTCCATAAGCCCTTCATATCAAAGAATCAGATTTTGTTGAGAAGAGGTCAGAAGTGTAATGTGAAGCATAGCTTTTTAATGTACAATAAAGACTATACAGAATAAAGGTCAGGAGTACAACGTACAACATACACTATACAGAGAATGGGTCAAAAGTATAATGTACAGTGTAACAAAGACTATAGAAAGAAAAGAGAGGAGTTTAATGCATAGCATAGAAGATGCAGAGAAGGGGCCAGGAGTAACATATACTGTTTAGAGTACACAGTTAGTGTTTGTTGGTCTTAGGTTTTTTACTTTGAATATGAATAAGCAATGAAAAATATGTGAGCCAAAAACATGTTGAGCGTTTGTCACCTAATGTTCTTGTCAGTATTGTATGTTTTTTTACATGTGTTGTGCTCTGGCCAGAGTGGATTACTTCTCTGGCACATTATTTGGTCTGAGTTTACTCTGTGGTAAAAGCGGATGCCCGGTTGGGATCTATCTATCTATATATTTGTCTGTCTATTTTTCAATGGATCAAGGATAAATGGGCTGATTGGCTGTAAAGCTGATACTCCAGGCAAAAAGGTCCTGTTGTCTATCCTCCGTAAAGGGGTATACCTTCCTCCCCGTTGTAAAGTCGAGACTGGGCACGCCGACGGGACAGCAGTGCAGAGTTCCAACTTTTCGTTTCCGAACTCTTAAGAAGCGATCTACCTCTTTACACAGCGATCAACCTAGGAGAGGGATCAGCCACTAAGAGACGTACTTGCGAACAGTATAGAAGCTCCATAAGCCCTTCATATCAAACAATCAGATTTTATTGAGAAGAGGTCAGAAGTGTAATGTGAAGCATAGCTTTTTAATGTACAATAAAGACTATACAGAGAAAAGGTCAGGAGTACAACGTACAACATACACTATACAGAGAATGGGTCAAAAGTATAATATACAGTGTAACAAAGACTATAGAAAGAAAAGAGAGGAGTTTAATGCATAGCATAGACAGTGCAGAGAAGGGGCCAGGAGTAATAAATACTGTTTAGAGTACACAGTTAGTGTTTGTCGGTCTTAGGTTTTTTACTTTGATTGTGAACAAGCAATGAAAAATATGTGAGCCAAAAACATGTTGTCAGGGCTCCAGGTGTGACCAGAGGTGTGTGGACTAACACAGGGAAACGCAGGCTCCAGGAGTGATGTATAAGAATATAATTTATTAAAGGCTATACACAAATATAAACGCACAATATACAAAAAACCAAACCTCCAGTTGATAACGGAATGCACACAGACAAGAGTAGTCAGGGATGGTGAGGTGGAGTGGTGATGGCCTGATTGCAGGAGTGAGATTCTGGCTGCTGAGAGCACCCACTGGCCAGCCTTGGTACTGCAGCCCACAAGGCAGGTGAGTCCCACCACCATTGGCAAGTCCATTCCTGACAGTACCCCCCCTCAAGGAGCGGCCTCAGGACGCTCCAAACAGTCCGTAATGGCCCAAATGTTCCACTGCCTGGGTGCGGCAACTGGCTGGACATCCCACTGCCAGAATCAAGCGATTGACTGGGTCTCCTGCTGATAGGCCAACCTTTTTGCAGGAGACCGCAGGAAGGCAGATTGCTGGACACAGGATTTCCAGAGGCAGGCTGGGCATCAGGAGCCGGTACATCAGGCTGGGCAGCGGGCGGAGGCACGTCAGGCTGGGCAGCAGGCAGAGGCACGTCAGGCTGGGCAGCAGGCAGAGGCACGTCAGGCTGGGCAGCAGGCAGAGGCACGTCAGGCTGGGCAGCAGGCAGAGGCACGTCAGGCAGGGCAGCAGGCACCGGGCCATCAGGCGAGGCAGCGGGCACCGGGCCATCAGGCGAGGCAGCGGGCACTGGGTCATCAGGCGAGGCAGCGGGCTCCGGGTCACCAAGCTCGACAGCGGGCACCGAGTCATCTGGCAGAACAACAGACACAGAATCATCTGGCACGACAGCGGGCACCGAGTCATCTGGCACGACAGCGTGCACCGAGTCATCTGGCACGACAGCGGGCACCGAGCCATCTGGCAGAACAGTGGGCACCGGGTCACCAAGCTCGACAGCGGGCACCGAGTCATCTGGCAGAACAGCAGGCACCGAGTCATCTGGCAGAACAGCGGGCACGAGTCATCTGACAGAACAGTGGGCACCGAGTCATCTGGCACGACAGCGGGCACCGAGTCATCTGGTACGACAGCGGGCACTGAGTCATCTGGCACGGCAGCAGGCACCGAGTCATTTGGCACGACAGCGGGCACCAAGTCATCTGGCCGGACCATGGGCACCGAGGCACCAGGCCGGACCACGGGCACCGAGGCACCAGGCCGGACCGGGTCATCAGGCTGGATCGGGTCATCAGGCTGGATCACGAACACCGGGTCATCAGGCTGGATCGGGTCATCAGGCTGGATCGGGTCATCAGGCTGGATCGGGCCATCAGGCTGGATCGGGCCATCAGGCTGGGTAGCGGGCACCAGGTCATCAAGCTGGATAGGATCATCAGGCTGGATCGGGTTATCAGGCTGGATCACGAACACCGGGTCATCAGGCTGGATCGGTTCATCAGGCTGGATCGGTTCATCAGGCTGGATCGGTTCATCAGGCTGGATCGCGTACACCGGGTCATCAGGCTGGATCGCATACACTGGGTCATCAGGCATCCGGGCATCAGGCTGAACAGCGGGCACCGGGGCACCAGGCTAAATAACAGAAGGCGGGTTCTCAGACGGCAGGCTGACAGATTTGGATACTGGCAAGATGGTGCTGGTTGGAAAGAATTTTCGCTTCTTCTTGGTTTTAGTCACTGAAGCACTGTAAGTAAATGCAGGTCTGTAAACGGATGGAGCAGCTGCAGACAGAAAAGAGCCGGAGGATGGAACAGAGGAGGGAGCAGTTGCTACAGATGACTTCTTTACAGGGTTAAAGGCAGGATAGGTGCAGAGAGTGGGAACACGGTACTGACATGTGGTAGATAGCAGGGTATACTGGGCTGTAACTGGAGGTGCTGTCGTGGATGCAGGAATAGAGCTTTGGAAAAACGGATTGGAAGTAGGACTGGGTCTTTGCAAGCTGACTGAGGCTGGGTGTAACAAGTCTGACCATGTCTGTAGTACTGGTTGAACAAAGCTCAGCTTACACATAGCCTGTCTGACCAAAGACTGCACTGCGTTTATGCAACCCATAAGCACATGTGATGGACAAGCTGCATAATGCTCATGGAAGCAATCTGGATCATCCTCCAACAACCATACCAGTGATTCCACTTGATCTGCACTAAATGGTGGAAAAAAGTCATCCCTGCTTTCAGGGGTACAGGACAGAGCCAACTCAGCACAAACCTGGATCAATGGCTGCACCTCAGAAAACTCCGTGCCCCGATCCACTAGTGAATGAGCAACTTGCATGCATTCTAGCAGCCGATCCCTGGTATACTCCTTCAGAATCTGATTGCCATATTCTCTGTCTTCTAAGACTAACAGCGACAAGTACACAACATCCTCAGGATGCATCCTTCACAACAACAAGCCAAGATGGCTTCCCTGTACAGCCACTTCTGGTCAGGATTGGCCTTGGTGTAATGTCAGGGCTCCAGGTGTGACCAGAGGTGTGTGGACTGACACGGGGAAATGCAGGCTCCAGGAGTGATGTATAAGAATATAATTTATTAAAGGCTATACACAAATATAAATGCACAATATACAAAAAAACAAACCTCCAGCTGATAACGGAATGCTCACAGACAAGAGTAGTCAGGGCTGGTGAGGTGGAGTGGTCAGGCAGGCCGGGTCAGGAACCATCAAGCAGACAAGGTACAAAGGAGCAGGCAGAGCGTAGTCAGATGGGCCAGGTCAGAAACAATCAGGCAGACAAGGTACCAGAGGAGCAGGCAGGAGAATGGTCAGGAATAGCCGGGGTCGGTGCAGGCAGAGTTCTATCAAAGTCAGGAGTCAGGCAGAGGGATCAGGAAGGCAGACAACAGGATCAGGAACAGGATCAGGTTCAGGATACAGGGGCTCATGGGCACAATACACCAAGGCCCTGATCACAGGCCTGGTCCTGCTTAAATACACCTCCTGCAATCAGCCTCAGGTGATGGCCCAATTGCAGAAGTGAGATTCTGGCTGCTGAGAGCACCCACTGGCCAGCCTTGGTACTGCAGCCCACAAGGCAGGTGAGTCCCACCACCATTGGCAAGTCCATTCCTGACACATGTTGAGCGTGTGTCGCCTAATGTTCTTGTCAGTATTGTGTGTTTTTTACATGCGTTGTGCTGTGGCCAGAGTGGATTACTTCTCTGGCACATTATTTAGTCTGAGTTTACTCTGTGGTAAAAGCGGATGCCCGTGTCAGGGCAGGGCTGTGGAACGGACAGGTAGGCCTAGTGGCAGGGTAATGCACTGGCTGACGACAACCACCACCAACAGACCGAAGTCCCTCAGGGCGCGGAGTCTAAGTCCCAGGCTGCCCTTCACCAGGGCCCCTGATGGTGGGGATGGACTTGACGCAGCCAGGAACCAGGTCGCGGCCCCCGAGACACCCCGGCTGCGGTAATGGCCGCCGCCAATGGCGTGTAGCTGGTGAGAATGACAATAGCGTAGTCAGGCAAGCTGGGTCAACAACAACGGGACAAAACAGTACAGAACAGTAGACAGAGAATCACAGGTCACAGGCCGGGTTCAGCAACGGAAGGTCAGATCGAAGGAAAACACAGAGAATGGTCTAGTCACAAGCCGAGTCAAATACCAGAAGAGTCACGAGCATATACACAGAGCTGTAGCAAGACCAAGACACAAGACACAAGTGCAAAGAGCATGTGCGGATCACAGGCTTATATGTACTCAGCCACACCCCTCTGGGGGATGGACCTCAGAGACCTGAAGGCATAAAAGCTTCCCACCATGCTCAGCATAAATCCAAGATGGATGCCAGCACATGGAGTAACATAACCTCTGGGAAAAGGTAGGACCTTGACAGCCCGGTTGGGATCTATCTATCTATATATTTGTCTGTCTATTTTTCTATGGATCAAGGATAAAAGGGGTGATTGGCTGTAAAGCTGATACTCCGGGAAAAAAAGGTCCTGCTGTCTATCCTCCGTAAAGGGGTATACTGTCTTCCCCGTTTTACAATTGAGACTGGGCACGCCAATGGGACAGCAGTGCAGAGTTCCAACTCTTCATTTCCGAACTCTAAGAAGCGATCTACCTCTTTACACAGCGATAGACCTAGGAGAGGGATCAGCCAAGAGGGATCAGCCACTAAGAGATGTACTTGCGAACAGTATAGAAGCTTACTCTGAAGCTTACTCTGTGGTAAAAGCAGGGGTGTATTTACCACAAGGCAAACAAGGCATGTGCCTAGGGCAGCATTTTCAGGGGGGCAGCAGAGTTTTTCAGGGGGGCACTGCTGCCCCCCAAAAGAGGGGATGGAAGAAGGGACACATGCAGCATGGGGACCAGGTGAGATCTGAGAGAGGCTGCTTGATGATTAATGCAGAGTCTGACTCTTCCTGGGGATGTCTGGAGCTGTGAAGATAAGTGTCTTTTCTCTCACCGGGGTGGGGGGAGGTTGCCACTGTATGGGGGGCGATGGTAGTGGAAGGCTCTCTTGGGGGGGGGGGTGTTGGTCGGTGTCAGGGTCTCTCCGTGGGGGGGGATTTTTGTGTTGCCTAGGGCAGCACGAACCCTAAATACAGCACTGGGTAAAAGCGGATGCCCGGTTGGGATCTATCTATCTATACAGTTGCAAGAAAAAGTATGTAAACCCCTTGGGATTACGTGGAGTTTTGCATGAATTGGGCATAAAATGTGCTCTGAACGTCATCTAAGTCACAACAATAGAAAAACACAGTCTGCTGAACATAATACTACACAAACATTAGATGTTGCCATGGTTTAATTGCACATAACATGTAAACATTCACAGTGCAGGGAGGAAAAAGTATGTGAGGCCCTAGCTTAATGACTTCTCCCAGAGCTAATTGGAGCCAGGAGTGAGCCAACCTTGACTCCAATCAGTGTGATGATATTGGATATGATGCTGACAGCTGTCCTGCTCTTAAAAAAAACACACCTGTTTTGGGTTTACTGGTTTCAAGAAGCACTGTCTGATGTGAACCATGCCTCGCAGAAAAGAGCTCTCAGAAGACCTACGATCAAGAATTGTTGACTTGCATGAAGCTGGAAAGGGTTACAAAAGTATCTCCAAAAGCCTTGATGTTCATGTGTCCACTGTAAGACAGACTGTCTACAAATGGAGAAAGTTTAGCACTGTTGCTACTCTCCCTAGGCATGGTCGTCCTGTAAAAATGACTGCAAGAGCACAGCGCAGAATGCTGCATGAGGTAAAGAAGAATCCCAGAGTGTCAGCTAAAGACCTACAGAAATCTCTGGCACATGCTAACATTTTTGTTGACACATCTACAATAAGGAAAACATTAAACAAGAATGGAGTACATGGGAGGACACCACGGAGGAAGCCATTGCTGTCCAAAAAGAATATTGCAGCACGTTTGAAGTTTGTAAAAGAGCACCTGGATGTTCCACAGCACTACTGGCAAAATATACTGTGGACAGATGAAACCAAGATTGAATTGTTTGGGAAAAACACACAACACTATGTGTGGAGAAAAAAAGGCACAGCACACCAACATCAAAACCTCATCCCCACTCTAAAACATGGCGGAGTCAGAGTCCTGACCTCAACCCGATTGAAATGCTGTGGCATGACCTTAAGAGAGCGATTCACACCAGACATCCCAAGAATATTGCTACACTGAAACAGTTTTGTGAAGAGGAGTGGTCCAAAATTACTCCAGATCGTTGTGCAGGTCTGATCTGCAACTACAGGAAACGTTTGGTTGAGGTTATTGCTGCCAAAGGAGGGTCAACCAGTTATTAAGTCCAAAGGTTCACATAATTTTTCCTCCCTGCACTGTGAATGTTTACATGTTATGTGCAATTAAACCATGGCAACATCTAATGTTTGTGTAGTATTATGTTCAGCAGACTGTGTTCTTTTATTGTTGTGACTTAGATGACGTTCAGAGCACATTTTATGCCCAATTCATGCAAAACTCCACGTAATCCCAAGGGGTTCACATACTTTTTCTTGCAACTGTATATTTGTCTATTTTTCTATGGATCAAGGATAAAAGGGCTGATTGGCTGTAAAGCTGATACTCCGGGCAAAAAGGTCCTACTGTCTATCCTCAAGGACCTTTAGAGGCAATATATTGTTAAAAAGTGATTGACACCTTTATGGCAAGTAGAAACAGTGTCACAAATACCATCTATAAAAGAGAAACTAAAGCATACAATTTGTGGCTGTCTAGGAACAACAAGGGACCTTGTAACATAATGAACTCAGTCCTGGATTTCCTATCACAGGGAGCAGACAAGCATCTTTCAGCAAATACATTAAGAGTGCAGGTAGCTACCCTTTCTACTTATAAGGATTTTTGTTTAACTGATAATCCATTAGTAAAAACATTTTCCAAATCCCTCCCCTGAAGCCGTACTTCACAGTGGGATCTAGCAGTAGCAATCCCTTTTCAAACCTATTAGTCAATGTTCAGACAGGAATATTATTCTAAAAAATGTAATGTTATTTGCCCTATCCTCTGCCAGGAGAGTAAATGAGATTCAGGATTTTTCAGCCCCTTTCTTCTGGGTATTTCCGGATAGAATTGTATTTGGAGTAGACCCTGGGTTTATTCCTAAAGTAGCTACCCCATTTCACAGAATACAGAATACTATTATCATCCCATCTTTCTGCTATAATCCAGTGAATAAAAAGGGGACAGCCTTCCACTCAGTGCTGGGACAAGGTCATGGAAAAAGATGCCAAATGGCGCACCCCATTCTCCCCAAAATGTATGAGCATTATGTGTCAGCAAAAATCCCCTCCCTCCATTCCAAAAAAATTTAAGTACTCAAGTTCACACTTACCCCCAAGAATAAACTCCCCTTGCAAGCCAAAATTCTCCCCAAACAGAATCATGTATATAAACGTGATTCTGCACTTCCTGGTCACCAGCGTGGCGCTTCTGCTGTAAATGGTCACAGCAGAAGCTGATCAGTGGGTGCTGGCCAATGGATTACCGCTGACAGCCACTGATCATCTAGAAGACTGACAGAACACAGATGTTTACATACCTATGTAAACAAGGCGGAGCTGTGTCCTATCAGCGGCAATAAGCTGGATTCTCTCTCACATTACCTAGTGAAAACAGCTTACACAGGAGACATTGCCCATAGCCAGGCACACAGTTAACCCCTTGATCACCCTCGATGTGTAACCCCTTCCCAGCCAGTGTCATTAGTACAGTGTCGGTGCATTTTTTTAGTACTGATCACTGTATTAGTGTCACTGGTTCCCACAAAGTGCCAGTTAGTGTCCGATTATATCACAGTCCTGCTATAAGTTGCTGATCGCTGTCATTACTAGTATAAAAAAATACAAATTCCAATATATATACCATAATTTTTAGCGCAAACCAATTAATATATGGCTATTGGGATTTTCTTTAGCAAAAATACGCATATTGGCCTAAATTTATGAAGCAATTTGGTTTTTTATTTTTTTTTTATTGGATGTTTTATAGCAGAAATGACTTCTCTGCCTGGCTACCCTTCTTTCTCTCTTCTAAAATCCCCACAATCATTCTCGGCGATGCAAACATCCCTTTTAATGCTAACACTCCTGCTACTTCTAAACTTCTTAATCTAGCCTTCTCTTTTGGCCTGAAGCAGTGGATAGAGGATTCTACACACTCCAATGGCAACACCCTTGACCTTGTATTCTCCTATCTATGCACTCTGTGCAACCTCTCCAACAACCCTCTCTCGCTCTCTCATCACCACCTTATTAGCTTCATTCTCTCCCTGTCTCCCACCTCCTCTCCCTCCGACCACCTAACAGTTACCCATAGAAACCTTCACCACCTCAACCCTTCTCTTCTCTGCTACTGACTACCTCTATGACAAAATATAATCTCTGTCCTGCACATATCTAGCTACTTTTGCCTACAACAGTTCACTGTCATCCTCCCTAGACAAGCTTACCCCCCTCACTACATATACATTCAGGCCCCGACCCCTACAACCTTGGCAAACAGATGACACAAGAGGTCTGCCGTAAGACTAAGTCTCAGAAAGACTTCAACCAATATAAATCTGCCCTCCAGAAATACTATTCCTGCCTCCACACTGCCAAGTAGACTTATTTCATTACTCTCATTAACACCATCTCATCTGATCCCTGGCAACTCTTCTCTACCTTCAACTCTCTTCTTCATCCTCCACTGCCTCCACCCACTAACTCACTCACTGCCCATTAGATCGCCAATCATTTCAAAAAGAAAATTGATACAATTCATGAGGAGATCTCCGACGCGCAGATACCTCCCCTACCTAAGACTCCACATCCACAGGGACAATCTCTACTTCCCGCATTCAACCCCACTACTATAGACGAGGTTGCTAAACTTTTTTTAATGCCCACCTAACCACATGCCCCACGGACCTTGTTCCATCGCAAATGCTACGCTCACCCTCTGGCTCTATCCTACGCTCTCTAACTCACATCTTCAATCTCTCCCTCTCTTTCGGCATCTTCCCCAATTCTCTAAAACATGCACTAGTCACCCCCATACTTACAAATCCCTCATTAGACCCCACCAATCTTAACAAACTACAACCCATCTCTTTACACCCCTCCTTGAACGCCTGGTCTACAACCAGCTGAGCGAACACCTCACTGAGAATAACCTTCTTGATCCCCTTCAGTTTGTATTTCGCTCTCAGCACTCCAGTGAAACTGCTCTCCTCAAATTTACAAACAATCTACTAATGGATAAAACCAATGGACACTATTCTTTATTCCTACTCCTGGATATCTCTGCTGCCTTTGACACAGTGGACCACTCCCTCCTCCTCAAAAAACTCTACTCCTTTGGTCTCCGTTACTGTGCTGTTTGTTGGTTCTCATCCTACCAATCCTACCGCACCTTCAGTGTCACTTACAATTCTACTTCCTCTTTTCCTCTTCCTTTCTCTGTTGGGGTTCCCCAAGGTTCTGTTCTGGGACCCCTCCTATTCTCAATCTACGCCTCTTCTCTGGGTCAATTGATTGCCTCCCATGGCTTTCAGTACCATTTCTATGTTGATGACACTCAAATCTATCTCTCTACCCCTCAGCTCACTCCATCAGACTCCTCACGCAACACTAATCTAACAGACATTTCAGCCTGAATGTCCCACCACTTCCTGAAAATCAAGCTATCCAAAATGGAGCTCATAATATTTCCTCCCCTTCCACTGAATTCTCTGTCAAAATCATCAACCCATCCCAGCATGCCAAGGTGCTAGGGGTAATTCTGGGCTCTGAACTATCCTTTCAGCCCCACATGCAATCACTGTCCAAAGTTTGCCACCTCAAACTCCACAACATTTCTAAGATACGCCCCTTCCTAACCAATGACACCACAAAGCTTCTAATTCACTCCCTGGGGTTCTCCCACCTTGACTACCGCAACTCCCTCCTCACTGGCTTAACTTTGCATAGGCTATTCCCCCTCCAGTCCATCATGAATGCTGCTGCCAGACA
Organism: Staurois parvus; assembly: GCF_062004578.1. NCBI lineage: Eukaryota > Metazoa > Chordata > Amphibia > Anura > Ranidae > Staurois > Staurois parvus. The sequence continues at coordinate 660,728 of NW_028318451.1, read as the reverse complement.
CATCCACCTTACCATCCATACAGTGTCTGCGATTTAAAACATAAAAAAAGGTTGGGGAGTTGTTTCCCTGTTCTGTGGTTAAGGAAGCCCACTGAAATGAATGGCTATATGCAGCAGCAGATGTGAACCTTCACTTTAGGGTGCTCACGTCCACACAAACAAACCTCCTCTTTGCTCACCTCCATACCCTGAACTCCCCCTCTCTGCTCAATTCCACACAACCCTCTCTGCTCACCTCTATACCCCAACCCCCTCTCTTTACTTCTGTACCCCAAACCCCCCTTTTCTGCTCACTTCCACACACCCCGCTCTGCTCATCTCCATACCTCAACCGCTCACATGCTCACCTCTGTACTCCAAAACCCTCTGCCTGCTCACCTCTGTACCCTAAACCCACTTATGCTTTCCTCTGTGCCCCCAAACCCCCATCTGCTCACCTCTGTACCCCCAAAACCCCTTGTCTACTCACCCCAACCCCCCATGTGCACCTCTGTACCCTAAACCCCCATCTCTGTTCACCTCTGTACCCCAAACCCCCCTAGCCTCACCTCTGTACCCCAACTCTCCCTCTGTTCATCTCCATACCCCATGTTCACCTCTGTACCCCAAACCCCATGTTCACCTCTGTACCCCAAACCCCCCTCTCTGCTTACTTCTGTACCCCAAATTCTCCTATGCCCCCCTCTGCACCCCAAAACCTCCTGCATGCTTACTTCTGTACCCCAAACCCTTCTGTGCTCACCTCTGTACCCTAAAACCCCGTCTGTTTGCATCTGTATTTCAACACCCCCTTCCCATGCCCTGTTTTTCTCTCACCAGAGCCCCAGGACAGGGCCATTCTTTCATTACAATCCACAAGACTCTGGGCGGTGCTTGCCAAGTGGAGTGAGTGTTGCCAGGTTAATGACAGGGAACATATGGTTGGTGCTGCCAGGTAAAGCTCTGCATCGGCCTCCGGTTGCAGAGTAGGAATGTAGTATGATGAGCTCAGGATGCTGCCTCCCCTTTACACTGTTCTTCATTGCACTGTCCTGAGGTCCTGCTGTGCCAATGTACATTTGGTGGAGCAGAAGCTCAGTCAGATTCAGCAGTGTTTCTCAACCAGGATGCCGCAGCACCCCTGAAGACCTTAGGCAGCACCTTAATTGAAAAAGGTTGATTACTGCACAGTTAGATATGGGGAAGATGTCTAAAGCCTTGATTCACACTAGTGCTGTTGTAGGATGATGCATTTTCATTGCAGTTTTGTAGTACAACACTGCCCTTTTTTATGTGTTTTCATGCTTTATCCTTTTTTTGTTAGAGGAGGAAGCTGGATGTTATATACAAAACTCTGCAAAACCACACTAAAATGCATGTACATGCAGTTTGGATGTGCTCCCATTGAAGTCTATGGGGCGAAAAACATGCTGCACTGTATAAAAAAATGCACTGCAGCTGTGCTGCATTTCTGTGAATGAGCACCATAGAAAACCATAGAAAATAAAGTACCGTATTTGCCGGCGTATAAGACGACTGGGCGTATAAGACGACCCCCCTACTTTTCCTGCTAAAATGTAGTGTTTGGGCTATACTCGCGTATAAGACTACCCCTCTTCCAGTGCACACCAGTGGGAGGAATAGTGCCCCATCATCGGTATCAGTGGGGGGAATAGTGCCCCATCATCGGTATCAGTGGGGGGAATAGTGCCCCATCATTGGTATCAGTGGGGGGAATAGTGTCCCATCATTAGTATCAGTGGGGGGAATGGTGCCCCATCATTGGTGTCAGTAGGAGGAATAGTGTCCCAACATTGGTGTCAGTGGGAGGAATGGTGTCCCATCATTGGTGTCAGTGGGGGGTGGAATAGTGCCCCATCGTTGGTGTCAGTGGGGGGGGGAATAGTGCCCCATCGTTGGTGTCAGTGGGGGGGAGGAATAGTGCCCCATCATTGGTGTCAGTGGGGGTGGAATAGTGCCCCATCATTGGTGTCAGTGGGGGGTGGAATAGTGCCCCATCGTTGGTGTCAGTGGGGGGGGGGGAATAGTGCCCCATCGTTGGTGTCAGTGGGGGGGAGGAATAGTGCCCCATCGTTGGTGTCAGTGGGAGGAATAGTGCCCCATCATAGGTATCAGCGGGAGGAATAGTGCCACATCATTGGTATCAGTGGGAGGAATAGTGCCCCATCATTGGTATCAGTGACACCAATGATGGGGCACTATTCCTCCCACTGACACTTGCTGACTCTGTTCTCGTATGGTGCTGCTGCAGCCAGCATATGTGGTTGCAGCAGCACCTCTACACTGACCACTTACCTGCTGGTCCTGCACTCGATTTTCGCGCGGCCGCTCGGCTCCACCCTCTCGCCGGTGATTGGCCGCCTGTGTGCCTTTCCTGAGCTACAGTTCTGGCGGCCAATCGCTGGTGAGGAGGCGGAGCCGAGCAGCCGCGCGAACTCCAGTGGCCGAACTGAAGGCGCAGCCGCGCTTCCTGGACCGGATCGTCGTGGGACCGGAACCAGGTAAGAAATAGCCCCTGCCCACCCCTGTACTTAGTGTCCCTTCCGTTAGGGGAAGGGGGGGGGCGGCGGCGGCACCGCGCCGCCCCCCTAAAAAGTGTCATGTCATGTTATACCGGCGTATAAGACGACCCCCGACTTTTGAGAAGATTTTTAAGGGGTAAAAAGTCGTCTTATACGCCGGCAAATACGGTAGTTTCCATTGTTGTGTAGTGCAGTCCAGTGCAACAGCCACTGAAGAAAATGCACTAGTGTGAACAGGGCTAAAACTGGGGTAATTGTCTTTTATATGTAGATACAGTTGGTTTCACTGGGAGCTCAAAGAATTGTGTTTTTTTCACTTTATTTAAGACTTGTAAAAATATAAATTTATCACCTGGTAGAATTATATCATCATCAATCTTTATTTACTGAATAGTGCCAGAGCAAATGACTAGTTAAGTGAAAATCATTGATGATTGCTTTAATGATATATAAACCTTTGTACTGTATATTTAATGCTTTTGCACATTTTATATATTATCTTTAACTTTTAATTATTTTGAATTGTAAGTGTGTTATGGATCACTAGCACTGTATTGAAAAATGTATGCAACCAAATGAAGTAACAGTTGATGTAAGATAATGTTTATTGTGCAAGTTGTGGGTTTTAAGTAGTTTGCAGGACAAACATGCTTTTGTGAGGAAGTCATTTTCAGTATCGTTAGGAGTAGATGATAACATGAGCCTTGGTTTGGAAGTAGAATGTGGATAGAAACTGCCCATGCTCAAAATTTACATTATATATAGTGGTCACCCAGGCATTTGGAAAGAAAGACAGGGTATTTTGGCAAGGAAAGAAACATTAAAGTATATGTGAACCCTTACCTTATAAAACATCCCAATCAGTTTAAAATAAAAATGAAAGGGAAAACATTTGTGTATACATATTAAAAAAAATTACAAATACTCTTTTTTCCCTTTTTTTTTTTACAAGTGACCCCATACCCTCTGGTCTCAGCTTCAGCAGGAACTCTGAGAGGTGGGGAAAGGGAAACAGCAGTACCCTAAACTTCCCAGTGGATGGCTATGCAGAGGGGGGCAAAAGCCTGGTCATTGGATTAGTTCCCAGCACTGCTAGAAAACTGACCATGCTGTGCTCGCCTAGTGTGGCCAGTTTTTATTAGAAAAGCAGACATATTGACAGGAACACCAAGGATTTAACACAAAGGAAGCAATACAAAGAGAACCGGATACGTTTTTATTCAAGTTCATTGTACAGCAGGGACAGATCTAGTATCAGCCTCTTTCAGTCCATGTGCAGAAGAGTGGAGAGGGAGAGCAAGAAGCATGCATGGACCCAATCAGTTGGTGTGCTGTGATAGAAGCATGCTGATTAACCACTTGCTCTCCAGAGGATTTACCCCCTGTCCTGGCCAGGCCATTTTTTGCGTTACTTTAAGTGACAATTGCGCGGTCATGCAACGCTGTACATAAATGCTGTACATAAATTACATTTATGTCATTTTTTTACCCACAAATAGAGCTTTATTTTGCTGGTATTTGATCACCTTTGAGTTTTTAATTTTTGACTATAAGCAAAAAAAGACCAGCAATTATGGAAAAAACCTGCAATATTTTAGACTTTTCGATATAAAACATATCTATTTAAAAATCAAATTTCTTCATAAAACTAGGCCAAAATGTATTCTGCTATATGTCTTTGCTCAAATAAATTCCCAATACATGTAAATTAATTGGTTTACATTAAAGTTATAGTGTCTACAAATGGCGGTATATACAGTGGAATTTTTCTTTTACAAAGAATTTTATTGCAGAATAGATAACATCAGAGAATCAACAGATGCACTGACTGACAGAAATAAAACATACAAATTTTCTGAAGAATAATACAGAATATGTACTGATGTAAAGACAAAAAAATAAACTTCGTACACAAGTGCCGTATCTAAAAAAGGAAAACAAAACAATAAGTTGCAAAAATGGTGAACATTTAGAGACCAATGGCATAATAAACTAAAAGAAAAAGTTGTCACTATATCTGTATACAGAAGGCGGGAAAGATGGAAAATGAAGCCACACTGAATGCATATTGATACGCTATTGTAAGCTCGAAAGAGTAGGGCCCTCTAATCCCTCGTGTGCTGTTTGTAGTTGCTGTACTGTTTCATGTATTGTCCCCCCCTCTATTGTACAGCGCTGAGAAAACCCTTTGGCGCTATATAAACTCGATGTAATAATAATAATAATATTCTGGGCTCCCGATGGAGTCCGGCATATGGATATAGTATTGCTGGTACGATACTCAAAGCAGAAATCACAATCAGCACAAATATCGTAAAGACAGACTAAACAGAAAGAAAGAGAGGAACGAAGAGAAAGGAGACAAAAAAAAAAAAAAGGGGGGCTCCAGAGGGACTGCGACGGGAAAAAAAAAAAAGGAAAATAAAGTATGTAAATCTTATAACGACAAGAGGGACTGGTCGAATCTCGACGGTTGGGCTACATCAAGCCAGGGATGCCAGGTCTGCAGAAACTTTTGTATGGGTGTCTAACAGTATAGCCGTCAGCTTTTCATTAACCATGATAAAGTTCATCTGATTTTTGACAGCCTCGAAGCTGAGGAGGGGAGTCTTTCAAGCCTTCGCGATCGTCAGCTTGGTAGCCATGAATAGATACGAAGCCAGCTGCCGTTCAGGACGAAGTAGGCCCACTAATGGTTTAAATAAGAGCGCTTCTTACGGGTTGCCCTTAATATCTGTGTGAAACACGGTGTGGAGAAGGGCATAAACCCTTATCCACAATCTGCAAACCTTGGGGCAAGTCCACCAAATATGGACCATGGTACCTATTTGTTGACAACCCCGAAAGCAAGTCAGGGAGTATGTGGGGATAAAACGAGCCAGACAAGCAGGCGTGTAATACCATCTATAAAGAAACTTATAGGCATTTTCTAGAATAACATTCCTAGAACATTTAGATAATGCTTGGGTCATGGTCCGCCAATCCTGCTGATCCAGAGTGCCCCCAAGTTCCGACTGCCATCACTGATGATAAGAACGGACCGGAGACGTTCTATAAGAAATAATGGAGGAGTAGACCAGAGAGATTAAGCCCGGAGCATGGGGTCTATGTCTGCATTGACTCTCAAAGGGGGTCAAACTGTAGGGTCCCGAATGCGTCTGTATTAATGTATTGATAAAGTGGCAGAGTTGAAGGTAGCCAAAATGCTCTCGCAGTGGGATATCATAAGAAAAGCGCAGGGTTCCAAAGGTGAGTATCCGAGTGGGAGAGAGCAAGGAATGTACATCATGGAACCCATGGGCTAGCCACCAAGCAAACTGTCCAGGATTGTCACAACCTGGGGAAAATAATGGATTATGTAGCAAACGTAGTAACGGCAGGTGGGTGGAAATGAGGCCAACGGAATATTTAATAGCATCCCAAAGACAAAGCGTAAGCGTCAGCGTCGGACTAAGGAATGAAGGGCAATGAGTAGGAGGAAGCCACGGCAAAGAAGAGAGTGGTATCGGGTGGGAATCCATCAAGTCTACAGTAGCCCACAAGGGAATATTGTGAGATGCATGGAGATGGGCTAAGGGGGCAATATTGGCCGCCAGATTGTAAGCCTGAAGATTTTGGACAGATAACCCACCCTCGGTTTTACGGGCAAATAAGATTTGTTTGCTAATTTTGGGTCGAGAGGAGCCCCAAATGAAAGACAGGAGTTTTCGCTGATGAATACGCAATATACAGTATGTGAGTTAACAGAAACTGGTAGAACTTGAAACACGTACAATAATTTTGGAAGATAAGTAATGCGGATCGCATTGCTTCTACCAAACCAAGAAAGTGGGTAGTGAGACCAGGAGGACAACATCTCTGTCAAATCACTAAAAAGAGCAGGGAAATTAGCCCGATAGAGTCCGTCATAAGTCGGAGTGAGCTTGATTCCTAAATACGGGAGGGCCGAAAGCGAGTATGAGCCAGATGTTGCAACTGTAAAATGCGTCTGATGGCATCTTCCGCTTGTCTGTGGGGGACGAAACCCACTTGGTCCTTCTTAATCAGACGAGAAAGGAAAGAATTCAAACGAGTGGCTAAGATCTTGGTTAGGATTTTTATGTCAGATACGCAATGCAAAGCAAAATTTCTGATATTTGAATATCACTATCCATCAGATCCTTATGAGCCTGAGTCAAAGTAGGCAAAGACAAATGGGACAAGAAGTCAGAGATAGACTGAGAATCAGCCCATGTGGGATCCGTATAAAGTCTGGCAAGTCGATGCCAGAATTCCTCCAACACCGCTACAGGATTACTTGTAAGAACATTCTGGCGAGTGCACAGAGAAATCGGTTTAGGGTGGTGCGTAAAAGAGCGCAATCTACGTGCTAACATGGAATCTGGTTTATTTGCTTTACTATACCATTTCTGGCACGTCCAACGCAAAGAACGCTCAGCCTCATCAGTCAAACAGAGATCCAGTTCCAAGTGGGCCTGATCTAATAACCTATGAACCGGGGTCGGTACCTGCTTAAATTGAGCCGACGTGGAAGCTAGTTTTGATTCAAGCTGACGCTGTTTATGTTGTCTATCCCTCTTCCGCTTCGAAGCTATCTGAATAATATGGTCCCTAAGAACAGCCTTGTAAGCCTCCCACAACGTCACCGAAGAAGAGACAGAACCCGAGTTTAACTGAAAATATTCTTGGGATTTGCGCAGTAGTTCCACCTGAATCTCCTTCAGCGAGAGCAGGGAGTCGTTCATAATCCAAGAGGAGTAGGGTGACTTACAGAGGAGAGATCGACAAACCACCAAAATGGGGTCATGATCAGACCACGGAACCGTGAGGATAGAGACGGAATGCACCAAAGGAAGATGTTTATGTAAAACAAAAGCATGGTCAATTCTAGAGTGAGAATGATGAGGATGAGAATAATAAGTATAGTCTTTCCCTCGGGGATGGAACTCACGCCATAGATCTACCATGTCATGGGTACGTAACGTAAGGTTAAAGGATTTAGCTGAAGCGGAAAAGTTAGAGTTCTCCGTGGGGTATTTATCCAGGGAAGGATTTAATACTAAATTGGAATCTCCTGCCATCAGAAGAGTACCCCGTTGATGGACTGCCAGGAGGGAGTAAATATGTGATAGAAAGGCTCCAGGGTTGACATTGGGAGCGTAATAGGTCAGTATTGTAACATCTATACCCTGAATCGTGCCCTGTAAAAAAAGATACCTGCCGTATACAGTGGAATTTTTATTTTTACTACTAATGTCTGTGATCAGCGACTGCGGCGGGCATTCTGATACTGGGTGGGAACTAACTGCCAATGACACTAATATTTATTTATTTATTTTATTTCAGGTACTTATATAGTGTTGTCAATTTACGCAGCGCTTTACATATATATTATACATTCACATCAGTCCCTACCCTCAAGGGGTGCACAATCTAAGGTCCCTAACTCACATTCATACATACATATACTAGGGCCAATTTAGGCAGGATCCAATTCACCTACCAGCATGTCTCTGGAGTGTTGTAGGAAACCGGAGTTCCCGGAGGAAAACCACACAGGCACAGGGAGAACATGCAAACTCCAGGCAGGTGGTGCCGTGGCTGGGATTCGAACCAACAACCCTAGTACTGTCAGGTGCCAGTGTTAACCATGTAGCCACTGCGCTGCCCAATACAGTGATCAGTGCTAATAAAAAGCACTGACACTGTACTAATGACACTGGGCGGGAAGGGGTTAACATCTGGGGCGATCAAAGGTGTGTGCGGTTTTACATAATGTGCTTTATGTGTTTTACTAGGTAAACATGCTGCTGTGTATTTCCCTGCAGAGAAATACACAGCAGCATGTGCTTGCTGGCAGGAGAGAGACCTGTGTTGTTTACACACAGGTCTTTCCCCTGTCCGTTTTACTCGGCGATCGGGGAATCTCCAGCTGGGAACTGGCGATTGACATCCGTAGCCGTCAATGGCACGTGCACGTCCCCTAGCTGGAAATACAAATCACGTTAATACATACATGATTTTGCGCAGCCCTGCCGCAGTACTTCTACTATAGGGCAGTGGGCAAGCAGCAAAAGTAGAATAATATAGATGGGATCATCACTGTACTGCTTCTGCTTAACTATCGAGCAACAGGCTGGAGTTGGGCTCAAGATCATGTCGACTAGCAATGGCATGAATGATTTTGGCAGTCATTCAAGCAGGGACACTAAGGACATCTTGTGGTGGATGGCTCTGGATTGAAAATGAGTAGTGAAGCAAAAAGCTGCTTATTCTATTCAAGGAGGTCTCAGAAGGACTCTTACTAGCTGGGATGGACGTGGAATCTTTGTACACGTCCATTCCCCATAAATGGGGGATCATAGCAGTGGCCCACTTCCTTGAATTGCATTATCCAGAAATTAATAGTAGAAAAAACACAAATGTTCACAAGTGCAGATCGAACGAAATTCTATGAAATCCGTAAATTCATTAATTGTTCTAGTAGTAAAGTTGTATATATGATAGAGTGCTGCGTAAAAAACTTTACATAGGCAAAACTAAAAGACAATTACGAATTCGCATAGGTGAACATTTGAGAGACATAAAGAATAAATCTAAAACCAGTGAAAAGGGACAGGAAAATCCATTGGCTCAGCATTTCAGGGAAGTACATAATGAACTAAAAGAGGATCTAAAGTGAAAGAGATCTTTGCCCTTAACATATCTTCGAGAAGAGGAGACTGATGAACTCTTACTCCAAAAAGAAAAGTTCTGGATTTATACATTAGAAACCTTAATTCCAAAAGGTTTAAATATAGAACTCAATTTCAAGGTCTTTCTTGATTAAAATAATTATTTGACATTCTGTATATATATGTGTAAAAAATATTAAGTTATGATTCTGAACAATGTTTTTCATACATTACTTTGAAATGCCTTTTTTGTTGTGCCTGGATCCGTTTGCTGTTTTTACAATACATTTACAATGCAACCTAGTTCTTTTTAATCAGTTTAATACACTGTAATGATGACATAACACTAGGGGGTGCTGTTCTATGGCCGTAATTGAAACTAAGGTATCTAAGCAGCTGGAAACTGACCCCTCCCTGTTCTGAAGAAGTCCGCAAGGATTGGTGGACGAAACGCGTCAACGCAATGACGTTATTACACTCAGAAATTGTGCTCCACGAGGTCTATGCATTAGACATGTGAGGACAGTCTTATGACACCAGGGCAGCTCAATCAACCCCGGAAGAATCTTCCATTAGCTGGCAACACGACTACACACTGTGTGTAGTGGCATGGACAGTGCATAACTATTGGAATGGATCAAATGCCAATTACATGGTTTACTGAGCCATTATACAAGGAAGGACCCAAGAGAGGCTGAACTGCTAGTAATCCCTGTCGGATGGTAGTAGTAAGTGTGAGAAACATATACATACGATCTATATGTCATCTTATTCACACTCTACCAATTTAATTCCTCTCCTATTACTGATATGGTCTTCCTATCTGCTAACATCGGCTCTTGACATCATATCCACTGCATGCACGAATGGTCGGAGTGGAACTGTAGCTTCACTATCATATTAGGCAATTACCTGGATTAAAAAAAATTCAATTCTGACCATAGAACTTTGCCTTCATGCTATATTTTGATGAATTTTCATAATGCTGTATAACCAGCTAAGACTCAAAATCTTTACAGCTGCTACATCTATACTTTAAACCCCTATCTTGGTTCATATATGATTGATGGACTCATACTGTGCTTTGATCTATATAGAAAACACAAATCACTGAGCATACTCTTTACCATATGATGTTTATTTTTTTTAAGGGGATTTTGGTTATTGCCCAATGGTGTTCCATAATTAGGAACATTTAGCGTAAGCTACCATATCACACTTATGTCTTAATAGACATTACTGGTGCTTTACAATCTGGATTGTTTTGTTTTAATGGTGTTTTTAGGTGATTATGTTAGGTTATTCACTGAAGATATCACCTGTTTTTATCATGATATCAATAAAATAATGTTTTTATATGTGAAGCTACTCTGATTGGGTGTGTTATTACCTACTCTGGTAGTCTGCTATCTGCAGCTGCTTTTTGTTTCTTTATGCTATTTTTAGGTTAAAACCCACACTCACAATTTTGGTGAGTCTGAGAGCTTTTTATAAGGTTACTCCGCCTCGTTATGAAGGCACCTATCCATGTATATCATAATTGTAGTACACGCCTATAATTGCAGTGTTGTCTTGTTGTTTTAATATATGGGTAGTAAATGTTGTGTACGTGCACAATTAACAATACTGACAGAAATATCAGTATGTTTGTTTAACAAATTTAAAAGTAATGAGAATTGCCCATTACATACAAGTATTAATGCAAACTGGTCTAAATCAGAGCCTAAAAACAGTACATTTCCAAGCATGCAGTTACTGGGGAGTCCAGGCACACTGAAAATGAAACTGAGAAAGTAAAATCTTCCTTAGCTAATAAATATCAGGAACAGGATATAAGACACTAGCCAGATGGTATTGAGTCCATATGTCCTTCACAAAATGGACTGCAACATCCCAGACACCTGCTGGCATTGTGCTGCAGAAGTAGGTACAATAGCTCATATATTCTGGTTTTGCCACAAACTCAGTCCCTTCTGGGTGTACGTGACAGCCACCATCAAACATCTGACTTTAGTTGACTTAAGTAGGAACCCAGCAGCTTGTAAATAAACCAAAAATGATTCTGCGCTACTCAACATATAGTGAAAAGCCAATAACCCAAAGTTTTAACCATCAATTCCAAATCAAAACCTCTCACCAAATACCAAAAGACATGAAGAAATAAAACAAATGATAAAAAACAATGGTAAGATAATAAACACCTGGCAGAGCAACTTCCCCTAATGTGATAATGTGCACTGATGAATCATATGATAATACCATAAAGTGAAAAATTGCAATCAATTAGAATATTATATACAAAACAACTAATGGACAAACGGTAAAAAAAAAAAAAATAAAATATACACCCGACAGAGCACCTCTCCTTGGATAAATGGAGAATGATATAAACAGTAATCAATGTGAAAAGAATAGGAATACACAATCAGAATAATAAACACCTGGCTGAGAATTCTACATGACAAATAGCAAAAAGGGCGTGCAAAATATGTGCAAAAAAATCACAATATGGAGAATAGTCCCAATAGAGTCTACTGTACAAAAGACACGCTTCAATAAACAATAAGTTGACCGGTGACCACCACTTGTGCTTCTTCACCTGCCAGTGTGGCAAACAGTATAGGGATGGGTATACCAAGAAATTACGTCACGACACTTCTGCCCTATGCGTTGTGTTACAAATCACATGACTTCCTCAGGGATTTGTTTGGATTCCTCAATATTTACTAGGTTTTTGGGTACACAATTAAGTGCTTGCTGCAACTCACCTAGTTTAGTGAGTTACTGGTAGCACTGGAGGTTTCTTTTCCATATTTACCCAGCAGCTTGCCTGTTTCATCTAATGGAGAAACCCATCCAGAACTACAAGGCTTCTCTTACTATTCACTTGGTGAATGTGGCTAAAGCTTGAATTCTGGTTCTGTGGAAACAGTCGCACCCAACTAGATCACAATGGTATTCCAAAGTTAATGATCTTCTTCATATGGAAGACGTAACAGCTAAACTGCACAACACTGAGGAAGCATTTTGAGAAAAGTGGAGGCCCTGGAAATATTTTATAATGTAACCAACAGTGCCAAGGGGCACCCTATATAAGCAGCTAAAACAAACCTATCCCCCTGGGCAGGTACATATAATGTTTTTGTGCTCAATAATTAAGACAGCCCTGGAGATACTTCACCTGCACCGATAATTATCTACAGATAATGTCTCAATCTGACTCTGAGCTATCTTAAGCATGCAGTGTGCATATGTATTTGTCGAAACTGTGTTGCAGACGCCACTGGAGAGTGTCCCCCCCCCCTTTTTTTTTCCTTCCTCCTTCTTTCTTCTCCCCTACTCCCCACTATCCCTTACAATGCCCATAATACAACAATTTACCTACTTGGACATGGCTGCCATTTTGTTATATCTGGTAACTGGTCACTTAACTTCCAGGTACTTCCCCCAGAAAGTAAGCTCTAGCAACCACATACATGTCAGCTATCAAGTTGTGTATTGTGTAAAAATGTATATCTTCTTACACGTTCCCTTTTTTCTCACTCAAGTTGTTATGTTTCTTGGCTTTATGAAATGCAATTCTTATGTTCATAGTTTTTGTGAATATCGAAGAATTTTTTTCCGACTGATGGAAGGTGCAACATTTGGGTTTTTTTTATTTATAGATAACACTATATTACCAAAAGTATTGGGACACCCCTCCCAATTCTATGGCCGAGCAGCTGCATCCAAGCCTTTCATCACCAAGTGCAACGCAAAGTGTTGGATGCAGTGGTGTAAAGCACTGCACCACTGGACTCTAGAGCAGTGGAGATGTGTTCTCTAGAGTGATGAACCACACTTCTCTGTCTGGCAATCCAGTGGACATGTCTGGGTTTGGCAGTTGCCAGAACGGTACTTGCCTGATTGCATTGTGCCAAGTGTAGTTTGGTGGAGGGGGGATTATAGTGTGGAGTTGTTTTCAGGGGTTGGGCTTGGCCTCTTAATTCCAGTGAAGGGAATTCTTTAGGCATCAGCATACCAAGACATTTTGGACAATTTGCTCCTTACTTTGTGGGAACAGTTTGAGGATGGCCCCTTCCTGTTCCAACATGACACCAGTGCACACAGCAAGGTCCATAAAGACATGTATGAGCGTGTTTGAGGTGGAGGAACTTAACTGACCTGCACAGAGTCCTAACCTCAACCCGAGAGAACATCATTGGGATGAATTAAAGCGGAGACTGTGAGCCAGACCTTCTTATTCGACATCAGTGCCTGGCCTCACAAATGCGCTTCTAGAAGAATGGTCAAACATTCCCATAGACACACTCCTAAACCTTGTGGACAGCCTTCCCAGAAGAGTTGAAGCTGTTATAGGGCCAACTCAATATTGAACCCTATGGACTAAGACAAGGGTGCCAGGATGCCATTAAAGTTCATGTGCAATTTAAAGGCAGGCGTCTCAATACTTTTGTCAATATAGTGTATATCAAATATTTTTGGACTGTTGAAATCTGGTTAGACTGAAGCCATCTGGATACGGCTGAAGGTAGCCTGGAATGCCAGCAGAGCAAGATTACACCCTAGGGCGTGTGTAACAAAGATTGCATACCAGACCTAGAAGAGAATTCACGCAGCCCCTAGCGGTGGGGCATGGAGAAGAGAAAGCCTCAACTCAGATTCCCTGGTGATGCGGAGATTAAAATGACTGATTTACTGGCCTGCAATAAGATCAAATGAGCCAGATGTGGACTGGAATGTTGACCTGGATCAAGGCATTTGCTCACGGGGCACCGATGCCACCTAGTAGAGGACAGCAGCATACTTACTGGAGGTTGTTCGGAGTAATGCCATACTTCCTGGTGTTTAGGAAGGACAGACCATTATTGCTTACGGAGTGCAGCTCATTGGACAGAGGACTACACAGGGCGGGCAGAGGGTGGTTGTGTTTGTGAGTGCTTTAAAAATGTGATGTCCAGCGATTTAACGGTCTCTTTCTTCCTTGAGCTCAGCCACGATACAGAACATAGAGAACAGACTTATGTAACTTCTTTTATTTCTATATGCTCTATAATATTCTTTTAGATTTCTGTTCGTTTTCTACTTTCTTCTTAAATAAATAAGACCTTTGCTGCTTTGAGCATTGTGGGTTTTTTTTAGCTAGTAATGTTATTATGTTATCAGTATTAATATTATCAGAGCTTTGCTAGACTAGCTAATTACAGGAACAGACAAGATTGTACATATTTATAATTTAAGTAGGGGGGGGAAGTCAAAACCACAGCCAATTTACTTCACTGACCTTTTACTCTGGATGTCAATGTAGAGTGGGGATCGAAAGTTTGGGCACCCCAGCTAAAAATTTGTATTAATGTGCATAAAGAAGCCAAGGAAAGATGGAATAATCTCCAAAAGGCATCAAATTACAGATTAGACATTCTTATAATATGTCAACAAAAGTTAGATTTTATTTCCATCATTTACACTTTCAAAATAACAGAAAACAAAAAAATGGCGTCTGCAAAAGTTTGGGCACCCTGCACAGTTAATATCTTGTACTGCCCCCAAGTATCACAGCTTGTAAACGCTTTTTGTAGCCAACCAAGAGTCTTTCAATTCTTGTTTGAGGTATCTTTGCCCATTCTTCCAAAGTCTTCCAGTTCTTTCCAGTTCTTTGAGATTTCTGGGCTGTCTGTCACGCACTGCTCTTTTAAGGTCTATCCATAGATTTTCAATTATATTGAGGTCAGGAGATTGTGAAGGCCATGGCAAAACCTTCAGTTTACGCCTCTTGATGTAATCCCCCGTGGATTTCGAGGTGTGTTTAGGATCATTATCCATTTGTAGAAGCCATCCTCTCTTTAACTTCAGCTTTTTCACAGATGGCATCAAGTTACCATCCAAAATTTGCTGAAATTTTATTGAATCCATTTTTCCTTCTACTCGTGAGATGTTCCCTGTGCCACTGGCTGCAACACAACCCCAAAGCATGATTGATCCAACCCCATGCTCAACAGTTGGACAGAGGTTCTTTTCATTAAATTCTGTGCCCCTTCTTCTCCAAACGTACTTTTGCTCATTCCGGCCAAAAAGTTCAATTTTAACCTCATTGGTCCACAGAACTTGTTTCCAAAATGCATCAGGCTTGTCTATATGTTCATTTGCAAAGTTCAAACAATGATTTTTGTGGTGAGGACGTAGAAGAGGTTTTCTTCTGATGACTCTTCCATGAAGACCATATTTGTACAAGTATCTCTTTATAGTGGAATAGTGTACCACAACTCCAGTGTCTGCCAGATCTTTCTGGAGGGATCGTGCAGTCGAACGTGGGTTTTGAATTGTTTTTCTCACAATCCTGTGAGCTGTTCTGTCTGATATTTTTCTTGGTCTTCCAGATCTTGCTTTAACTTCCACTGTTCCTGATGACTGCCATTTCTTAATTACATTCCGAACAGAGGATATTGACATCTGAAAACGCTTTGCTATCTTCTTATAGCCTTCTCTAGCTTTGTGAGCGTCAACTATTTTCAGTTTCAGTTTTCTAGACAACTGCTTAGAAGAACCTATGGTGCTGATTGTTGGGGCAAGGTCAGAGGAGTCTGGGCATTTAAAACCTTTGAGATTGACATAACCTGGTCTTCCCAGACGATGATTGAGAACAATCCATGACACTGGCAGGTCTCAGCTTGGCAAAGGGGGCAGTGCATGCTATAAATTCTGCAGGGTGCCCAAACTTTTGCAGACGCCATTTTTTTTGTTTTCTGCTATTTTGAAAGTGTAAATGATGGAAATAAAATCTAACTTTTGTTGACATATTATAGGAAAGTCTAATCTGTAATTTGATGCCTTTTGGAGATTTTTCCATCTTTCCTTGGCTTCTTTATGCACATTAATACAAATTTTTAGCTGGGGTGCCCAAACTTTCGATCCCCACTGTAAGCATTGAAAGTCATTTCCTGAAAGAAGATTTTTCACACAAATAAAGCATTAAAAAGAAACTGAGAAAGTAAAGAACTTAGCTGAGAAGTCCAGATGACAAAATCAGTGATTTACATTATAAGTAATCTGAACATTAGGAATTGTAATATCAAGGGGAAAATAAATAAGTTTATGAACATTTTTCAGGACTTAGGGAAGCTATTTCGTAGCGCCTGCAAACTGCTTGGCAGCTACACCTACTGCAACAGAATAAGAGAGGACAGGATTGACAAGATGACAGCATGAAAAATGTGTAAACCATAAGAGGTGTCCAATTCTAGGCCATGAAGATAGAAGCAGAGATTTTAGTAAACTGTGTTCAAAGGGAAATATGCATGCTACTTAAATGTGTCCATCATTATTTGACACTATCCTCTTAGGAGTTGCTGAGTTTTGGGTACCCTTAAGCTATGCATGGCCAGGCAACATGCATCCTCCACACCTTGCACACTAGAGTGAAAAAACGGTCCTTGAGTTTGGTTTTGTGACCTTATTAAGGGGTTAAGAACTTGGATGGGGTCTAGGGGTATATGGGATGCCCCTGGCACTGCACAACGTGAGGACAACACCTTAGCAACCATGTACAAAATGCGGATAGTGGGATGATTCTTCCTCTTTAGCCAGCTGCCTAAAGGGTATCCCTGGGGGCCCAAAAGCTGCCAATTTAGCACAAGCAATCCCGGATGAGACGCTAGTCGGGTCTTTCACCTGACCACAAAAGCCTCTGCCTTTTCCTGGCAGCTTAGTGGGTTGATGGCTGCCTTCAGACCGTTCGCTGACCTGGCTCCTTCTCTGCTGCTCAGAATGTCCTCCCCAGGAGATGGTGTAACAGTGAAGGTCCTCTTTTCCAGAAGCTGCCTGTAGGTAGGCCCTCTCCATGGGGCCCCCTCCCAGGCTCTACACTCCAGTGTTCCTCACTTCATCTACCACCCAACACTGTCTACTGCCCTCCCAGAGCCCATATTTGAGGGTTGCTTTGGTCACCATGCCCAGCCTCCTGCCAGGGGATTGCCCAAGGTCCCTCAAACATGCAGATCTATGCCTCCTCCCCTTCCCTAGAAAGCGCCCAGGTTTTTGGAGGGGTGGGAGGACTCTAGAAGCCCTGATCTGCTAGAGCCTCCCCACCTGTCCTGAGGTGAACTCCTGTCTCACTCACAGGCTGACTCATCCCAGGCTACTACTCAGCCTCTGACTAAATCCTACCTAGCTAAATCTAGAGGGCGTTTTATCAGTAACTGAGAACATAATAAGTGCACCTCTTCTTTAAGAGTCATTACTGTTTTTTCAGAAAATCTTTGTGGCAATGTGTTACTATGTATCAAAGTCATAACATCAGAAATGTCTGGCAATAACAATGCACAATTGGAAGTGTTGTGTTGTTTTAATGGGATTGTAAACTGAAAATGAATGTTTATAAATGTATAGCTGATTTTTATATTAAAATAAAAGAGAATAACATAAGCACACTAGTAACTGACAGTTATCATTTATTAATAACTTCAACAGTTATCATTCAAGGCAGTTAAATCAGTAGGTTTAGTTCCTTGTTAATGGTCCTGTAATCTATTTTTCATGAATAGTTTTTATTACTGTGTTATTCTGCCTTGCAACGTCTATCAGCTTCCAAGCCTCTTCTATTCCCCCTCACTTACAATTGTTTGGAACGAGCAGTGTACTGCTCTGTGCACACTACAAATCCCACATTCCATAGCTTCTAGCCCATTTCAGGAATAAGCAAGAGAGGATGGCTACGTTACTACAATGGAACCACAGAGAATGAACATAACCACCCTCTAACAGGAAGATCAGAGAAGCAAAAAAAAATATTGAATATTGACTTTTCTGTAAATTCAATGTACTCTGTCTTAGAGTACAGTACAGAACATAGGCTGATTATTCATAGACTCTGAGTTATACGCTGGTACATTCAGGTGTTTGGGCACTGGCTAGGTTTTCAGGACATGCCCCTCCCTGGGCATCCCCGCTATAACTCTACTCCATGAGTCCTCAGTTTTATAAAAAGCAAAGAAGAGTAACCCAGAAATATAAGGTGGGAGGGGGGTGGCCCATGTCCTGTAATGTACTCTAAGATATGGAATTTACATGGAAGTCAAAATTCCCTTCATCCTAATTGTACAGCACCGAACACAGGCAGAGTATTCATAGACCCTGGGATGAATTTGTAAAAGCTCAGGAGTTTTGTCCTTTTGCATGTATGCTCTGGTGATGAGTTGTCTTACCCATCTAGCAATGGTGGATTTGAAAGCAGGATGTCCCTTGCAAGGTCCTGATAGTAGGACAAATAGGGAGTCCTTCCTGATACAACTGTTGCCTTGATTGTGTTGGTTGTTGATTAGCTGCAGTTTGACAGTCAGAAATTACAACAATATTGGTTGTAGAAGTTGGACCTGCAGGTGTAGAGAGCCTTTAACCGTGCCTTAAACCTCCTTCTGCACAATCTTTGAATGAAGAAACATCTTCAGTTGGTATAGTGAGGGGTAAAAAATGTTTTCTGGATTGACCTAATTGTCACAAATTGCCCATTCTATCTGTTCATGAACAGAAAATGTCTTTTTTGATATAACAGGTCTCTTTGTACCTAAAGGTACATAAGGCAGGGAAGAGTCAAGTGTGCCAATGCTGAGGCTTTTTAGGACAGCAGAAGTGAGCATATCCACAATGGCAAGCATAACGAGGGAAGTCATGACATCAGGTGCGTAGGAGCCCAGGAAGGTTGGGGGTGAGGATTCTTCTGCAGCCTCCTCTAGGTCTTCTGCATTCCCTTTTTTGTCTGCCACTTCCAGGCATCAGGATCTGACTCAGGTAGAAACTGTGGAGCTGGAAAAGGAGCCCTGGACATTGATGGCTGTATTAAAGTTGTTCATTTTCCAAGGAATTGTGACACCGTTTCAGGAAAGTCTGCCTTGGTCAGGTAGGCCACCTTCTGAATCCCTGAGATAGACCTAGAATTGGATGCAGAGAGCAATTTCAAAATCAGGTCCTGCTAGGGAAGCCTTGTCACTTTGTTGTTGCGCATTGTGCAGGGCTTCAGCAAACCTATCGTTTGCCTGAGCTTTTTCCATGGCTCCTCTTTGCCTGGTTTATGCCATGGGTGAGGGTATTTCCCTGTGAGGTACTCCACAAAGTAGATGCAGAAACAGGGTAAGCGAGTCCAAGATCGAATATGCGGCAACCCAGGTGCAGACTGGCTTGTACCAGAAGGCCTTGTGGCAAAAAGGTGGGAGGAAGCACCTCAGTGCATTAAAAGGGCTCTACACAGAAGTGGCGGTAAAGTGTGGCACCTGTGGAGTGATGTAACACTTGGACATCCACCTGAGACTAAGCTCTGAGTGGTTGAATTTTAACACCAAGTTTGAAAAGTTTACATTGTAGTGAATACAATGCCAAACAGAGTCCCTTTTTGTTTTTACTGTAACATTCTACATATCAGTCAAAGTTGCTAGCCCCTATATAGGCTGCAAGCTTTGCCTGTCCTGATGTGCATACCTCTGGAGTGGTATTCAAGGTCTGAGTTCCATAGGAATAGACAACGGCCCTGGACCTGTATAGGATCCTGCGACTACATGCAATGTACAAAGGTGAGCCAAAATGTGCTTTCATACAGGATCCAGTGCTTGAAGCAACATGACAGGCCACCCTCACAGCAAGGGGTTTGGGTACTCTTTCCTAGGTTTTTACAGAGGTTGCCCTGATCCAGATGCACTGCTTCTATTTTTGTATAGGAAGACAATGAAGAGTAGACCGAAGAATTGGAAAAGAAAATTAGAAACTAGTTAGGCTAAGAGTGATTGCTCCATCACCTTAGGAGACTAGCAAAAAACTGAGGACTCACTGATTGGAGAAGGGTTATAGGGATGACGCTGATGGGACATGTTCACAAAAGTTTGCCAGTGTCCAAAGCACCTGACGGTACCAGTCTATAACACGGGGGCTGTGAATAATCAGCCTATAATAAGGATAAGGGAATTTTGGAGGAGGCTGAGAACAATAGAAGGAGAGTTATGAATACATACATGAATAGAATTTTTTTTTAACTAGAGTTCAGTGTCACTGTAACCAAGCACCATCATGACCTTTTAAAGAAACAAAAATAATATTAATGTCTCTAAAATTAATGTTAAAATTGTCTATTTTTATTGATGCAACATTCTTCTGTAACTGAAATAGTACAGAAAGGGAAATGATTCTCATCATGAAATACTCTAAATACTTTAACTGACAATTGCGCAGTCATGCAACACTGCACACAAACCACAAAATGAGCTCTCTTTTGGTGGTATTTGTTCGCCTGTCCGTTTTTTACTTTTTGCGCTATAAAAAAACCCAACAATTTTGAGGAAAAAAAACAGTATTTTTGACTTTTTGCTATTTAACATGTCCAGTAAAAAAAAAATAAAATAAAATTTCGGCAAAATTGAGGCCAAAATGTATTCTGCTATGTCTTTGCTAAAAAAAAAATCTCAATACATGTAAATTATTTGGTTTACGTGAAAGTTATAGCATTTACAAATGGCGGTATATATACACTGGGATTTTCTTTTTTTTTTTGTTTGCTAGTAATGGTAGCGATCAGAGCCTTATAGCGGGACTGCGGCAGACATTCTGATACTGGGGGGAACTAACTTGGTGTCACTGACATCCCCAGTGACACCAATACAGTGATCAGTGCTAGAAGAAAAAAAAAACACTGACACTGTACTAATGGCACTGGGCAGGAAGGGGCTAACATGAGGGGCGATCAAAGGGTTAACTGTGTGCTGGGAGTATTTTACAAGGGGCGGTGTCTGTGTGCTTCACTGTAAGCATACTGCTTTGGGTGGCTGTGCACAGCCATCCAAAGCAGTGTGCCCGAGCTGACGGAGGAGAACTGTTAGTAAACAAAACAGTTCTCCTCCACGTCGGAGATCCTTGGTAATCACCAGCTGGGACGCGGTGATCGACAGCCTGAAATGCAAAATCACACACGATGTTGCGCACCTGTGCCGCCCTGTAGCGATATTTCTGCTATAGAGCAGTTGGGAAGCAGTTAATCACTACTCTGAATATGGTCTTTTAGCCAGTTTTCTATTTCCAAATGTCATTTTCTAAGGCTATAGTCTTTAATTTAAACATTTGCAGCAAGTGGGGAACTGTGTCAGATACTTTTGCAAAATACAAGGAAAAAAGTTTTTGTTTAGCTACTCATTAAATAGTCTCTACAAATTAGAAACAATGGCTTACAAATAACACAGCTCAACTTTTTGAGGACCTGTGGGTGTAAGCCATCTGGTCCAGATGCCTAATCCACCTTTATTTTGTCTAAGTCAGGGCTGCTGTGGCCCTAGGAGCCCTCCAATGTGACTCTCAACCTCAAACCAAGGAAGTGCATGCACAGGGTTGGCAACCCATTGATTGCGATCTGGGCTTGCCAGCCAACCATCCCAGAGCATCAGAGTGCATCAAGCTAGTTCCGGCAGTGGAGAAAGCAGGCAGCGACGGAGAGAGCAGGAGACACATAAGCTGATGCTTCCTCTTCAACACCAGCTCCTGTCCCAGGCAGAGTGATCTCAAGTGCACTTCACCTGGGACCTTTCTAGCAGCCTGGAGAGCAGTGCCAGCAGAAGCTGGAAGAGGGGAAAAAAAAGGTCAGTGTATTAAACAACACAAATGTTTTTTGAAAATTTTGCAATTGGCATATTAGCACCTAAAAGGGTTAACAATTATTAGGCTGCTTCCACACTGATCTGTGGGTGCAGAGCTGTACACCTGCGGGTTAGCTGCACTGTGCCATAGACTTCAATTATATCCTGCGGGTTTGGTATGCCTTGAATGCATATCCTGAATGCAGGAGTTTTGGTGCGCTTTCAGAAAGTGAACCACACCCGCAAGATAAAATGGAAGTCTATGGCATAGTGCAGCTAACCTGAAGGAAAGCCGCAGGTGCACTGGGCTGCACTCATGGTGCAGGTAAACTGCAGCACATCAGTGTGAAAGCAGCCATATAGGGGGCTCAGGACAGTAAGGGCTCATTTACATTTATGGCTTGGGGGAGGGGGGTGGTAAAACCCCATGCTTGAGACTTCTTTTTACACTTCCCCCAACCACTGTTATAGCATCAGGGGTCAGAAATGTTGCCCCACCCTATGCTCCAAAGGGCTCGTGCGGCCTCCCTGTCACATTCTGTTTTTCACTTGGACAGGAAGGGTGGTGGGGCAGCATATACAGGAACCGATCCTTTCCATTTTCCTTCTGCAACCGCTGAAAGCCGACTCCTCCTCCTCTCCCTCCCACTGACATTCCAGCGGCTGCAGGAGGAAAATGTTCATTATGCTATTCAAAATAAAAAATTTAAACTCTGAACTATTTCATTGTGGTTACCAAATTACTTGAGTGGCCCTCGCTCTTTAAAAGGGTGAGCACCCCTGGTCTAAGTGTTTCTGGACCATATCAATTGTGAGCCATTGCGGTTCACTTGGGGCTATTGTCAATACTATCCCCATTAAGGACTTGAGCTCCCTCATTTTCCTTAGAAGGTATTTAATAAAGTTTGTCTTCTTTGTCCTCAATCACCAACTCAAAATTACCAAGTAAAGGGCCTACATGCTCAGACCTGACTTTTGTACTGTTAATACATTTGATGAATTTGTTGGGAGTTTATCCCACTCTCTTTTGCAACCTATCCTTCATTTTGATCTTTTGCAGCCTTGATTTCCTTTTTACTTAATTCGGTTATAGTCTTTGTAACTTTTTATTCTAAGCAAAGCATTTAAATGATCACCATTCATCATTTAAACACTGGAATTCCAGTATGTACGTGTTTTTTCGAGGAATTTGAAAAAAAATAATATAGCATGAATTTTCCATATCTAGCTGTCTCTACTATTCTATTTCTCAAACATATCCTGTTAGGAGTGCATGACTTTGACGTTACTTATTTCTACTGGGGATTCCCCATAGGTTTTTGCACCCAAAAAGTAGGCTTCATCTTTTGTGGACTACTGCATAGATCAAGACAAATATCTCTACCCACACAGAATTTTGCTAAATAACATTCACGATGAGCAATAGCTCTCACCTTACTGATTTAGTACCCCCTGAAAACAATTTGAATCTATATATCTTATACTATGAGAAATACATTCTAATTCACGCACATCGTACCTAAAAGTCTTCTGAATTTAAAAAGGTTGAGACTGACTAGTAGACCACATTTTTGCAGGTCAGATAAAGCAGTCACTGACAGATTTACAGTTTTGTATTGTAAGGACAGTGAGGTCAAAGAGTGAAGAATTTAGCAGTTTAAAATGGCGACAAAAACTAAATTTGAATTTTCACCTTAAAATGAATACCTAAATACGAAACACAGGAAAGCAATGCTTCAAGCTGAAAGAAGTGTCGGGTGAACATCTTTATCTTTACCAGGTAATTATAGACCTGTTAGTTTAACTTCTATAGTTGGGAAGATACTGGAAAGTTTAATAAAAGACCGCATAGATAAGTTCTTGCTGGAAAAAAATATTTTAAGCGACAGCATGGATTCATGAAACAGAGAAGTTGTCAAACAAATCTGCTATCTTTTTATGAAGTGAGCAAAACCTTGGACAGAGGGGTGGCGGTGGACGTGGTATACTTGGATTGTGTAAAAGCGTTTGACACAGTTCCCCGCACACGGCTAATGTGTAAGGTAAAGTCTATGGACATGGAAAAATCTGTATGTAAATGAATAGAAAACTTGCTAAAAGGTTGTATTCAAAGAGTAGTGGTTAATGATTCATACTCTGAATGGTCTAGGGTTGGCAGTGGTGTACCCCAAGGTTCAGTTTCGGGACTCTTTCTTTTTAATATATTTATAAACAATATAGGGTCTGAGATTAAAAATCCCATTTCAGTCTTTGCAGATGACACCAAGCTGTGCAGTGGAATAACGTCCTTACAGGATATGTTCAACTTACAGGCTGACCTCAATTCACTGTTTAATTGGGCAACTATGTGGCAAATGAGGTTTAATGTTGATAAATGTTGAGGACTAAGACTATGCATGCCTCATACATACTAGGGGGAGTACAACTGGGGGAATCAATGGTGGAGAAGGATCTTGGAGTTCTGGTAGATCACATGCAATGCCAAGCTGAAGTTTCTAAAGCGAGCAAAATCCTCTCTTGTATTAAAAGAGGTATAGACTCTAGAGAGAGAGATATCACATTACCGCTGTACAAATCATTACTAACATCTCATCTGGAATATGCAGTTCAGTTTAGGGCACCAATTCACAAAAAGAACATTAGGGAACTGGAAAAAGTACAGAGAAGGGCAACCAAACTGATAAGAGGCATGGAGGAGCTCAGCTATGAGGAAAGATTGGAGGAACTGAATTTATTCTCTCTTGAGAAGAGGAGATTAAGGGGGGATATGATCAACATTATTATTATTATACAGGATTTATATAGCGCCAACAGTTTGCTCAGCGCTTTACAATATAACGGGAGACAATACAGCAACAGTACAGTTCAATATGAGATAGGAGGGCCCTGCTCCTTGGAGCTTACAATCTAGGAGGGAGGGGCTAGTGGTACAAAAGGTAGTAACTGTGGGGGATGGACTGGTTGGAAGAGTAGAAGATTCCATTATTAGCTGAGGGCAGGATAGGCTTCCCTGAAGAGATAGGTTTTCAGAGATCACCTAAAAGTGAGCAGAGTAGGCGATAGTCTGATAAACTGGGGTAGAGAGTTCCAGAGGATGGGGGAAGCTCTGGAAAAGTCCTGGAGATGAGCATGGGAGGAGGAGACAAGGGAGCTAGAGAGCAGGAGGTCTTGCGGAGAACGGAGAATACGGTTTGGGTGATATTTAGAGAGAAGATCGTTGATGTAATTTGGGGCACAGTTATAAATGGCTTTATATGTTGTTAATGTTTTGAATTTTATCCGTTGGGCAATGGGAAGCCAGTGGAGGGATTGGCAGAGAGGGGTGGCAGATACAGAATGGTTAGTAAGGTGGATAAGTCTGGCAGCAGCATTCATGATAGACTGAAGAGGGGATAACCTGCGATTCGGTAGGCCAATGAGGAGGGAGTTACAATAGTCAAGGCGAGATATAACAAAGGAGTGAAAAGTTGCTTACTGGTTTCCGAGGTTAGGAACGGGCGTATCTTGGAGATGTTGCGGAGGTGAAGTCTACAAGATTTGGACAGTGATTGGATTTGGGGGTGAAAGGACAGATGGGAGTCTAGGATTACACCTAGCACCCTGGCATGAGGGGAGAGAATGATGATTGTGTTATTGATCTTGATGGAGAAGTCAGGGGAGGGGGCACGGGCTGGAGGGAATACTAAGAGCTCAGTTTTGGAAAGATTTAGTTTGAGGAAGTGGAGTGACATCCATGCCGATATGTCACTTAGTAGGTTAGTAATGTGAGAGGAGATTGTAGGGGTGAGGAGTGGAAAGATAGATTTGTGTGTCATCAGCATAGAGATGGTAGTTAAAGCCATGGGAGTGTATCAAGTGACCAAGGGAGGAGGTGTAGATGGAGAAGAGAAGGGGTCCAAGGACAGAACCTTGAGGGACCCCTACAGAAAGAGGGAGTGAAGAGGAGGAGGCAGCGTTATAGGTAACGCTGAAGGAGCGCTGCGATAGGTAGAACCAGGAGAGAGCAGAGTCTCCGAACCCAAGAGAATGGAGTTTTTTGAGGAGTTCAAGTAGTAAGAGTACGGAGTAGTGGCCATTGGTTTTAGCTGTTAGTAGATCATTAGCGAGTTTTAGTAGGGCAGTGTCAGTGGAGTGAGCGAAAGCCAGACTGTAAAGGGTCAAGAAGGTTGTTGTCGGTGAGGTGGGAGCTCAACATGTACATCAACATGTATAAATACATCAGTAGTTCATATAGTGAACTCGGTCTAGAGCTATTCACCCTGAGGTCATCATAGAGGACAAGGGGCACTCTTTACATCTGGAGGAAAAGAAATTTAATCTCCAAACACGGAAAGATTTCTTCATGGTGAGAGCTGTGAAAATGTGGAATAGACTCCCTCAAGAGTTGGTTCTGGCCAGCTCAGTGGATTGCTTTAAAAAAGCCTGGATTCTTTCTTGGATACACAGAATATAACTGGATACTAACATTTATAGGTAAAGTTGATCCAGGAAATATCCGATTGCCTCTCGGGGGATCAGGAAGAAATTTTTCCCCTGCAGGAGCAAATTGGATCATGCTTTGCTAGTTTTTTTTGCCTTCCTCTGTTGGGTATAGGATTATAACTTTTTTTTATTATGGCTGAACTGGATGGACTTTTGTCTTTTTTTCAACCAGACTACAGACTATGTAACTATGAACATGAGCTTGCCAACATCCCTAATACACCAATTGTACCAACTTCAACCAATAAGACTTTTTAGGCAAGTACATTACAATCATATAATATAATGTGCCCTCCTTGACATGTGCTCACGCCCACTGGTAGCATGGAATGGAAAGGTTTTTGCTTTGAGTTTGGGCTGATTATATATTACCTATGGAACACAGTACTCTGTGTTTCAGTGATTACCACACAGACACCCTGCCTCTTTTCTCAACTGCACAAGGATTGATCTTGATCTGACACTGCAATTCTCAGGTTTATTTGCTGATATCAGGTCAGTACTATTCCATTATAGGCATTTATGAATTGTCAGTAATACAATTACATGCAACATTCATTTTTTTTCCCCAGATGCCATTGGGATTGGTCATTTCATTCATAGACCTACTACCATTGTGTTCATGCTTGTTAATGCCCTTACATGCTGTTTACATTGTGAATTCAAAAGCTATACCCATGAGTTCTCTAGTCTAGCTGATGTCTTGCTGTCACTGGATGAGTGTATTATCTCCTGAATTGGAGAGAGATGTAGTAACTTTTAAAGAGACAGTATATATCCCATAGTCACGACCATCTCTCTACTTTTCCCCTTAACACTTGCTGGATATCATTTATACAAATTAATCCAGTTCTGATTATCCTGGGAATGTGTGTGTAGATTGAATCTTAAAATTCTAAAACTGATACAAGCTTCTCATTATGAAAGCACAATATAAAAGAGCTTCCTCTGCCTTACGCAAATTCACAAACATATTTCATATTTTTACTTCGGAAGTCAGTGACATCTTGTGACCTCAAATCATAACCAGACCAGATGTTTCTTCCCCTTTGCTCCCTCATTTATACTTCTGAGGAAGTGGAATGCTCTTCTGGCAATTCGAGTTTAGCGCTACATATTACACTCCAAATTGGTGCTGTAATTTAAAATCGGTCAACATAATATTTATCATGTGTGTACAATATGATAATGGACAAGTAATGAAGAAAATGGCATTTTGCAAACTGGGAGTATGATGAAACTCTTCAAATGGGGCTCTTATTTATGGAAATATAAATTGTGAACATACTTCCTTTATTGCAACTGTACTGTTCTAACTGTATGTAAAAAATTAATGTAAAAAGACATTAAAAAGGGAATTCAGTAAAGCTGCTGCACCACTTTTCTTGCATTAATTGCACTTGTTAATGTTTTGCACCGAATTCAAGAAGCATATGCAACTCTTCTGAAAGCCAAATTCAGGTAGTTTTAAAAATGCACCGCTTTAACATTGTCGCACAACAAATGTGCTAAATTAAAAATAAAATACTGAGTTTGTAACTTATGGAAGTGGCGCTAATTTAGATCAATTCTCTTTTGGCGTACAGAGAGAAATCCTGGCACAGACAGATTTTGCAAAAGTGCCACAGCATGCACCAAGTTCACGTTCTAGACAAGTACTTGAATTTGGGATTACTGGTTGTTGAATACCTTAAAAGTCTACCTTTCTATTTTCATTTGGACAGTAGATTTAAACATATCTTCACACTTTTGGTATTGTTGGTTCTTTGGGTGTAGGCAATTTTTCTCTTTTTGATTGCAGTTTATTACCCATCTTACATTTACACTTTTCAGGTAACCTTAAGCATTTTTCGATAGGTCACTTCTTTAAAGGCCAACGCTAGGGGTTCATGAATAAAGTGTAAATACTTACCTTATTTCTCACTCCAGCGGGGTCCCTCTAGGGCTGTGACCCATCCCCTGCAGTTCCTCTATAAGATGTGAGTGACTCTGGTCCCACTCCAACCTCTTCAGCATACAATACAAAGATAATGGCCCTGTATTGTAGAGGATGACCCTGAGCCTCCATCCACGCACTGGAGCTTCAGGCAGAGGAGGAAAGCAATAGCCTCTTTATTGATCCCCTTAAAAATAAAGCAAAGATACTATTTAATTCTTGAAGTTGACTTTAAATATGTATTTTGTGTACATATTCCTGCCCCTTATTTCAGTTTTGTCTCGTACTCTTCTTACGGAACTGCATCAACTACAATCGGGAATGGAAGGAGGGATCAAGACAAAAAGGGGGTTCCAAAACGTATTCAGAGCAGGCATTAGGGTGAGAGGAAATAAATCTATTCTGACAGGAACTTCTTTGAGGTGCAGTCGTATTTTTATTTGCTTTTCTAATTTTTGTCATGAGTAAGTTGTCTTACACATGGCAAAATATCCTGATTGTCTAATATACAAGTAGTAAAATATGTGGGACCAGGAGCACTTAAAAGGTTAAGTTTACCTTTTAACAAAAAATATTAAATGCACATTTTTTTTGCAGCTAATAAACATGCACTTACTATTTTTTGTTTTGGGAGCCTAGAAAGAATTGCATGCAGGACTACTGCAGATCTGTCAGTATATCTGTGTGCTCGTACCTCGGATGGGCAAGCAGATACACTCTGATAGGAAGAATCAATGAACTACCAGAGCACCGTAGTAGTTTGAGAACTACAAGGTAATAGCCGCAAAGGCTGTCAAAACTTGTAGTTTACATTTTTTAGTTTACCCATTCACAGAATACTGTGAATGAGTGACATGGCTGGGCGGGCAGAGCCCCACACGGCCACTTTTTTTTCTTTTTTTTTTTTAAATTGTGACAGCTAGCAGGGTGTTAAGATCCCCCTCTAGCTGTCAAAATGAGGGAGCAGGAGCCAGTCCTTTCATAACAGGTTATACTCAGAGTATGGGTACAAAGGGTGAACTTATCCTTTAACCACTTCCCACTGACCTGGCACATACAGTGTGGCCTTTCCTGGGGTGGGCTTTGCCTAGTTAAACAATTTACTGTACTGGAGTGCACACTCCCAGCACAGTAATTAGCGGGTACTGGAAAGCTCCCGATGCAATCAGGTGCTTTCCATGTGACTGCCATTAACAGTGGTCACATGATCAGAATGCCTGCCTCTGCCTCCTTGCATTTAGAACCTCTTAAAGGGCTTCCATTTTACAACAAGGAAACGCAACCAACCACATACAAGTAAATAAAGCAGAAATAGGAGATAACCAGCAATATTTTGCCACCTGGCATATCTTGTACATAAGAAGAATCTTTGGATAAACCAGATGGGCAGGCCAGTAATTGTCCACTATATTCACAACAATTCTCTTTCTTAAGGGAAACAATTATTAATGTTCTCAGTCTACAATTGGCTTATTCTTTCGCAACAAAATGTAAAGGGTATTTCTACTTTTGCAACCACAGTGGGATAATATCTACATTACATTGGTTTCATGTCCCCATTCGTATAGCATACATTAAACATTGCAACTTACCGTTTTATAAATGCTCTTTTCTGGAACTTCCAGCTATGAAAAATTCTAGTTTTCCTTGTGATGAAGGGGTTGTGTTTGCCATAATTAACCTTTCTGCACTATGAAAGCAGATAATATCTTATCAGTTGTATTATATTTGAACACTGTCTTAACAAAAAGTTAAGGAAGCCTAAGTGTCATGGCTGACTGCCAGCATTTCTTAGCTAGCTTAAAATGGAACTACACGGCATGAGAGCACCACAAACCAAAACCACTATTTATTTCCTTTTTCATATTCAAGGCAAACTCACCCATCCATCCATGTCTCCGTTTTTTATTTTGATGAAATCACTTTGAAAGATACCCCTAACATTTATGGCTGTGGCCAGCTTACGTAATGGCAGATGATTCATGTAGTATTAACTTCCTGGAATCCATCTGCCCGTATCTCAGGCATGCAGACAGGAGGGTGTGCTTAGCTGAGAAAACCCCTCCTGAACTCTCCTGGGATGTATAACAATTTGCCTAGGCATGGAAACCAGGAAGTAACTGAAGGAATGGTAAAAAAATAAATAAATAAAGTTAAGTAAATATGATATACTTTCCTTTCTATTTACTAATGCTAGCAGCATAAGGATTAAAAATAGTCAACACTTATTGGAGAGAGTGAATTTCCACTTTAAGCCAGCCATACATGGACCGAAATTTGATCGGTTCAGCGGGGACCAGACTACTTTCGATTCACACATGTGCAGGCTGGTTGGATAGGAGTCGATCTACTGATTGAATTCTGTACAACTGTCCTGTCAGGTTTTTTCCCCCGATATAGCAGTGCTGAGCTATTCTGAGGCAGGGCAGCACCCCCTCTGTCAGAATACAATAGCTCAGTAGGAAGTATTCTCTAATCCCTGTGGAGCGTGTAGATGGAGAAAAGTCAGGTCATTTAATTTTTCTTGTTCAAACTGCTGGTTGAACAAAAAAAAAATTCTTGATCTGTCCCAATAGCTGGGCTGTCTGCCAGCTGAGTCCTGTTTTCAGTAACATACAGCTTGGCTTCTCAATTGTATATTATTCAGAAGTAGACTTAGCCAGTCCCCAGCACAGCTATTAGGACAGATCACAATGAGCTGACAGATCATTTCAGTCTGCTATGGCACCCTTTCCTCAGAAACTTCTTAAAAAAAGTTAAGAAATTATTGTTTAAAAGGGACCAGTCGAATTCCAATTATACTCTGTGACTAGGAACACATAACATATAGCCAGTATTTTTCTCAAGTTTGACTGCAAAAGTGGAAATACACTTTAAGCTGGAACTTTGTTTTTGTTAAACCGCCGCCCAGCCCAGGTATGTTCTATAAGAGCAGCGTGGGGAGTGGACACCTCTCAGCGTGCACTGCATGAGACCACTCAAGCTTAGCTGATATGGGACAGATGGCTGTGGAACTGCAGATATGCAGTTTGTATTTACAGGTGTAGCAATTATCACTGACTGCTCCCTCATGTTCACAGACTTTCACATGTTCACAGATGAGGGGGGGGGGGGGGACTGCAGGGGAGATCAAATAAAAAAAAAAAATTGGATTGAAGGACAACCAGCCTGCCTATAGATGAATCAAAATTTGACTGGTCCCTACTGAACTGGCTGAATGTCGATCCATCTATGGCTGGCTGAAGGCAGAGCAAATCTACACACTGTGAGCTTTCCAGCCGCACAATAAGTTTTACAAAAATAAGTAGCCAGAGGCACAAACAGCATCCATGATGATGCCAACCAGATTATATATAAAAAAAAAACCCCCCACAACATTTAATCCCCCCAAACTTTGCTAAAAGGCAGAATTTTTTTTATTTGTCAAGAAGTAATCCCCCTTGTGTGCCATTAGGCATCTACCATTTTGACTTGGATTACCGATTGTCTAATGGCTCTAAGAGACTTGTGTGTCAAATACTGTATAGGGCACACTTATCCGCAGATCAGGTTTTAATAACCAATATACATGCCCTTTTACACACAACTTTTTTGTGAGAATGATGCAAAGAACGACATGCACCAGCACTGTA
Organism: Staurois parvus; assembly: GCF_062004578.1. Classification (NCBI taxonomy): domain Eukaryota; kingdom Metazoa; phylum Chordata; class Amphibia; order Anura; family Ranidae; genus Staurois; species Staurois parvus. The sequence continues at coordinate 628,880 of NW_028318451.1, read as the reverse complement.
CGGATGATGTTAATGAGAAATGTGAATGACACAATTTGCACGTTTATTGTGGTCACTATTCACATTGTTGTTGGTTTCAGATTAAAGATCCACTAAAGGGAGCTCTCACACTGACTGCAGAGAAAACAGTAAATACAACTGAAACAATGCACTCATTACTTTTATTAACAAGCAGATTTAAAAACATTATCATGTGCAGCCCTTTAAGCTAACCTGTGAGGATAGAACTATGGGCACTGCCAATATCTACTTATTTTTAAAGTAGCACAGTGTCATCCTGATCCAGGCTTCACTATATAGGGAGTTACTGACCTGACCTATGTATGTAGGAGAAGAATGGACAATTTTAGGCCTACTTGCTGTATGCTTGTTCCAAGTCAGTGACTTACTAAGCGTGAGTCAGGATGACAGCCTGATAAGCCTGCACTCCAAAGTGCTGTCCACAATGGTAACTAATGATAGCGTTTCTATCCTTACAGATTTCCTTTCAGAGAAGTAGAGAAAATCATTTAGGAGTATTCACAACCTGCCTACCATAGTGGTTCTCCATCTAACTCCAATTCTCATACATCTGATTACCATTTTTGTGTTTTCATATTTGACATAATAGTTAGCTCGAATGCAAATTTACAAAAATCAGCTTTCTTTATACATTGCAAATGACTCCTTGTATATTCACTGGTGACAGATATAACAACAATTAAAAGAGTAGGCACATAATGTACATCACGTGGTAAAAGCTAAAACACTACTATAGTAACATTTGTCTTTTCAATCAGTCAACTAGATATTGAGAGAACAAGTCTTATCAACTTTTAGTTAATGCTTTGTCAAATATGAACTGCAGAAAAAAATATTGTACCTGGCCAGTTCTATGCTCACTCTCAGATGATTTTTATACAACACCTAGCTTCAGAGAATGCATTAAGGTTAAAAAGAAAAAAAAAAACCTTATTTAAAATCTGTTTGCAGATATTATGCTGCCTCCTACTCAGAAGAGGACTTCATGAAACAGAACAGAAGGAAATTTGAAATGTCAGGGCCCTTAACCGCTTCAATACAGGGCACTTTTACCCCCTGCCTGCCCCGGCCATTTTTCAGGTTTCAGCGCTCTCACATTTTGAATGACAATTGCGCGGTCATACAACATTGTACCCAAGCTAAAATTTTATCATTTTCTTCACACAACTAGAGCTTTCTTTTGGTTGTATTTAACCACCACTGGGGTTTTTATTTTTTGCTAAATTAACAAAAAAAGACCAAAAATTTTGAAAAAAAAACACGTTTTTCTTTGTTTCGGTTATAAAAGTTTGCAAATAAATAATTGTTTTTCATAAATTTAGGCCAAGATGTATTCTGCTACATGTCTTTGGTGAAAATAACCCAAATTAGGATGTATTTTTTAGTTTGTAGGAAAGTTATAAAGTTCACAAACTTTGGGATATACAGTCAAGTCCATAAATATTGGGACATCAACACAATTCTAACATTTTTGGCTCTATACACCACCACAATGGATTTGAAATGAACAAGATGTGCTTTAACTGCAGACTGTCAGCTTTAATTTGAGGGTATTTGCATCCAAATCAGGTAAACGGTGTAGGAATTACAACAGTTTGCATATGTGCCTCCCACTTGTTAAGGGACCAAAAGTAATGGGACAATTGGCTTCTCAGCTGTTCCATGGTCAGGTGTGTGTTATTCCCTCATTATCCCAATTACAAAGAGCAGATAAAAGATCCAGAGTTCATTTCAAGTGTGCCATTTGCATTTGGAATCTGTTGCTGTCAACTCTCAAGATGAGATCCAAAGAGCTGTCACTATCAGTGAAGCAAGCCATCATTAGGCTGAAAAAACAAAACAAACCCATCAGAGAGATAGCAAAAACATTAGGCGTGGCCAAAACAACTGTTTGGAACATTCTTAAAAAGAAGGAACGCACCGGTGAGCTCAGCAACACTAAAAGACCCGGAAGACCACGGAAAACAACTGTGGTGGATGACCGAAGAATTCTTTCCCTGGTGAAGAAAACACCCTTCACAACAGTTGGCCAGATCAAGAACACTCTCCAGGAGGTAGGTGTATGTGTGTCAAAGTCAACAATCAAGAGAAGACTTCACCAGAGTGAATACAGAGGGTTCACCACAAGATGTAAACCTTTGGTGAGCCTCAAAAACAGGAAGGCCAGATTAGAGTTTGCCAAACGACATCTAAAAAAGCCTTCACAGTTCTGGAACAACATCCTATGGACAGATGAGACCAAGATCAACTTGTACCAGAGTGATGGGAAGAGAAGAGTATGGAGAAGGAAAGGAACTGCTCATGATCCTAAGCATACCACCTCATCGGTGAAGCATGGTGGTGGTAGTGTCATGGCGTGGGCATGTATGGCTGCCAATGGAACTGGTTCTCTCGTATTTATTGATGATGTGACTGCTGACAAAAGCAGCAGGATGAATTCTGAAGTGTTTCAGGCAATATTATCTGCTCATATTCAGCCAAATGCTTCACAACTCATTGGACGCCGCTTCACAGTGCAGATGGACAATGACCCAAAGCATACTGCAAAAGCAACCAAAGAGTTTTTTAAGGGAAAGAAGTGGAATGTTATGCAATGGCAAAGTCAATCACCTGACCTGAATCCGATTGAGCATGCATTTCACTTGCTGAAGACAAAACTGAAGGGAAAATGCCCCAAGAACAAGCAGGAACTGAAGACAGTTGCAGTAGAGGCCTAGCAGAGCATCACCAGGGATGAAACCCAGGGTCTGCTGAAGTCTATGCGTTCTAGACTTCAGGCTGTAATTGACTGCAAAGGATTTGCAACCAAGTATTAAAAAGTGAAAGTTTGATTTATGATTATTATTCTGTCCCATTACTTTTGGTCCCTTAACAAGTGGGAGGCACATATGCAAACTGTTGTAATTCCTACACCGTTTACCTGATTTGGATGTAAATACCCTCAAATTAAAGCTGACAGTCTGCAGGTAAAGCACATCTTGTTCATTTCATTTCAAATCCATTGTTGTGGTGTATAGAGCCAAAAATGTTAGAATTGTGTCGATGTCCCAATATTTATGGACCTGACTGTATCTGAATACTGATCAATCCTGAAGTACTGACAGCCAATCTAATTTCTTGAGGTCCAAGAATGTCAGAACAGTACAGATATCCTCCAAATGACCCCTTTTTGCAAAGTAGACAGTCCGACATACTTCATAAGAGGCATGGCGAGTTTTTTGAAGTTGTATTTTTGTCATAATTTTTCGGAAAATTCAAAAATTAAAAAAATTATTTTTGCTATTTTTTTTTTACATACTGTCACCAGTGCAGTATAGCGTCATCATATAACTATCATCATATAACATCATATTTTAAAAAAAAAATATTTTTAATTTATTACTTTTTTCTTAAGATTTTTTTTCATAATTCACTATGACTACAGTAGTACAATGTTACCATAGTAACATTGTACTACTTTGGGGAAGTGATCAGTATTTTTTTTTTTTTTTTTTTTTTTTTTTACACAATTTGCTTATAGCAAAGAATTACAAGCAAGCATTTACCTGAATGACGATTCATTCAGGGTTTTTTTTTTTTTTTGTGCTTAGCTGTGATTTGTCCATGGCTAATCACATGACACAGCTGGGCTGTGATTGGCCCAGCTTGTGCATGTGATTGCTGTGACCATTCGCAGCTACGCACACTAGTATACAATGGATGGCATGAATGAAGCCATCCATTGTATACAACTGTCATGTGATCTGCTGTGATTGGTCACAGCAGGTCGCATGGTACCGGAAACGGGGCCGGTACTCAGATCTGTCATCGGACAAATCGCGCCGCTGCGCGGCTCTGCAGACGTGTAGAATGGCCATGCCCGAAAGGACGCCATATAGCGTCCACCTGGAAAGGTGAGGGTTTTTGCAGGCCGCCATTCGGCCATAGGCCGGGCAGGAAGTGGTTAATGATCCCAATGTAACATACAAATGCAAGAGAAATGTAAAATTATATATCTGCAAACTTGTTTGATGTGTCTACTGATATTAAAGTCATTGTTTTAATAGTACACCTATTCTCTTAAGTGTTTTCTATCAGGTTTACAGATGGAAAGTTCCCCCATTTTGTGTGAATGGTCATAAAACAGGGTACTGCCACTAATCAGCAGGTTGAAATGAGCTTAGGGAATGAGGTGAAGGTCTGCTGACTGCCATCATCCAATCACATGTAAATACAAATGCTGTTTTCTTTTTCCTTATTTTTCCTGAATGACATAGTTCAAACAGCTGATTCACAATATTAAAGAAACACAACCATGTAGTCATAACTTTAGACAAAATGGAAGGGGCTTCTACCTTCCATCAAAGACGGAAAGCCCATTTTATCAGATGCTATAAAACATCATGAATGTTCAAATTAAAGAAGCTAAAACTATTTAAAAAAAAAAAAAAGTCTAAAAATCTGTCTTTAATATTACTAATAACGCTGCACTAATAACATGAAGATTTTTAAAATGTACTTCCAATTATGCACACTGATGACATAACAGTATTTATGAATGTTTATCAGATGTAGATTACATACTGTATATATCACTATTTCCCAATAAACACTGTTTCCTATAAAACAAAGCAGATTTCCAATTTCACTGAAAAACCCCAATCAGATAATTACCCTTCTGCGTAGTAACATGAAAGGGCTCCCACCTTCCTCAGCCCCATCAAAAGTAGAAACGTCTTTCTTGTTAGGACTACAATACTAGACTTCCCCAGCAAGTGATAACCAAGGTTGTAGCTACTAGTAAAACCCAGCAGCTGGTATGGGGGACTCTCCACGTTACTACAGAAAGGGTTATGAAAGAAAGTTTTATTTAAAACTGCATACCCACTTTAGGACCAACACAATGCACATTAATACAAATATTGACAATTCTGTGTATCACAAAGAAATTAAGTGAGAATGCGTACATGCAAAATTAAAAGCAGCATTATATATTTCTTTATACATAAAACAAAACACCACCAGTCAGGTGTTATATACATGGAGACTAAAACCTCAACCTATGAGAGTTACTGGTAATGGCCATTTGCAGGATATTCAAATACATTTTGTTAATGTTATTTCGCATAATTCAATATTAAATTAGGCAAACATTTATAATAAAAACATGTAGTGCTGCTTTAAACACCTAACATATATTCATTACAAGGCATTGTTAACCATGCAGAGTACAAAAGCTCTGTGATACTCTTGTTTAAAGATGGGAAGAGGTAGAGAAACACAGTTTCACTGTATAAGGATTTGAACCATCTGCAGAAAAAAAAAAACATTTAATTTTTAAATAGTAAATTCTGCATGGTACAAATTAATATTCTGCTTTTAATGAAGATGCATACATATATACACATAGTTACTATTTACTATATTTTGTTATTACTGGTTACTTTACAAACTATTTTAATTGTAGCTACATGATGAATAAACTGACTAGTTGACTAGTGTAGTCAGTATTCAGAACCATTCAAAAGTATAAACAACTGTAAAAAGGACTGTTGCTAGTTTGAAAAAGAAAAAAAAAAGTGCCCTGCCTGTACAAAAGATACTTAATTACTTCACCTGCCACTAGGTTTTGTTGTCTTAACCACTTGAGCTCCTGAGGATTTACCCCCCTTAATGATCAGGCCTCTTTTTGCTACTTGGCGCTGCACTAATTCAACTAATAATTGCGCGGTCATGCAATGCTGCACCCAAACGAAATTTACGTCCTTTTTTTCACACAAATAGAGCTTTCTTTTGGTGTAATTTGATCACCTGTGTGCTTTTTATTTTTCATGCTATAAACAAAAAAACGCCAAAAATTTTGAAGAAAGACAATATTTTTTATTTTCAGCTATAAAAAATATATAGTAAACTCAAAGTTGGTTATAAATTTAGGCCAAAATGTATTCTGCTACGTGTTTTTGGTAAAAAAAATCCCAATAAGTGTATATTGATTGCTTTGTGTGGAAGTTATAGCGTCTACAAACTATGGTATAAATACTGCAATTTACGCCATTTTTCTGCTATACAGCGCTGCGCTAGTTTAACGGACAATTGCGCGGTCATGCAATATGGTACATAAATGAAATTTACATCCTTTTTTTCCCCACAAATTGAGCTTTCTTTCGGTGGTATTTGATCGCCTGTGCGGTTTTTATTTTTTGCGCTATAAAAAAAAAGGCTGACAATTTTGAGGAAAAAAAAACAATATTTGGACTTTTTGCTATAAAACATGTCCAGTAAAAAAAAAATGCAAAAATCAAATTTAGTCATAAATTTCTGCCAAAATGCATTCTGCGACATGTCTTTGCTAAAAAAAAACCCAATACGTGTAAATTAATTGGTTTACGTGAAAGTTATAGCGTTTACAAATGGCGGAAAAGATACTGGAATTTTTAGGGGTTTTTTATACTAATAATGGCGGCAATCAGCGAATTATGGCGGCGATCAGGGACTTATGGCAGCGACCAGCGACTTATGGCGGGACTGCGGTGGACATTCTGACATTGGGGGGTACTGACTTGGAGTCACTGACATCCCCAAAAACACTAATATAGTGATCAGTGCAAAAAAAAAAAACCTGACACTGTACTAATGGCAATGGGGAGGAAGGGGTTAACTTTATTTAGCAGGGAAGGGTTATAGGAGTGAGGGGAGTGTTTTACTAGGGGGCGGGGGTGTGTACTGGGCGGGACAAGGCTGATCGAGAAAGTGAAACTATTCTTTCTCGATCAGCTCATCCTCGAGCTGACAGAGAGGTGACAGACAGCACAGCTACTGCAGCTGTGCTCTCTGTCACCGTTTACCGCCGATCGCCGGGACATAGCCGCTAATGAGCAGCTGTGACCCGGCAACTGACATCTGCGGCGGTGATCCACAGGACAAATAGGGCGGCAGCGCGCCCCCTATTTGTTTACAAAACACACGTTTTAAAACGTGGTTTTGCCTGTGAGTGCCGCCCTGCCACCGTATATGTACAGTGGCTGGGCGGCATGCGGTTAAAGAGCTTCAGGAGTTGTCAGATGAAACCACAGCATACATATATACCTAAAAAGGAGTTTAATGCTGGAGATTTTTCAGCAACCTTAGCACCTCAACCGGCTAAAGATCAATGGTACAGGCAGCAGAGAAGGCAAGTACCATGAATTTTTTCTAAAGGCTAGACTTTGACTTGCCAATTTCTTACTTAACCTCCCTAGTGGTCTGATTATGTGTGTATTTCTGTGCTCAAAGCGGTACATTTTTTTGCATGGAAAATATGTTTTTCATTGTAGGCCTGTAATTCTTAGGAATAACTCACTGAAATCTGTCCAAACAAGAGTTTAGTAAACATCCTGGGTATGATAAAATTTGAAACACGAAATCATAAATTATAATATAATAAATCATAAAAAATATAATAAATTAAATTCAATAATGTAATCAAACCAAAAACACTGAAATTTGAAATATAGCGTCAAGTTCGCACATCACTGAGCTCAGTCGCAAAATCGTTTTCAGTGTCTGATGACGAATTTCCCCACAAATCATTATCACTCAATTCTGCAAGTGGTTCTAATTTACTATCGCTGTTCTCTAGCTGGTATAAAACCACTTTTGACCTAAAAAGGACGCTTTTTGGACGCCATGGACGTTTCTCAGTTTCCAGGCAGAAAGAACAGTAAAAATGCAGGCAGGGCACAGGACAAAGCACTAGGGACAAAATGTATGTGAAATGGTTTGATACAGTAATGTTATACTATGGGATTTTAGATTGTAAGCTCCAAGGAGCAGGGCCCTCAGACCCCTCGTGTATTGTATTGTTACTGTATTGTCTCTCACTATAATGTACAGCGCTGAGCAAACTTTTTGGTGCTATATAAATACTGTATAATAATAATAGTGTATCCAGTGAATATCACATTTTTTAATTTTTTAACTTCCTGCCGGTTCCGCCCCCCGTATGTCCAGACGCTCGCAGGAAACGGAACCCGGAAGATGGATGCCAGCATTGGCCGGAGGAGATGGCGGGGGACACTGTAGGGGGGGCATTGCGGGAGCGCAGGACAAGGTAAGTGCTGGAGGGATCCCAGAGCAACGCTGCAGGGTAATCCCAAGTATAGCTCGGGGGTTACCGCTTCTGGTACTGAAAGTTTACCCCAAACTACACTCGGGAATACCGCCAGGGGGGTTAGCTAGTGACAGAATTGCTTCTCTGTACAGTACAGCCAAATGTAAAACTATTAATTACAACCAGAGGTTTGTCTTACACTAGGTATACACATATGGAGATTAGGCTGGTTCAGCAGGAACTGGACAAATTTTGGTATGTGGTACACATTTGTGCAACAGAAGTTAGTTGTTAGAACCATCATGTTAAACAGTAGCGCTAGAAAACCAGCATTTGGTAAGTGCATGCTGGGGTGTGGGGAAATACAAAAGCTCAGCAGGAGAGATCCCTGCATTCCACATCACTTGAGTCTTTTGTTCAACCTTCAGATTAAACCAAAAAAAAAAACTCAATGTGTATACCCAGCTTTAGTGTTGAGGTCTGTCATTAAAAGAATTACTCTCTAGGATTTTATGGGATTCTAATACAAAAACGCCCTGGAACATGATTTGTTTTGGCTCACCGTGTTGCTAGTATAACAGGAGGCTTGACCACCAACCAACAATAATCAGACAACTGAAAAAAAATGTTTAGTTGTAGAGAGGATGTGGTTTAACTTTTAGTGCAACTTTAGTGACACGCTACTGCGAATGGTCACCTTTAGGAGCGATGTGGTTTATTGAGGAAACCTACATGTTAAAATAAAAACTGCATACACCTTTTTCAGTTGAAAAATAGAACATGTGCATTTCAGCTTTTCACAAACTGCAGCAGATTTAGCTCAATTTAAGTCCAAAGGATACAATGTACAATTTTCCTTCACCTAGGGATAATATTACTTCATGCTTGCACAAAAACAGAGCAATTCTCTGGATTCAAATATTACTATCCTGTCATATTCAATTAGTGGTTAACCATGAGACTTAAATATGAGATGTTTTTTCCTTTTTCATGGTGCAAAAAACCCTTCTTACACCAAGGGTCTTTTTAACACTGGATTTCCAATAAGTTCTGCCTGTCAATTTTTCAGGCAGACCAGATTGGAATTTTGCTGTAAGTCCATGGGCAGACAGGTCTAAACAGGTGTGCTCATTTACAACCTTTTACCTCAGAGTCCATCCCCATCAGAAAAAAAAAAGACTGCATCCTTTATCGGTTTTCTGGATCTGAACATGATGGATCAGTAGTAGCCTAATGTATACGGATGCAAGTCTGTTTTCATTCAGCTGCCCTTAGGTTGCACAGGGGTATGAAAAGGTGTCAAAGTACACAAAAAGGCTGAACGAGTATGAATGTCACACAAAGTAATATAAATCCTGTTTTGGCTCATTGATTCCCTGTTGAAGAGACCCTGGACAGGGCCCATGTGAAAAGACCCTAACACTAAACTCCTCTTTCCTTCATATGTAACTGACTGATTTATAAAAGTTTATTCAAACTTGTTCATGTACAGTATTTAGACAAAAGTATTAAATCATATTTACTTCTTTTTAGACCTTTAAACTTGGTGTATGTAAACATATATGTTTAATCAAAATGTAGCTGCCTGTATTTGAACCTTTTCTAAATCTCCTATGTCCTATAAATGTCCTAATTTATGCAGTTTTAGTATAATTTTGTTTGATTTTTTTGTGAGCAGATGCCAATATTTGTGCCAGAGACTACAGATGAGTTTTTCCCTCCAGCAATTTCAAGATAGGCTGGTAAAGGATTATACCCAAGACACAAGGTCAGCAGAGAATCAAAGTATCCATGTTTTGGTGAATCCAGTGGCAGGCTGGCTTTACAAATAATGTACATAAAAATATAGGACACCATTGTGTTAAAGCGGAGGTCTATTCGGAATTAAAAAAAAAAAAAGTCATCAGCTACAAAAACTGTAGCTGCTGAGTTTTAAAAAAACATCCACTCACCTGACCCTAGATCCCGTGGTGTCCTCACACTGGCCGGGTTGACAAACCGTCCTGTCTCCTTGGCGCCAGCACCTTCAGTGTGGGCACCCGGCTGTGACAGCTTGCGGTTTCACAGCCGGGTGCCCACTGCGTGAACAGTTCTGCGCTTTGTAAATGGACCTGTAGTCTTCTGGGACCCTGTCACGTGTCCCTGAAGACTAGGAGGGAGGTAGGGTGAGGTGGGGGAGGTGCGGAGGACAACTTCTGCTTCCGATCACCTAGGCAATCGCAGCAGAAGTGGGAACAGGTACCTGTCAAATTCGGTTACCCCCAAGGGTGCCAATTCTTAATGGGGAGCAAGGGAAAAAAACCCTTAAAGAGGAACTTCCCCTTTTGGGTGGAACTCCATTTTAACAACTGCCAAATGGAGAAACCATGCTTAGATTGATGCAGAACCAGTGCTGCAACTGGTTTACGTAAAATGAGCCATCCAAAGTTGTTTTCTCCATGTGTATGATCCGCTTTAAATTTAAATTTGTTTTAGTTTGCAACTAGTTTTGTAAATGGTGAAAGACATGTCAGCTTATCTCAGAATGTGAAACAATTGAAGCACATACTGACAGTCACTTTTTGACCTCCTGTAGAGTCATTTTACTGCATAATGTTTGAAACAGAAAGTTAACTTACTTGGTACTCTTACTTGATAGTGATTTAATACCGTGAGTGCTTCAACAGCCTCATTCTTTGTTTCCCATTCTAGCAGGCCAGACAATGTTTTAGATGAAGCTGTAGAAGAAAGCCAGGATAGGGATGTAAAATAGGCTAGCACCACCACCACGAATCTTATTCTATGACAGTTTAAGTTCTACTAACGTTTTGCATCAAACACTTTGTATTTGATGAATTTGGGAACGTCATGGTCTTCGCAGAGCTAAGATAAAAACATGAAGATGTAATTAAACCAAGAAACGTACAGGCATATGCATTAACAATAAACACAAAAGTGCAAAGTGAGCTTTCAGTAGTAAGGCAGTTATTAATTTTCTATGCTACATATGGGTGCTGTTCAGGAAAAGCCAGCAGAGACTATACTGTCAATGCAGTCTGACGTCAGTGTAAAAGTAAACACCAACCAAGATGAGATTTCAGTTTTACATAGTTGAGGTTTTCATTTTGCTTTTTTTACATCCTTTGGGCGTTCCCTGTGAGTAATGAATGACACCTTTAGTATTGTGTTTTCGGAGACCAAACTACTTATCACTAGAATCTCCAATAGCTACAAGAATATAACAGGTGATTCAACTTAAATGCTTTAGAAATGCAATATATGTTTGGTAGCAGAGAACTGAATTTAACGGTTAGGCCAAATCTGTTGAAATTTACCTTTAGTTAAATGGGTATTTCACTTTTGATTGGAGTGAAAGTTTGCATGTACCAACCACTTGGCACGAATTAGAAAAATTTGCAGAGCCAAGAGAGTGACAGGAGAGGAAGCTGCAATGATTCTTGGATGTGAAGCGGATATGTACTGCTTTTAAGTGAGTAACTAATTTTGTCGATAATACATTTTAAAAATATACTGCACTATTAGTACTCTGCATATGTCCTTTCTATGTTGAGATTTTAACCCTTGAGGATAGGTTAAACAGAAGGAAATCCCAGCCAGTGTGAGGGGTCCCTGGAACTTTGGTGTTCAAATCTATATTAGGCCTCTGGCTACATATGAGGTCCACATAAGGTAAAGGCACACCCTCAGGCGGAGATCACACTATTGCGGGCTGTGTGGCTTGCGTCTGCTTAGGCACAGTAGCCTATTCATTTGAATAGGCTGCTTTGCCCGCGTTTCCTGTAGAAAAAAAGTGCATGCACCTTTTTAAAAATGTGGCTGAAGGGAAACTGCTAGGTCTTTTTGACCATGCACTTTTCTTGCGGTTCCCACACCCACTAACCTGCTGTGGGTTGAAATGCCTGGGGGTGCCAATCAGAACAAATGGCAGCCACCCACATCTCGTAAGAGCAGTACAATTTGGTTGTGGGTGCGGGAACAGCAGATTCCTGCATCTGAAACCAGCCCACGGACTGTGGACAAGTGTGAACCTAGGCTTGAAACGCAAGGTGGCCTGGAGTAAAGTGGAGATTGGGATAGCTGGAAGCACATCACCTGACAAGGATTTAGATATTCACAGTGGTGAAAGTTTGGAAGATGTTTTTGGACACACAAATTGTGTTTTGCATAAGCAAACTGGCACATGTTAACTGGGAATTTTAATCACGTAGAATTTTTATTTTGAGGGATCAATTGTTGCATATGGAAAGTTATTGACATGTATACAAAATTATAGTGTGGAGCTACTAAATGGTGCTATAAAAACACCTTCCTCCTTCCACCTTCCTCCCGCATGTGTGCAGCACTTACATACTATATGTGCTTCCTCCTCAAATTAATCCAATAGTGTGATATAAAGACCAATCAAATGATGTATTTTGTAATTTTTATCCCACTGAGGGTATAAGAGGAGTGGTAGGCAGCTACATTGCTATTAGTCCATAAATATGGATAACAAAAACTCATAAACCGCACATACATGTAAATATTAGACGCACTGTATAAAATTCACTGAATGATATATGGTTTCTAATAAGAAAAAAAAGGGAGAAGCGCTACGCCATTGATATTTATTTCAGTTTTTTTGAGTTGGTGATTAAACAGAGGTGGGAGCAACGTCTTGAAAAGCTAGTAGTAAAAATAATTTTGGAGCAGCATGGGGACATCATTGTATAAATATTTTTTTAAACAAGGTAAAGGTTTCTGTATGAAAGGCCTCTAAAGCATAATTACTTTTGCATATAAGTATCTGCACTTCGAAAGATGAGTACCCCCCCAGCTGAAATATTTTAGCTCAGGCTGACATAGCAGGGTAGCCCATTCCACAGTTAGACTAGGTATGCTTTCTAGGTTGCTATATTAGGAAGTTTGGACACTGAAATTATTACAATTTTATTTCTAATCCAGACCCATGTCAGCAAAATTTGTTGCCATAAAAAATTCATGACAAAATTAGTGTCTGTTTAACACTTTTACCATAAATCTAACTGTAGCAAACTTTTTACTCTGAATCAATAACTGAAACAGAACATGAGAAGAAAACTGCATCAGTGAAACAAGATGGTTTATATCTGACACACATAAGCTCCACCATCTGTTATGCAATGGCAAATGGCCCAGCTGCAGTGAGCAGTAGGGGTGTGACATTTGACAGTTGATAGCATTGGGCAGATAATTAATACACTTAATATAGTTGTAAAGCCCTACATATATCCAGGGAAGTGACTGGCCTCAGGTGATACAAAGAGCCGAAACAAATCCTCCTACATAAGTTGTATGTTTATCTGCAGCTCTCTCTTCTCTATATCCATGGAAATTGCACAGATTAAAGGCAATTTCTCAGCAGTAGAAGGCAGGGGGCGATGATCTGAGACCACACACACGCCTTTAACCTGAATGAAGGGGGATTGACAAGCTCCCCTCTACACACTTTCATAGGGAAACATACACACCTGAGGCTGTCAGTCACCTACTGTATGCTAGAGGAGGGAGCAAGCTGTCAACCAAGATGCTGTTGTGTCAGGATAGACTAATATCGGCAGGGCCATGTCTTCTGCCTAAATTGAGATTAAAGTGGTTGTAAATCTCTATCATGAAACGTGAACAAAGCATATCCTCTATAGTGTAGGCTAGCCTCAATCCAAAGCACTGAGTGTCATTTCTCTCTGCTGTCTCTTCCCTCTGCTATCTGTAACAGTCCAACCCACGCCAAAACATCCTAGGTGACAGCCCACCCCCCTCCAGCATCTGACAGCCTCAGCTAAACATATTTCCCTAGGATTCTGTGTAGAGCTGGGTGTTGCCATTCCATCCCCTTAGGCTTTAGGTTCCACTGAGCTCTGTGCTCTAGTTGTACAGAGTATAATGTCAGAGACCCACCCCCTGCCTTCTACTGCTGAGAAATAGCCTTTGAGCTATGTGTTTTAGGAGGATGTAGAGAAGTGATTGCTATAGATAAATACAGTTGCAAGAAAAAGTATGTGAACCCCTTGGGATTACGTGGCGTTTTGCATGAATTGGGCATAAAATGTGCTCTGAATGTCATCTAAGTCACAACAATAGAAGAACACAGTCTGCTGAACATAATACTACACAAACATTAGATGTTGCCATGGTTTAATTGCACATAACATGTAAACATTCACAGTGCAGGGAGGAAAAAGTATGTGAGGCCCTAGTTTAATGACTTCTCCCAGAGCTAATTGGAGCCAGGAGTGAGCCAACCTTGACTCCAATCAGTGTGATGATATCGGATGTGTTGCTGACAGCTGTCCTGCCCTTAAAAAACACACACCTGTTTTGGGTTTACTGGTTTCAAGAAGCACTGTCTGATGTGAACCATGCCTCGCAGAAAAGAGCTCTCAGAACACCTACGATCAAGAATTGTTGACTTGCATGAAGCTGGAAAGGGTTACAAAAGTATCTCCAAAAGCCTTGATGTTCATGTGTCCACGGTAAGACAGACTGTCTACAAATGGAGAAAGTTTAGCCCTGTTGCTACTCTCCCTAGGCGTGGTCGTCCTGTAAAAATGACTGCAAGAGCACAGCACAGAATGCTGCATGAGGTAAAGAAGAATCCCAGAGTGTCAGCTAAAAGACCTACAGAAATCTCTGGCACATGCTAACATTTTTGTTGACACATGTACAATAAGGAAAACATTAAACAAGAATGGAGTACATGGGAGGACACCACGGAGGAAGCCATTGCTGTCCAAAAAGAATATTGCAGCACGTTTGAAGTTTGCAAAAGAGCACCTGGATGTTCCACAGTACTACTGGCAAAATACACTGTGGACAGATGAAACCAAGATTGAGTTGTTTGGGAAGAACACACAACACTATGTGTGGAGAAAAAAGGCACAGCACACCAACATCAAAACCTCATCCCCACTGTAAAACATGGCGGAGGCAGCATCATGGTTTGGGGCTGCTTTGCTGCCTCAGGGCCTGGACGGATTGTTGTCATTGATGGGAAAATGAATTCCAGAGTTTATCAAGACATTTTGCAGGAAAACGTACGACCATCTGTCCGCCAACTGAAGTTCCGCAGAGGATGGGTGATGCAACAGGACAATGACCCAAAGCATACAAGTAATTCAACAAAACAATGGCTGCAACAGCACAGAATATGCCTTCTGGAGTGGCCCAGTCAGAGTCCTGACCTCAACCCGATTGAAATGCTGTGGCATGACCTTAAGAGAGCGATTCACACCAGACATCCCAAGAATATTGCTACACTGAAACAGTTTTGAGAAGAGGAGTGGTCCAAAATGACTCCAGATCATTGTGCAGGTCTGATCTGCAACTACAGGAAACGTTTGGTTGAGGTTATTGCTGCCAAAGGAGGGTCAACCAGTTATTAAATCCAAAGGTTCACATACTTTTTCCTCCCTGCACTGTGAATGTTTACATGTTATGTGCAATTAAACCATGGCAACATTTAATGTTTGTGTGGTATTATGTTCAGCAGACTGTGTTCTTCTATTGTTGTGACTTAGATGACGTTCAGAGCACATTTTATGCCCAATTCATGCAAAACTCCACGTAATCCCAAGGGGTTCACATACTTTTTCTTGCAACTGTAGGTACAACCTATGTAGGAGGATTTGTTATGCATGTTGTGCATCACCTGAGGTTAATCACTTTACTGAACATAAGTAAGGGTTTACAGCAACTTTAAAGTAGAGATTGAGGTGTGATGGTTTAGAGAGCTACGTACCCCTCCCATTAGCCATGATCTGTTTGCGTTGCAAAGATAAGCACAGAGACCGAACGATGACGACATCACTGGTTCTTATATAAAAGGTATGAAATGAAAACCAAAACGTTTTGTTTAAAACGTTTCATTAGCATGTTGATGGGGCAAAGGAGAAACCATTGAAGACAAATATAAGCAGAGTACAAATTGTGCATGCATGCATATATGCAAATACATGTTAAAATATAACTGACTCAGATGGGAAAAGAATGTACTACTTTACAGCCCTTTTCTTGCAAGCCTTACCCGTATCAGGCAGATTCTAGCACCTTCCACTGCCCAAATAAAAAAATGAAGAAAAGCATAATAGATTACCTTCTGAAATATACTTTCGTCCATTGTTAGGGGGACATTATAAAAATGCAGAACACAAGATGGCGGTTGGATAATGTTCTTGGAGGCCTGACCAGCACTGGTAAATCTATTATTTTTACTCATTGAAAAATCCTTGTAACTACCATCTTCAGGTTCAAAAACCTGACTTGGGACAACAGAATGCTGCTTTGATACACTGAAATGAGAAAAATAAAGCATTAGGATTTTAAATGCCAGTTCTATTTACATATTTCTCTATAATACTCTGATACATTTCAGTTGGATCTACAGTACACTCAATGTTGGATCTGCCTTAGGGCCTGTCTTGATAGGCTTTTATGTCAGAACGTTTTTTTTTGCTGCATACAGCTTCTATAGAAAGAGGTCCACTGCAGGGTAAATGCGCCAGTCCAACTGTGAATGTTCTCAGGAAAGGTCTCTTCTTATTTCAAATAAAGTAAAGTAAGCTGTATATGCCCATCTACACAAGCCCAAGGAGATGCATTGGCTCAAAGTATTTACTATGCACACAGAAACACAAACATCATCAGGTACAGGGTGCATACAGCAAGTTCACTATCAAATAGTGTTTCTAAAGCAGTGTATGCTCCAGAGTTGAAATTAAAGCTAAGTGGCAGCATAACAAAAATAAAAATAAGAATTTCTATAGTGTTTTTAAAGTGATTGTAAACCCTCATCATGTAACACAACCTATTCAGTTCAATTTAAAATAGAAATGAAAGGCAAAACATTTGTATATAGATATTTTTTTTTTTTTTTTTTTAATAAAGCGATCACATACTGTCTGTTCTCAGCTGCATAGGAACTAGGGGAGGAGACATGGCAATACACTTTCCAGTGAATGGCTGTGTGCGGGGAGAGTCTGATCACTGAGCTCCCAGCATAGCTAGGGAACTGACCAAGATGTGTTCTCCTGCCTAGTGGGGTCAGTTTCTAATGGGAAAGGAGAGAGAATGACAGGAACTCCAAGGATTTGGAAGCAATACAAAAGAGAAAAGGATACTTTTTCATACAAGTACATGGCACAGCAGGCACATATCAGGAATATGAAATATTAGATTAACATATTCTTTAAGGCCATATGACAATTGCCTGGTATACAGGTGAAACTCGAAAAATTAGAATATCGTGCAAAAGTTCATTTATTTCAGTAATGTAACTTAAAAGGTGAAAGAGCTGAAGGCCGCTATTGAATCGTCCTGGTCTTCCATAACACCTCAGCAGTGCCACAGGCTGATAGCTTCCATGCCACGCCGCATTGAGGCAGTAATTGCTGCAAAAGGGGCCCAAATCAAGTACTGAGTACATATGCATGTTTATACTTTTCAGAGGTCCGATATTGTTCTATGTACAATCCTTGTTTTATTGATTGCATGTAATATTCTAATTTTCTGAGATTGTGGATTTGGGGTTTTCATGAGCTGTAAGCCATAATCATCACAATTATGACAAATCACGGCTTGAACTATATTGCTTTGCATGTAATGAGTCTATCTCATATATTAGTTTCACCTTTTACATTGCATTACTGAAATAAATGAACTTTTGCACGATATTCTAATTTTTCGAATTTCACCTGTATATGCAAGATTCTTGCTGGAAGAGAAGTGTGCACTAATATGACAAAAAATGTCTGTAAAATCCATAAAAAGTGAAAAAATAGTGTATGCTGTGTGGTATTTATTGTACACAGTATACATAAGTGAAGTACAGGCTTTGGACGCAATAAGCATGATTATATACCGTATGCTGCTGCAAAATTATCACTAGATATTGCTACAATAAACTGTTATAGCCCGTTGTATTGATAAGAATACATTACCTTACTTGCCCTTGCGCACACCAAAGGGTATTTTGGGAGTTCTTTTGTGGATTATTTGTTTTTAAAACATTATTGAGCAACTGTGAAGCCGGTCACATTTTAAAGCTGATCTTCAACTTTTAGTGAAGCCTGAACAGTTCATTTGGACCAAGTTGGTCCAAACAAACTATTTACTTAGCTAACATATGCAGCGTCTGGAAGCACCATATAAACTGTATTACATAGCCTCAGCTGCATACAGTGTTCTGGCAGGGGAGTAAGACCTCCCTGTCCCACTCCCAGAACAAAATCAAGCAGGGTTGAAACCTGCTCAGCCATTCACAGGGAGCTTAATATTCTATGAATGAATATACACTATATTGTTAAAGGTATTGGAACACCCCTCCAAATCATTGGATTCAGGTGTTCCAATCACCTCCATAGCCACAGGTGTATAAAATAAAGCACCTAGGGATGCAGACTGCTTCTCCAAACATTTGTGAAAGAATGGGTCGCTCTTAGAAGCTCAGTGAGTTCAAGCGTGGTACCATGATAGGTTGCCACCTGTGCAATAAGTCCATCTGTGAAATTTCCTTGCTACTAAATATTCCACAGTCAACTGTTAGTGGCATAACAAAATGAAAGTAACTGGGAACAACAGCAACTCAGCCATGAAGTGGTAGGCCACGTAAAATGACAAAGCGGGGTCAGTGCATGATGAAGCGCACAGAGCGCAGACGTTGCCAACTGTCTGCAGAGTCAATCGCCAAAGACCTCCAAACATTGCGTGGTCTTCAGCTTAGCACAGCAACAGTGCACAGAGAGCTTCATGGAATGGGTTTCTATGGCCGAGCAGCTGCATCCAAGCCTTACATCACCAAGTGCAACGCAAAGCATTGGATGCAGTGGTGTAAAGAATGCCTCCACTGCACTCTAGAGCACTGGAGACGTGTTCTCTGGAGTGACGAATCATGCTTGTCTGTCAATCCGATAGACGTGCCTGGGTTTGATGGTTGCCAGGAGAATGATACTTACTGCATTGTGCCAAGTGCAACATTTGGTGGAGGGGGGAATATAGTGTGGGGTTGTTTTTCAGGGGGTTCAGACCTTCTTGTCCAACATCAGTGCCTGACCTCACAAATGTGCTTCTGGAAGAATGGTCAAACATTCCCATAGACACACTCCTAAACCTTGTGGACAGCCCTCCCAGAACAGTTGAAGCTTTTATAGCTGCAAAGGGTGGGCAAACTCAATTTTAAACCCTACGGACTAAGACTGGGATGCCATGCCATGTTCAAGTGTGTGTAAAGGTAGGCATCTCAATACTTTTGGCATTATAGTGTAAATCTTCCTCTGACTGGATGAGACAGAGAAGCAGACAGATGACGTCATGATCGCCAACTCAGCCAAACAGAGGAAAGCTTCATGTTTATCATAGAATACAAAGCTACCTATATGTGGTGAACAAACTCTCTACCTTCACCAAAAGCTTGGAGATCAGCTTTCATTTTTTTTTAAAGAGACATATAAAAAGGCACAAAAGCAACATTATTTTGATGTAAAAGCACTCTGTAAACAGTTACAAAGTATGCACTGAAAATGAGCTTCAGTAGGTAAGATAAAGCATCTGTAAAGTATATGAAACTAAGCCAGGGGTTACATCTATAAGATCATATATACCCATAAATATTTCACATTTACTGTAATAAAAATGTGCTAATTACCTCCTCCAAGAAGGGCGAGGGGTACATTTCTTTATGCAGATAGCAATACTCTGATTGACCTCACCTGTCATAATCTGCTTTTAACAGCTGGGGAAATGTGGATTAGTTTCTGCATTGTGCAAGTGTTCTGTATTTGGGAAGGCACTGCTCTCTTAGTTTAGTTCTTTCAGCTCTACATGGAATGATTGACAGCGACTCCTGTCAGGAGTCATGCTGTCAAAGGCACACTGCATACAGCAGGCGATTTAAGTCCCCTTTTCACGCAGGTATTCTGTTTTTTTCATCAGTTCTGTCACTTTATTTTTAAAGAATCAGTTTTATATCAGTTTTTTTACATCCACTACCAACGCAAAAACAAATGCAAAAAACAAACAATTTTGTCCATTTAAATCCATTTTTCGTCTTCGTTTGTTTTTACGGAACAAAAATTGGGCATTGACCCGCTCCAAAAACAGATGTTGACGAATGCGGATGTAAATGGATGATCATCCATTTACACCTGTTTTTCCATAGAGATTCATTGATGTCTGCTTTTCATCCATCAATGGATGAATGAAAAATGGACAAACTGAACGCCTATATGAAAGGGGCCTTCTGCAGAGAGCGATCCACTTACCCAGCTGCTGAAGGGAGAGTGTCAAAGATAAGGTGATCAAGACACAGCTGGGGATCTCTTTCTCTCTCTCTGTAGGACACAGTATTCTGATACAGATAGGAGCTGCTGTCACTCATTTCAGACAGGGCAAAACAGGAGGTGTGTCAGCCTGTGAATGGGGTTGCAGAAATGTTGTGAGGTCTGCAAAAGAGAGTGTTGGGTTTTAAGCTGGCGGTGTATGTACTTAAGGGGGAGGTGCAGCCTTCTTCTATTGAACTTCTATTTATTTGTGCAATGGTCTGGTGGTATCCTTTGTGTAAATTTGGGGCTGGGAGGGAGGCGGGGTTATAAATTTGACCACAGGAGATACAGCTACAGCGTCCTGTAGCTACAAGTCCACATACACAAACTGACCATGCCCACATGGATCTGCTTTCCATGATCAGATTAAGGAGGAGGAAAAGTGAACTGGTAAGATCAGCAGGTATTTTATCGGAAAAGAATAAAAACAAATTTACACACACACACACAGTGAGTGCACCCCTAAGTGAAAATGTCCAAATTGGGCCCAATTAGCCATTTTCCCTCCCCAGTGTCATGTGCCTTGTTAGTGTTACAAGGTCTCAGGTGTGAATGGCGCTTGCACTCTCTAATGCTGGTCACTGGAAGCTGAACATGGCACCTCATGGCAAGGAACTCTCTGAGGATCTGAAAACAAGAATTGTTGCTCTACATAAAGATGGCCTAGGCTATAAGAAGATTGCCAAGACCCTGAAACTGAGCTGCAGCACGGTGGCTAAGACCATACTGCGGTTTGACAGGACAGGTTCCACTCAGAACAGGCCTCGCCATGGTCGACCAAAGAAGTTGAGTGCATGTGCTCAGCATCATATCCTGAGGTGGTCTTTGGGAAATAGACGTATGAGTGCTGCCAGCATTGCTGCAGAGGTTGAAGGGGTGGGGAGGGGGTCAGCCTGTCAGTGCTCAGACCATACACCGCACACTGCATCAAATTGGTCTGCATGGCTGTAGTCCCAGAAGGTAGCCTCTTCTAAAGATGATGCACAAGAAAGCCCCCAAACGGTTTGCTGAAGACAAGCAGGCTAAGGACATGGATTACTGGAACCACATTCTGTGGTCTGATGAGACCAAGATACACTTATTTTGTTCAGATGGTGTCAAGTGTGTGTGGTGGCAACCTGGTGAGGAGTACAAAGACAAGCGTGTCTTGCCTACAATCAAGCATAGTGGTGGGAGTGTCATGGTCTGGGGCTGCATGAGTGCTGCCGGCACTGGGGAGCTACAGTTTATTGAGGGAACCATGAATGCCAACATGTACTGTGACATACTGAAGCAGAGCACGATCCCCTCCCTTCGGAGACTGGGCAGTATTCGAACATGATAACCCCAAACACACCTCCAAGACGACCACTGCCTTGCTAAAGAAGCTGAGGGTAAAGGTGATGGACTGGCCAAAAATGTCTCTAGACCTAAACCCTATTGAGCATCTGTGGGGCATCCTCAAATGGAAGGTGGAGGAGGTGGTGGACCTGGCGCCTAGGATTTGTCAAGCCCTGATTTAAGGGACTGCACTAGCTGGGTACACAGATTTCTGTTCAGGAAGCCTGCAACACCAGCGTGCCAAAGCAATGCCTGACAATCCAGAAGCAACGAGATGGCCTTAAATAGAAAAAGTGACAATGTCAGTTCTAACTACCCATTCTCGAAGAGTTTAAGTCACAGCATTATGTAAATGCAAAAATATTGCGCAGTGATTCATGGGTAGATACGTTTACTACATTCTGACACTTACAATGAGGAACAGAAGTATTTGAACACCCTGCAATTTTGCACGTTCTCCCACTTAGAAATCATGGAGGGGTCTGAAATTCACATTGTAGGTGAATTTAATAAAAAAAATTCAGGAAATCACATTGTATGATTTTTAAAGAATGTATTTGTCTTGCACTGCTGAACATAAGTACTTGAATACCTAAGAAACAGCAAGAATTCTGGCTCTCAAAGACCTGTTACTGTGCCTTTAAAAAGTTCACCTCTACTCCACTCATTAATCTAACTTACTAGCACCTGTCTGAGCTCTTTAAAGACACCTGTCCACCCCAAAGTCAGTCAGACGCCAAGTACTACCATGGGCAAGACCAAAGAGCTGTCAAAAGACACCAGAGACAAAATTGTGGACCTCCACAAGGCTGGAAAGGGCTACGGGGCAATTGCCAAGCAGCATGGTGAAAATAGATCAACTGTTGGAGCAATTGTTAGAAAATGGAAGAGACTAAAGATGACTGTCAGTCTCCCTCGGACTGGGGCTCCATGCAAGATCTCAGCTCGTGGGGTATCACTGATAAGAAAGGTGAGGAATTAGCCCAGAACTAAAAAGGGAGGAGCTGGTCAATGACATGAAGAGAGCTGGGACCACAGTTTCAAGGTCACTGTCGGTAGAACACTACGCCGTCATGGTTTCAAATCATGCATTACACGGAAGGTTCCCCTGCTCAAGTCATCACATGTCCAGGCCCGTCTGAAGTTTGCCAATGACCATCTGAATGATCCAGAGGAGGCATGGGAGAAAGTCATGTGGTCAGATAAGACCAAAGTAGAACTTTTTGGTCTAAACTTCACTCGTCGTGTTTGGAGGAAAAGGAAGGATGCGTTGCATCCCAAGAACACCATCCCTACTGTGAAGCATGGGGGTGGTAACATCTTGCTTTGGGGGTGCTTTTCTGTGAAGGGGACAGGACGACTGCACTGTAATAAGGAGAGGATGAATGGGGCCATTTATTGTGAGATTTTGAGCAACAACCTCCTTCCCTCAGTCAGAGCATTGAAGATGGGTCGTGGCTGGGTCTTCCAACATGACAAGGACCCGAAGCACACAGCCAGGATAACCAAGGAGTGGCTCCATAAGAAGCATATCAAGGTTCTGGAGTGGCCTAGCCAGTCTCCAGACCTAAATCCAATAGAACATCTTTGAAGGGAGCAGAAACTCTGTGTTGCTCAGTGACAGCCCCAAAACCTGACAGATCTAGAGGAGATCTGTGTGGAGAACTTGGCCAAAATCCCTGTTGCAGTGTGTGCAAACCTGGTCAAGAACTACAGGAAACGTCTGACCTCTGTAACTGCAAACAAAGGCATCTGTACCAAATATTAACACTGATTTTCTCAGGTGTTCAAATACTCAGTGCAAGACAAATACATTCTTTAAAAATCATACAATGTGATTTCCTGAATTTTTTTTAAAAATCATACAATGTGATTTCCTGAATTTTTTTTAAAATTCTCTCAGAGTGGGAGAACTTGCACAATCGCAGGGTGTTTAAATACTTCTGTTCCTCACTGTATATAAGAAAGCGCAGAGTGTACAATTTAAGAATCTGCTAAGGAGATTGAACTCCCGCTGATTCACGGAAGAAAAATTAGAACCTGAATGAAAACCGGACGAAGATGTCAGTGGATGGCAGCTCTTTAGTGGTGGGCTTATGAGCCAAACATCACACCTTCCTTTAAGTGAGAAAATATCACAGATGCACAAAACAGGCCTTTCAAACCACAAAGCCAAAAAGTACTGGCTTCTATATACTATAAATAAGGTTCTTACCAAACATTTAGCCTTTTTCCAAAGACTTTCACATTATTCAAATGTGTGACTGCTCTTTCCACAGCGTACTCATCACCCATTTCTACAAGAGCTGTGCCTGGAATAGTCTTCATGAACTTTACCTGGGATAAAGGATAGTGACATTTTTAGGTTTATTAATATCTCACCTACTGACAGAATGTAAAGGAAATTCGCTACAATGGGGATACAGACAAACACAGTTTTATTATTGTGACGAAGCATGCCCCTGATGTGCCTGCCTTTCTGTCCTGGTAACGACTGCTCCCCCCTCCACCATAATTTCTTCTATGGACATTAAAAGCATCAGGAAGTGAGGGAAAATCCCGCCAAAGGGGAAAAAATCCCGATAAAAATTTAACTGTAATGTTTTAGATTTAATCAGTTTTTTTAGAAGTAATTCTCAACCCACTTTTGATTCTTTATGTTCTATATGTTTAAAAAGGTTCTAAAAGCTGAAGAGTTTTTTTAAATTTACCTTAATGCATTCTCTGCCCCAGTCCCCCGTTATACGGATATGAGGCCCATATCGATCCAGCGCTGCGCACAAGAGCAGTGGCCCTCTTCCTCCTCATAGCCATTTGCTCCCAATGCGGTCAGTCACAGCCGGTGGAGAGGGAGTGGGGGGACGGGAGCAGTGGGGAGAATAGGGGGATCGGTTAGTACCAAGCTATGCTTTGTAGCGAGCCTGCATGAGTGCCGCCATAGCCAGTGACTTGCTATGGTGGGCATTCGGTGGGGGAGGAACCAAGATCCCTGGCAGGGGATCCCAGAAGAGGAGGATCGAGGCTGCTTTGTGCAAAACCATTACACAGAGCAGGTAAAATAAAACAGGTTTGTTATTTTAAAAAATAAGTATGGCTTTACAATCACTTTAGGTTAAAATGTTTTTATCACTTATATTTCAAGGTTTGCTTTATTGACAGAATTGTATGTTAAACTGAATTCAAGGCAACATGTTTATCAAACAACTACAAAGTAATGTACTGACTATACTGTACTGACAAAGCTCTTTTGGCCCTACTTCCCCTGTAGGTCATGCACTCCTGTGATCTGTATTCAGCCATCAGCAAGCCAACGCCTGCTGTTGGCTGAATTTAGCCTCTCAGAGCAGCAATATGACCCTGAGCAAGCCGCTCCTGCCTCCTCCAGAAGAGCAGAGCAGAAAGCCAGTGACTAACAGTCACCAGATCTCTGCTCACTGAAGACCGAGAACTGAGTGATCAGTGGTCTTTGATCACTCAGTTCTCTGTGTAGAGCCGGCAGTGGACAGATACAGTATCACACTGATGTTCATCCACCTAGGCAAGTATGTAGGTTTATATTTTTCAAAAGCCATATTTCTCTTTTAAAATTGTTGTAAAGGCAGAAGGTTCTAACTGGCATGCATTCTATGCGTGAAGGTAAAAATATTAATAATAATAATAAAAAAAAATAATCTTCTTCATACAGCTCTCCCCCGGGCCCCCACTGCTGTCAATTACAGCCAGTTACGAGGCAACGGGGTGGGGTGGGGTTGGCATGGGACCGAGCCACACTGTGCGTCTAACTAAATTTTAGTGCACACAAGTGCAACATATTACTAAAGTTTTTGGTAAAGTATAAAATGATGCAGTTACTCCAAGTAAATATACATGTACAAACTTTAAATTGTGTGCACCAATGAATGAAATGACAACGAACTTCAGTACTCAAAATTTTGTAACGGTAATGCTTTAAAAGGACAAATGTGAATAATGACCCTCATTATTGCACTCACTCCAGTGTATACAGCAATATGTAACCAAATATAGGAATATTGAAGATGATAAACAGTTCAGTGATGGGGGACTCTCAGGGAGTATAGATGCAATCCAATCCCAGGAATAGATAAATTGCCTGCTTACCAGAAGCGCAATATTAATACGCATGTACAGGTTACATGTAGCCGGGGTCCCATGTAGGCGCTGCTTTATAGTACCCAGATGGTCCGTCGGTGGTAAGACGATGCTGGCCTGGTCGGATCACACTGCTCCTTGGATCCACGCAGAGAACCTAAAAATGCTGGGGCTGAGGTATGGGAACTCAGTGCCAGATGTAAGGAGTAAGAATACTCATAGTGTAGTATGTTTTAAAATTATTTATTAAATCCAATAACGTAAACCATAAAAGTTACAAAACGCATGCCTGCAGCCTGTAGCCAGTATAAGCAGCTTGAAAAAGAGATTCTATACACTGACCAGTGAATACCAAAGGTGGGCCGCCGGACCTCCTGACCCGGCGGCGTAACGTCAAGGCGTGCGAAGGCTCCTCCTATTTAGGAGGAGCCTTCGCACGCCTTGACGTTACGCCGCCGGGTCAGGAGGTCCGGCGGCCCACCTTTGGTATTCACTGGTCAGTGTATAGAATCTCTTTTTCAAGCTGCTTATACTGGCTACAGGCTGCAGGCATGCGCTTTGTAACTTTTATGGTTTACGTTATTGGATTTAATAAATAATTTTAAAACATACTACACTATGAGTATTCTTACTCCTTACATCTGGCACTGAGTTCCCATACCTCAGCCCCAGCATTTTTAGGTTCTCTGCGTGGATCCAAGGAGCAGTGTGATCCGACCAGGCCAGCATCGTCTTACCACCGACGGACCATCTGGGTACTATAAAGCAGCGCCTACATGGGACCCCGGCTACATGTAACCTGTACATGCGTATTAATATTGCGCTTCTGGTAAGCAGGCAATTTATCTATTCCTGGGATTGGATTGCATCTATACTCCCTGAGAGTCCCCCATCACTGAACTGTTTATCATCTTCAATATTCCTATATTTGATGACCGCATATATAATTGTCACTTGGATATTATTTGTAGCGCTGCACTTTATTGTTTCTATTCTGGTTGGAAGGGCTTGTAGTTCCTTTTTTGTGCATTAGCCGCTCACTGAAGTGCGCTCACTTTTCTTTATTTTATACAGCAATATGTAACGCGTGTAGTGCACCATCAGGGGTCAATAGACGTTGGCAGTCAGCTTGTCAGATTTACACCTAACATTGCTGATGTAGCAGCCAGGAGAATGTGTAAACCCTTCCCCTTGCTGCCACCAATGTATGATGCTGACAGTTTGGGGTCATGGCTCTCACCCATGCAGAGCGAGGAGTTCCGGGATAGTCAGGCTAGAGAGAAGAGGACCGGTTTTTAGTTCTCTGTGAGCTGGACACCCATGTGAACAGGGTGGACTGAACAACAGTGGCTGAGCTGTGAAAACCTGCTCCTTGGGATCCCTGAGGCCAATAGGAAACCCAAAAAACACAGAGTAGGACTTGTATGGTGGCAGCGAACATTTAACGAACTTTGCAATTCTAAACCAAAAGTATGGACTATTTTTGTGTTCTTTGTTTGCTGCAGATAAGCTGTGTTTTTATATATGCCTACTTTTGAATATAAAAGGACTATGCTTTTACCAACACGGCTGGCTGACAATGCCAGGCTACCTCAGATCACACTGTACACAAGTTGCATTAGACTCAGTTAGCCTGTGACGGTTTTAAAAGTGTTCCTTTGCACTTCTTAGTTCTCTGACAGATGTATAATTAAATTACTTGCAAAAAGATGCTTAGAGTCAAGGACAGAAAATAAACAAACAGTCACTTTATCAGTGTACAATCAAGCAGTAATAAATCTGTCGCTTTGGTTGCAAATAAAAGACCCAAAAACTCACGCTAACATACAAAATTACACTACAGTTTACATGCAACTGGTTTAATAAATACTCCCCATCCCCACATATTATTTAGTAATTTCCTTAGCTGCTTATTTTAAAACACTATTCTACATTTTTAGACTGCTTGCATAGCACTCAAAATACTTGGATGAAATGTCCCATGAAAACCAAAAATGGTACCTTTTCAACATTTCCATATAGGCAAAAGAGGTTGAAAACGTGAGAACAGTTCATCTTCTCTTGATGAAGACCACTAACCATGGCTACTGAACCAACAGGAGGTCCACCATGAAAATAGGAGGAGGTTTGAGGAAGAGGATAAGCCACCAATTCTGGAGTATCTCTAGTACCCATCCTATAGCGATTTGGTAGAGGTAACAATGGGCCATGGTTTCCTTCAGATAGAAGCAAAATCTTTGTTAGCATACAATTTTGAGTATACAGCAACTTTTACATTTAAATGGCATAAACAGACACTGCTTACACAAGAGAGAAGAGTGAGGCTGGCATTAGAGATATGCAAGCACGCTATGCAATGTGTATGTGTAACATATCTGTAATTTCTTTTCCTAACAAGGATTTCATTTTTGGTTCCTTAAAGTATATGTAAACCTTCACCTTATAAAAACAACCCATACAGTTTAAAATAGAAATGAAAGGCAAAACATTTGTGTATAGATATAAAAAGCATTATAAATAACCTCTCCCACCTTTTTTTGTAAATTATCACATACCCTCAGATGCACAAAGAGGTAAGGGAGGAGAAACAGCAGCACACTGATCTTCCCAGTGAATGGCCGTGTGGCACAAGACCATTGGGAGGAGAGCATGCAGAGTTCCCATCACAACTAGAGAACTGACCACGTTGGGCTCTCATGTCTAGTGTGGTCAGTTTTTTTTTAATAGGAAAGAAGAGGGACTGGCAGAAACACCAGGTATTTCACACAAAGGAAGCAATACAGAGAGAACAGGATACGTTTTCATACAAGTACATGGTACAGCAGGCACACATCGGGAATATGAAATCAGGAATATGAAATGTTAGATCTACATATTCTTTAAAATAATGCTGGGTCAGCATCAACTTCATAGATATTTATCCATGGCATTAGGTAAATCCCAATGTCAAAGCAGTAGCCTGTACATGTCTCACACAGCTCAAGTCCCTACTGTTGCCACCTCTCAATCTGTAAACACTCAAAGGTAAA